>NW_022630995.1:108213134-108362738 GCF_010015895.1 Lontra canadensis | reverse complement strand
TTGGTGTTTGCAAATTCTTTCAGTTTTTGTTTGTCCTGGAAGCTTTTAATCTCTCCTTCTATTTTCAATGATAGCCTAGCTGGATATAGTATTCTTGGCTGCATGTTTTTCTTGTTTAGTACTCTGAATATATCATGCCAGCTCTTTCTGGCCTGCCAGGTCTCTGTGGATAAGTCTGCTGCCAATCTAATATTTTTACCATTGTATGTTACAGACTTCTTCTCCCGGGCTGCTTTCAGGATTTTCTCTTTGTCACTAAGACTTGTAAATTTGACTATTAGGTGACGGGGTGTGGACCTATTCTTATTGATTTTGAGGGGGGTTCTCTGAACCTCTTGGATTTTGATGCTTGTTCCCTTTTCCATATTGGGGAAATTCTCTCCAATAATTCTCTCCAATATACCTTCTGCTCCCCTCTCTCTTTCTTCTTCTTCTGGAATCCCAATTATTCTAATGTTGTTTCGTCTTATGGTGTCACTTATCTCTCGAATTCTTCCCTCGTGGTCCAGTAGCTGTTTGTCCCTCTTTTGCTCAGCTTCTTTATTTTCTGTCATTTGGTCTTCTATATCGCTAATTCTTTCTTCTGCCTCATTTATCCTAGCAGTGAGAGCCTCCATTTTTTATTGCACCTCATTAATAGCTTTTTTTATTTCAACTTGATTAGATTTTAGTTCTTTTATTTCTCCAGAAGGGGCTTTTATATCTCCCGAGAGGGTTTCTCTAATATCTTCCATGCCTTTTTCGAGCCCGGCTAGAACCTTGAGAATCGTCATTCTGAACTCTAGATCTGACATATTACCAATGTCTGTATTGATTAGGTCCTTAGCCTTTGGTACTGCCTCTTGTTCTTTTTTTTGTGGTGAATTTTTCCTCCTTGTCATTTTGTCCAGATAAGAGTATATGAAGGAACAAGTAAAATACTAAAAGGGTGGCAACAACCCCAGGAAAATATGCTTTAGCCAAATCAGAAGAGATCCCAAATCGTGAGGGGTGGGGAAGGGGATATAAAGAGGTTCAGAAAGAAAAAAAGAAAAGAAAAAAAAAAGAAAAAGAAAAAAGAAACAAATAAAAAAAGAAAACCAATAATGAAAAAATATAAAAAGGAAAAAATATATATATATTAGATGAACTAGTTAAAAAACGTTAAAAAAGAAAAGGGTAAAAGTTAAAAAAAATTAGCAGAAGAAGAGAAAAAAAATTGAAAAAGAAAAAAAAAATTAAATTAACTGCAAGGCTAAAGAATCATGGGGAGAAAGCCATGAGTTCCGTGCTTTGCTTTCTCCTCCTCTGGAATTCCGCTGGTCTCCTTGGTGTTGAAACTGCACTCCTTGGTAGGTGAACTCGGTCCTGGCTGGGTTTCTTGTTGATCTTCTGGGGGAGGGGCCTGTTGTAGTGATTCTCAAGTGTCTTTGCCCCAGGCGGAGTTGCACCGCCCTTACCAGGGTCCGGGCTGAGTAATCCGCTCGGGTTTGCTTTCGGGAGCTTTTGTTCCCTGTGCGCTTTCCGTAGAGTCCGGAGGATGGGAACGAAGATGGCGGCCGCCCAGTCTTTGGCCCGGAGGAGCCGAGAGCCCGGGGCCCCACTCCTCACTGCGCCCTCAGAGAACAGCGCCCAATTACTCCCGTCACCCTGCCTCCGGCCGCGCTCCGAGCTGACTGAGCCTGTGACCGGTTCAAGGTAACCCCAAGCTGAGAGCTCACTCCTCGGCTCTGTCTCTGTAGCCGGCTTCCCAGTTCTAATACCTGTAAGCTCTGCGACACTCAGACACCCCCGATCCTTCTGTGACCCTGCGGGACCTGAGGCCACGCTGACCCCGCGTGGGATTCACCCCAATTAAGCCTCTGGAGCGATGTCCCTCAGCGGAACAGACTTTTAAAAGTCCCGATTTTGTGCTCCGTTGCTCCGCCGCTTGCCGGGAGCCGGCCCCTCCCCCCGCGGTCTATCTTCCCGTCGCTTTGGATTCACTTCTCCGCCAGTCCTACCTTTCAGAAAGTGGTTGATTTTCTGTTTCTAGAATTGCTGTTCTTCTTCTCTTCGATCTCCCGTTGGATTTGTAGGTGTTTGCAATCGTTAGATAAGCTATCTAGCTGATCTCCTGCTACCTGAAGTAGTCTCAGCCTGATACTTCTCCGCCATCTTGACTCCTCCCCCTATATATATATATTTTAAAAATCCATGTATAAGTAGACCCACACAGTTCAAGCCCATGTGTTCAAGGGTCAACTATACTTATACTCTTTCCTGACCCTGTGTCTTTCTGTCATCTTTCATACTGCTTTGTGCTATTCTTATATATGCTCACGAAGACACTTATCTTCCGATAGTCATCAGTAAATTCTTGGGCTGACCGTCTCATTTGTACATGGACATTATCTATTTTTAATTTGTGACAACTTTGTCAATTCTATAAGGCATAAAAGAGGAGTTTTCGTGTTTGTTTGTTTGTTTTTTACTACTGGTAATTTTCTTTTCTTCCCTTCATTCCTGAAAAATCTCTGCTGCATTTACCAGGTGGGATGTCATTTCCAATCTGTCTTGGTGGCTGCCCCGCCTAACAAATTCACTGATTCCTTTCATTCTGGAATACCCTGTAAGAATCCATACAATGATGGCTTCTATTTTAAGTTTTGGCTTATTTGTTTTTGCTGTTTTAGTGATGCAGATTCTCTTCTTGATACAGCTTGTTATTGATGATTCTTAGTAAGATATTTCGTACCAGGACTGAACACATTTTCTGTTTGGCATCTACACCACTTTTAAAGTTTTTTGATTGAACAAGCTCACTTGCCAAACCTTTTAGGGAATGATAGAAAATTAGTTACCTTTGTAAAAATTTTGGAATTGCTATTTGTTACTGTTTTTGATTATTTACTAAATAACAGAATCCTTGGTTTATAATTACAGAGATGTTCCACATATTGTCATGGGGATAAATTATTTGCTGGTTTCAGATTTTATATTTCAATTTGAACTTTAGAAAATGTAATCTGAAAATTGAAATTAGATTAGGTCAAAAATTAGTGATAACAAATAGTTAAATTTATTAGAAATGAAAAGTTACATAGTATTTTCTCTACTGATATTTTTAGCAAGATTTTTAAACCATTAAATGATACATAAATATTTATATTATACTTTTGAATAACTGGATTTAAGAAAATATTAAATAAAAGATGTTTATTATTTCTCAAAAACATTTTAATAAATAATTAATAATTAAGTTAAACACATGTTATTTGTAGACAGTGGAAATGACTGTCACTGCTATGCTATTAAAGTTTACATTGATATTTAAGTACATTAAAAATAAGCCATGATTAAGATATCAAAATGCTGTCACATTTAACTAATTTTTTTAGTTGTATTCTGACTGCATTGTTTACTTTTCAGGACAGCAGAATATTTCAATTCCACCTGCAAGTATCCTTTATATCAGTACAGATATATTATGTTCTTAGAAGTGGATTTTCTATTCCTTGCTCAGATGAAATCCTATACTATGAGAGAATTTGACTTGCTCAAATTGAGGGAAAGTTACAATAGACACATCCATGAGCATGGATCTCCTTATAAAGCAAATTAAAACTCTTAGTTTTCCATACCATAGTCATAATCATTGGACTTTCTTGTCTGACTGTTATATAATACATTGAAATGTCAAAAAGATAAGACCTCATATAAAACCTCATACTTGCAATATAAAATACTTACTTCCTGTAAGTAAAATAATGAGGAAAAATGTATGTTTTCCTCACTTAAAAGTCCATGACAATTGTCATGTTACTCTGATAAATTTCATAGTTAAACTTCATCTATTAGGTTAGGGGTCTTTCTTCCATTTAATCTACTTAAACTATAGGCTTCAAACAATTTTGCTCAGGCACCATCTAAGAGTTTTTACCCTGCAATTGTACTACTAGGTATTTACCCCAAAGATACAGATGTAGTGAAAAGAAGGACCATCTGTACCCCAATGTTCATAGCAGCAATGGCCACAAGAGCCAAACTGTGGAAGGAACCAAGATGCCCTTCAACAGACGAATGGATGAAGAAGTTATGGTTCATTTATACAATGAAATATTATGCCTCCACCAGAATGGATGAATACCCAACTTTTGTATCAACATGGATGGGACTGGAAGAGATTACGCTGAGTGAAGTAAGTCAAGTAGAGAAAGTCAATTATCATATGGTTTCACTTACTTGTGGATCATAAGGAATAACATGGAGGACATTAGGAGAAGAAAAGAAAAAGTGAATTAGGGGCAATTGGAGGGGGAGATGAACGATGAGAGACTGTGGACTCTGAGAAACAAACTGAGGATTTGGAAGGGAGGGGCTGGGGGGATGGAGGAGCCTGGTTGTGGGTATTAAGGAGGGCAAGTATTGCATGGATCACTGGGTGTGGTTCATAAACAATGAATCTTGGAACACTGAAAAAATAAAATAAAATTTAAAAATAAATAAATCTTTACCAAAACAAACAAAAAAGATATGCTCTAAAAGGCTTTAATGTGATCTAAAATTTTATATTTAAACAATTACCAGGATAAGAATTTTTAACAATTATGTATTATATCTATGCTTTAAATATATTTTCACCAAAGTCCTTGAGGTACAAATTTAGCACATTCAATTTACTGAAAATATCTGGCAATTTTCAGTCTTTGTTATACAAAGCAGCCAAATGGGACTATTCCATCTGAAAATGTGTGCCTTTATTTTAAAATTTTAATTCTCTTGTTAGTATGCATTACTGAGAAAATAATTTTTTTCTCTTGAATGCTAATTCTAAGATAGATAGGTTGTTTATGTATATAGGTAGAATGTTGCCCTAAGTTTGTGGCATGTATGAAATTTGGTACTCTTTCTAATATTTTTAGAAGCTCTATTTGCTTTGTTTCACAGAACTCACCTCTGTATTCTTTAAAACACCCTTGTTTGTTCCCTTGGAAATAGTTAGAATGAACATTATGCCTATGTTGTAGAATATAGGAGAGAATGAAGATAAGAACAAAGCTAGGGAAACAACCAAATGGTTGCTGCACCACTGATGCTGGTAAAAGGTGTGATGTCCTGGACTTGAATAGGTCAGTAAAAATAGAGAGAGGTGGACATACTTGAGAGATATACACAAGGCATAATCAACAGAATATGTTGATTGCTTAGATGAGTCAAATTTAGCTCCCAGAATTCTGGATTGGAAAGCTGAATCGTTTATGGTGCCATTTACCAAATTAGAAAGCAAGTGATGCAACAGGCCCAGCCAGCAGGAAGGAAAGATGGGGAGTTCAGTTTGGGAAATACTCTTGAGGTCCTCCAAGTGGCAATCTTGAGTAGTTGAGTCATATAGGCCTGACCATCAGAAAAGCGATTATTTCCTTTCTTTCAATTAGACAGTTTCAGAAATTTCCTACTCATAATCTTTCCTTGATTCATTTTAAAGATAGTGACATTCTTTAATATAAAATACATTCTATGATCTCTACTTACTCACCCATATATTGATCACTGTCTATTAAACATCAAAGTAAATTCATTCATCCAGTTTTTCATTCTTTCTTAGCAAACTTTATTGGTAAAAATATATAGACAAAATTACACAACTGTGCAGATATCATTCAATGAATTTATACAACCTGAATACATCTATGTGACCACCATCCAGAGCAAGAAATAGAACACCACTTACACTGCAAAAGTCCTGTCATGTTCTTTCCCAATCATTTCCTTCTCTTCAACAAAAGTAACCACTACCCTGTCTGCTGACTTTATACATTTGCCTGGTTTTTGTTGTTCTTATTCTTGTTATTGTTTTTAACTTGATATTGTGGGGACTCACTTTGAACCTCAGAGTTAGTATGAATATTATTTTAAGCTAAGACATTTCAGATCTAACAGATGCAAAAAGAAGCCATCTTGGTGTTTCTCTTATCTGAGTAAAATCAGCAACTTTTGAGAAAGGATGTTAATGTTAACATAAATCCCCTCTTCTGGGAAGGTAACACAGCCATGAAGACCAAAAGACTCTTGTACCTGTATAGACAAACATTATCACAAATTTTATCTCCCATTAGTTCTCCTAAAATCCATGTCTTTCCTAAAGTAACTTATTTGTTCTTCACATAGATTTGTCTCCCCTCTCCCTTTTCCCTACTAAGTTAGGTATATAAACTCTGTTTATCCAACTAGCTATTTCTTTTATTGGATCCTGTATGCATATGAATAATCCTTCCTTCTGTTGTTCTGTCTTTCATCAGTTTAATTCCCAGACCCCAAGAAACACGTAGGAGAGTAGAGAAAATTTCTTCCTCCCCAATGACATAAATGGAATTATATATTATATTCTTTTTTGTGTATAGAATTTTTGCTCAAAATTATATTTGTATGATTATTTTCATTGCTGAATAGCATTTCTTCGCATGAAATTACAACAATTTATCTATTCTGCTATTTAAAGAATTTGGAGTTGTTTCAGTTGTTCATTATTAAAAAATGCGTGTGATACATATTTACTGAGTAGCATCAGACATTGTGCTAAGTATAGATAAAATATGGATAAGACAAATTTATGCCCTCAAAGCATTACACCCCACTAGCAGTAATAAAAGATGAAGAAATGTAACTGTTGTAATATGAGATTATATGAACAAGATGGAGTACACTGTAGTATTTGTATTTATTACAAATAAATACTTGTAACATAATTAATTCTACCCATAAATGAGATCAAGGAATAATGGAGGAGCAAAGACCTTTGTTCTAGAAGCATGAGACAGTAGAGGGTACAGGGTAAATAAATTGAGAAGAGAAAAAATGGCAGATTTAGAAATAGTAGTTCTAAATACCTATTACTTTTTAAAAATATGGTTATAGTGATAAGTGATTATGTTGCAAATGAAGACTAGGGCCAAGTAATAAAGTTACATGTATTTTGCAACTGGATTTTTGCATTTGAAAGGATATTTGTCACTATTAAGTACAGAAATAATAGAGACAAGGGAAAAAGAAAGGAAACTAATGCAAGATGTCTATCAAAAGATGAAGAAGGAAGCAGATGAGAAGTATTAAGGTACAAAGAGAATAGGATTTGGCTCTTAATTGACAGAGGACTCTAAGGTAGTTCCTCAGTTTCTTAGCGAATAATGTTGATCTCAATATCCAGGCTGAGGTTAAATTTTGAAAAAAAAAAAAATAAAGTTCAGATATGCACTTATGAGTTTGAGCTGATAGAATTATCTCTGCTATACAGTTACTTGTTTATTTAACTGGAAATCCAAATTACCAGTGTTAGTGAATTCTACAGCAGGAATGAAATCAAGCAAAAAGTGAGGGAAAAAATGGTTAGGGGGGCGCCTGGGTGGCTCAGTGGGTTAAGGCCTCTGCCTTCGGCTCAGGTCATGATTCCAGGGTCCTGGGATGGAGCCCCGCATCGGGATCTCTGCTCAGCAGGGAGCCTGCTCCCCCCTCTCTCTGCCTGCCTCTTCTACCTACTTGTGATCTCTGTCTGTCGAATAAATAGATAGAATCTTTGGGGGGAAAAAAAAAAAAGGTAAGGAAAAATGTTAAATGTTTGTCATGGGAAAGATAAGAATTTAGGGCAGAGAGGAAGAAGAACCACATGTATTCCTTTAATTGTGTATTTTTCAGTCTGTTTTGATTTTATTTCATCATTATCATTCATGAAATATGTAATTTTCTACAAAAGGACCCATGGGCAATAATTACTTCTGTGTGTGTGTGTATGTATGTATGTGTGTGTGTGTGTGTGTGTGTATATATATATATATATATTTGTACACATGCAACCTGTAAATCGTTCTTCTGCGAAAATTGGTCAATCTTTTTTTTTCCTCCTGACATTAGGTGAAGAGATGTGAGTCACATGCTTCTCAAGACCTGGAAAAGTATCAATTATCAGTTTCTGGGAAATTACCACAAGATATCTCTTTTGTTTTAAGTCTTTATTCATTTCCATTTATCATTCCTACTATAGACAACCATTTCTGTGGATAGATAGACTCAGGATTAGAATTGCTGAGTCACAGAACAGGCCTACATTTAATATAGCTAAATGTTGTCACACTGTTCTTTTGAAGTTACCCAGTTTATAACCCTGTTGTGAGCATTGAGAAAATGGTGAAACCAGAGGACCTTCTTTAAAGAACAATGACCAAACACAAATATAAAATAAAATATTAAAATGAATATGTAAAGAAACTACAACAAATTTTAATGTAAATAAAGTTGAGAAATATAAGAATATCATGACACCTATGAAAAACATTCTATGATTTAGCCATTTAACATCTCACAAAATACATTCTCTAGATTTTTTTAGCTTATTTCTCTTTAATTTCTTTTCCATATGTAAACAATTTTGAAATATAATTTTCTGTCAATAATGGAAAGATTATTTAAGTGTTCTTTACTACTGTTGAGCAAAATCATAGTTGAGATGTACAAAGTATGAAATCTTTTAGTACTGGTACTGATTTTTGTTTCTAAAATTTTGATAAATTCAAAATAATGTAATTCTTATAAAAAATGAAAAATATACTCATGATATATTTATGATAGTAAACAGGCATTATGGAGTATATTTTTGCAGGAGAAAACTCTCCATTGTCAATGAAAATAAAATTACCTTTTCATTATTTTACACATTTAATGATTGGAATAATTTTTCATAGACCTAATTCTACCTCATGCATTTATGCATTTGATTCTTCTTCATATCTTCATACTTTTGGTGTTTGATGTTATAGGATACATTCACATTATTGTGGTAAAACCTCTGGGCCAGCATCTTCATGCCATGGAACAGGTGGTAGGATATTTCTGGAACCATTCCTACATTGGAATGGATAGCAATAACTTAAGTATATATTAAGTTAATTTTTTGGCTGTATAGTCTTTGATCACCTCTTCCTATGAGATTAATTTGTAGTATCATTTTCTATAGATACTATATTATAAATTAAAAAATATATTCAACTAAGTCCAAAGTAAATGTATCCCCAGATTAACTTCCACTTACCCAGATACCAAATATGTCTGCAGCTACTCCAATAATACTTGACACAAGGCAAGTCAAATGTGACAGCAAATGTCTTACTTACTGACTGTTGGCAAATTTAAATTCAGGAATGCTGCTACGGAAATTAAGCATGCCCAGTACTAACAAGACCTGAAAATAATCGTGGTAAGACTAGCAAAAACTGATTGACAACCAACCCAAGAAATATAAAATATCTGACATTGATAAGGACACTATTGCAAATCCTATAATATGTTCAATAATGAAAATATAATTATTTTTTGCAGTAATAACTTGTACAATATTAATGCACATTTTTGTAGAGGACAGTATCTTAAAACAAAATAATGTTCTTTATAAATACAGAAACTTATGAAGAAGATATAAATTGAAATTTTTTGTAGTGCTCATTATTTGTTTATTGCATCTATCAAATTGCAATATTTTCCTAGTTGAAATAGAAGCTACAGTTGTCATACTGTCTAAACACATTGTGTGTACTTTAAAAGTTATATAATGTTATTTTAGCACTAATTCTTACTCTCAAAAGTGCCCTAGGCTTTTGATGATACAAATGATATGAAAACATTAGCAAAGAAAATAAGCAATAAGCAAGCAAAACAAAATACTGGACAGTGACATTTATGGTCTTCACGATGCTCCACTAAAAATTTATGTACCGTTATCTTATGGTATTTATTTCTAGTCGCTCTCACTTTGCTTCAGGTTTCAATGGGTGACTTTGGGGTGGAAGATGCGATTTTCTACAACCTCTAATGCATCCAGCTACCCTACACAGTGGAACAACAATTTTTAATGGAGGACATTAAATCAGCTTTCACTTTGGCACTAAGTGTGAACCTCTGCTCCTGACTAGTCCTTATGAATGCATCAGCCCCTCAGAATGAATGATTGCTCTACTTTATAGTACATATATATTTCACAACTTACTCAGAGAATTTCTGACCTGTTATTTTCTAAATTATATAATCAGTAATGCAGTTATGAAGATAAACTTGTAATATATCAAAGATCCAAAGAAAATGAGGGAAACCCTATTAAAATTTGAGCCATAGCCAAGTGAAGAAATATAAGAAACTCCATTTTCATTATTTACTACTTGTTTTATGCATATATGGAGTGTCTGTTGGACTGAAAGCTTAAGTAAAGGAATATTGGTTAGAATATAGGCAAAATTCACCTTCCAGATAGAACAGATCTAGACAGGTAATTCTTAGAACAATTGTAAGCCTAAAGTAATTAGAAAATTTGTTGAACAATTATTTTCTGAGTTGAATTTCATATCCAAATTTACTTAATGGTTTTTCACCTGAAGACTGAAGTATGGAACACAGAAAGTTAGACAAAAACAAAGATAAGGAACATAGATGATTAAGAAAAATTCTGTTTAACTGAAACTCAGCTAAAATATCTGAACTAGTGTTAAAAATCTCTATTGGAATACAAGTTGACATCTGTGATTCTGACCCTGTGACAAATCTTTTTGTGCTGAGAGCCCCTGGCCTCATATGCAAACACTTAGCATAGCTTATACCTGCTTGGCTTTTTAATGACCACAGCAAAGAATGGTCCCACCATCTCTGAAAAATGAGAATACCAGTTTGATATCATTAGTGAGAGAAAAACAAAACAAAACAAAGGAACAAACAAAAACAAAAAACAAGCCTCTGTTTAAAATAGAGCAGCAGCTTTAAGAGTGGAATGTAATGCAAATAAATTCCAAATCCTCCAGTTTACCTCATGCATGGGTGATTAGTCCTGGTATAGTTGGAATTTCTGTGTTAGTAGGTAATTTAGCAGAATATTTAAGAATGCCATATTTTATTATGAAGGATTACAGTTTTCTTCTTCAGAGATTCAACAGTGAGTTGTGGCTCTGACAGAAAATTCCAATGTGTTAATTTTTAATTTTTTTTTTAGTTACTTTAAGGAACCCACTCGTGTGTGTGTGTGTGTGTGTGTGTGTGTGTGTGTAGAATAGAGACTGATCAGAACAGGCTTTAAATAGCATTTGTAAAGTGAAAATCACAGGAATTTTGAGAGAATAATAAAGATAATTCTTAGAGAAGATAAAATTGTGAATCGTTGACTGACAAATTATGCAAGAGGCTCAATTTCCTTTCTCTGACATGGTGGGGTCACATAGATATATTCATTCAGTGTACCACCAGGTTAACTAGGGGAAAGGGTGTAAGTTTTTAAGAGTTTCAAATAGAAAATGGCAGTCAAATTGAAATCAGGGTTCTGTGCAACTGAAATCTGGGCTCAACCTCAACTACTGTAGGATCTTGCAATTGGTGTTAAGAATCCATCTAGGTTAGTCAATTAAAATCTAATCTCAAGGTGAGCTATTGTAGGTATTACTAATTTGCACATCAATAGCTTATTTATATTAAACTCTCCTTTAAAAAAATAAAATATAAAGAAACTCATCCTTAAAAAGCAAAGCTAGATATCTGATTCCCTGCATTGGTTGTAATAAGTAAACACTGAAAATCCCAAGCAAAATAAGATTAATGGAGCATGTCATGGAAAACAAGAAATGGTAACTACTGTCCTAAATACACTTCCTTCCTTAGACAATTTGCTGACACTCTCTTGACTTCTCTTCTGATATTCTTTCAACCAATTTCTGCTTTGCTCTTTTCCTATCACTCGAGTGAAACAACTCTTGTCCAAGTTGCCAGTGATAATACATGTCATAAAATCTAAAGAACACATTTTTATTCTTATGCTTTTGACCACTTTCTCCATCTTTACATATGCTCTTATTTTGTCTTCTGTGATGAGGACTATCTTAGTTTCTTCCTGCCCCTGCCTATGCTAAATGTTTGAATTTCTTAGAGCTCAGTCAGGGATTTTATTTTGTAACTACTCTGCCCCTATAGTGTTCCCAAATACTTCAACAGGATTAAATGTAATTTATATGCTTATATTTCCTAAATTCACATTTTAAAATCAAATTTATGTCAGCAGTAAACTCATATATTCAAATATCTTCTTCTCATAGCCTATCAAAGTTTCAACTGGGAATCCCAAATGTAATATGCCCTTAGAAGAACTCTTGACTGTGGGGGCTCTTGGGTGGCACAGCTGGTTAAGGTCAGGTTGAGTTCTTGGTTTCAGCTCAGGTTGTGATCTCAGGGTCATGAGATCGAGTCCTGCATCAGGCTTCACTCTCAGCACAGAATCTGCTTGATATTCTCCCTCCTCCTCTGTCCCTAGCCCCTGCCCCTTCTCTCTCTCTCTCTCTCTCTCTCTCTAATAAATAAATGAATCTTTAAAAAAAAAAAAACTGGACTTTGTTCTCAATTCTATTTTTTTCTCGCAAACTTTTGCCTTCCCTTAGACTTCTCCAAGTCAGCAAATAGCACCATAATTAACATTTCTTAAACCATAAACCTGAAACTCATCCTGATTCCTCTATTCTTTACCCCCTATTCCTAATCAAATGGTGCAAATCAAAGCTCCCAAATTTATTTTAAATCCATCTACTTATCTCCAACTTAACTGCCATCATGGTAAGTCAAGTCATCATTAGTTCTTACCTAGCAAAACTGGTTTCTAACTGATCCCAGCATTTCTATTTTCACTCTCCTTAAACTAATTGTGCACACAGCCAGGGCAATTTTTTTTTTTTTACTTGAATTAGACCTTGTTTAAAACCTTCTAACTGTATCTCACTGGAGTGAAATGAAACAACAATAACTTGGCATGCTCTATATCATCCTTTCTGATTTAATGCTACCAGTCTCTCCTTCATACGTCTCTACATTTCACTCTCTGTTTTCCTCAGCTTTTCAAAATACCAAGTTCTCACTCTGTTCAGAGTCTGTGCACATTTTAGTTCTTGTTTGTTTCACTTGCCATGCTTTTTATCTTCTCTTAACATGTTTACCAATTAATTAATTTTGTTAGTTTGTTAAAACTGAATGGAAAACAGGCATTTTTCAGACAGTTACTGACATATTAAAATGACCTTGGAACTATGAACCTATTTTAAGTGATGTTGGGCAGATATCTCAAAATCCAAAACCAAATTTCTCTATACTCTGGACTGAGAATTATTATGAACATCATAACTTAAAAGATAGAGATGAATATAATAAACAAAAAGACATCAGTGATTTGGTGTTCCTATTCAGTATAAAGACAGATGTACAAAGAAAAACCACAAAAGTCATAGTTAAATTTTTGAAAAGATTGCTGTCTAACAGAATTATAGAAAACTGATTATCATTGATCTATTTTCTTAGGAGAGAAAGAAAAAAAAGAAATCAGCAAAACAGGCTTTTATAAAGTTATATTCATTTGTTCTCTTCCTTCCTTTCCTTCTAATGTACATCTCTTAAACCGAGGACAAAATTAGTAGCTAGCAATTTAAAGCACTCACTGAATTTAAAAAAAAAAAAAGAGCTATTTTTAAGTTATAATTATCAAAAAAGACTGCCTACCAGTGACACTGGTGACCTCTTTGACCACAGAATGACTCACACTCACTCTACCTACATTATTCCCACTGAGCCCTTGTAAGGAAGGAGCCCTTTTGTGTGTATATAGTCACATTTCAACTGTCATAGTGTAGTCTGAGTCTTATCTTTCCAACAATGCTATTACAGACCTTTCCAGTCTCTACGTGGACTTCTTCTGAACTATGCTGCTCTGTCAATATGGCCATCTGATCACATCCTGTCTTATCTGTTTGTAAAACAATTTACAAGTAGATTCTTCTCCAGTGGCATTCTAAATCCATTGAGGGTAATAATAAAGTGGAGGATTTTTTTTGTTTTGTTTTTTTAATGTAATATCTCTTTTCTAATGCTACCTAGTCTTAATCATTTGTTTTATTACAAAAAATATGATTAATTCAGCACATGATTATTGAGATCTGCAAGGAGGACAAAATGTCCTACCGTACACTGGGAATACACCGTATTAATATATATTAAGCACTTAGTATATATGTCAAGTGTTATTCTTTGTGTTTTACATTTTAAAATTATTTATTTCTCATTGTAAAATTATGACACAGACACCACAATTACCCACCCACCCAATTTACAGGTGAAGAAACTGAGACAAAGTCACATTAAATAATTTACTCAAGGTTAAAGAGCTTATAAATGATAGGGCCAAGATTTGAGTCCAGGGTGTCTCACTCCAGGTGTGTTATTAACTCCTTCACTCATTGCACTTACAATTTTGATATGAACACAACTGAATGAACAGTTATAACGCAGCATAAATGCTTTAACAGGGTACAGACAGCACACTAATGGAGCACAGAGGAAAACATTTAACATGGATCTGTGGACTCAAGGTCTATGTACTCTGTATATATAAATTATATATAAATTGTGTGTGGGGGTGCCGGGATGGCTCAGTCGGTTAAGCGATTGACTTGGCTCACATCATGGTCTCAGGGTCCTGGGATGGAACCCTGTATCAGTCTCTGTGCTGAGCAGAGTCTCCTCTGCTTGTGCCTCCCCCTCTGCCCCTCCCTCTGCTTGTGCTCACGTTCTGTCTCAAATAATTAAATAAATAAATAAATAAAATCAATCTTTAAAATAAATAAATAAATTTTGTATGTATGTGTGTGTTTGTGTATATGTACATATATATAAATTATATTGAATATATGAATTACACACACACACACACACACATTGTATTAGTCCTTAGAGATAGTTTTATCTCCAGCTTTTGCTATTAACAGTTCTGCATTAAGCTATTTAAAAATGGCTTAACAATAAAAACAGTTTCACTGACCTGTCACCAGCAAAATCTTATCATCTATATTTCCCAACAGAGTTCTTGGGAAAAATGTTAGATTTGGATTATTTTATACTGCAAAACATCTTCTTAAATTATAAAAAGAAGTAATTTCTTCTAAAATGAAGATCACCATTTGCTTACAAAGTCATATAAAAATATGTTGCATATACATTCAAATATTTGTCTTCTGAATTAATAATCCTACTTGCAGTATTTACCAGAGAAAATACCCCAAAGGTATACAAATCATATTAATCTTTCAGTACCATCCAAAAGTGACACTCTGGATATGTAACAATTACACTCTATTTTTCAAGTTTGAAAGTTCCTATAGTGCTTCCCAGAGTTTGGCATATTTGTCGTCTGTGAGAATATACAAAATTTTACACTCAGTTTCTCTCAGCATTCTTTGAACCCAAGGAATAAATTACTACCAAGAGGTTATTTTCATTATCCATTCACTGCTTCTATATTTAAACATTGGCAATATAAAAGTAATTCTACCATCAAGGAATCCAGAGACTAGTAGAGAAGAGATTCTTTGATTTTGTTAATCCTCTTCGGGTTAAAAATCAGTACAGCCCAAGTCTGAACCTCGATGCCTTCCCAAATATACCAGGGGAAAAAAGCCTGATGTGTACAGAGGAAAGCTGATGTGAAGGATGAGCCATAGATGGACAATAAAAATAATTCTCTGAGCAGGTCTGCCACATTGCACAACTCCAGAAGGCACAGTCACATTGTCTCCTATAGAAATAACGCTCCCTGGAGTTGTGCAGTTCACAGCATGCTTAACCACACCTGGCAGCCCTGACTAAAATTTCACTTTATGCTCCAAATAACAATTTCAATGAGTTCATCTTAGAAACATGAAAACATCAAACAAACAAAGGCTATTTCTCTTAGCTTCAGAAGCAGACTTTTCAAGATAATAAGAAAAAACATATCATTATGAAATTCAACATTTACATTACAGACCATTAATGATTACTTTAAGAGACTGTTTTTAAGAAACCATGCCTGCTGGGGAACATGGAGCCAAACTTCTGTGAATGATTTCATCTTGCTCTCCAATAAAGCTTTTAATTATGGTTACTTTTTAAAGTGCATTACATTAATTAGCCATTTGCTCAGCAGGCTGCTTCCCAGGGCTCCTTCCAGCTCCTCTGACTCTGTGGCAGGACCTGGCAGTCACTACAGCAAGAGTAAGAGTTCAGATGTTTGAAAACAGAATTCAATGATCTTTTGCCAACATGAAGAAGATAGATATGAGCATACGGAAAAGAATGCATTGCTCTGCAAAACACTGCTTCATTTCTCAAACACAGGGGTGGGGCAGGGAAAATAAATTGCATTGGGCAGCTTCTCAGGCTTAAAATAGAGGTTTACAAGGCAGTTCCATTTTTTTTTAACCATACATCATTACTTTAATATTGTTTGGATAGGAAACTGATTTAACTCAATTATCCTTAACTGAATTCAGGACATTTTAGTCACGCAAACAGGAAAGGAAGAGGGGAGTAGCATGAGAGTTATTAGGATTGAGGCAGAGAAGAAGTGTTCCACCCACCCAGCTGCCCACTAGTACCATTACTTTTCCCGTCCATAATTACATTCTATCTACAATTTCATTCTCTTTCCAGAGACACATAATCCAGCTTTAGAAGTCATCTTTCTAAAACCATAGCCTATTGAGTTAGTCTCACAATTTCAAGTGCCCAGCTGAAAATGCTGGGCTTTTCTCCCCAAAACCATTTCCTCTTGACTGATTTCAATTCCTAATTTAGGAGCCTGAAAGCCTTGGTTTGGATATATATTTAGTGGTACTCTTCTTATACTTGCAAAAGCATGAATTTGTTATAGGAAATCTGGCTTAAAAGAAAAAAAAATAACACAAAATGTGGAAAAACCTGGAACTTTAGAAGGCAGGGCTATTGCAAGGACCAAACTGACATCAATTGACAGTACTTGGTAAAGCTAATTTCCACATCTGCCTTGTGTTATTTATTCCTGGAAGCTATCCCTAAATATGTTAGCTTCTCTTTGTTGTATCCTCTCTATGTTCCTTACACAAAGAAGGTGATATTTATAATAAGGATTTGATACAGTCACCTTATCCAATGCGTAAGATTTGGATAAGATCCACATTTCCCGGTTTGTATTGTAGAATCATCCTAGGTAATTATTTATAACATTGGTTAAATGGGTCTTGAATGTGAGAAGCACAGGTTCAGATATGACCTAGAATTCTGCGGCAATGGATGGACATAGCTCAGAAAGTGTGTCTTAGTACAAATTTAGGATTTAAAAAATGTGTATATAATTATATGTATAAAACTATTAAATGAGAATAAAGAAGAAAGAATATGTCAAGTACATCTCCTCTTGCCAAATCACTTCAATTTGTGCCATATACCAAGAACAATGATGGCTTTTCTGGAAAAAGTTTGCTCAGTTTGAGATTGTTTTGACATTTCAAGGGTAGATTTCAGACACTGACTATGTAAATCACCTGCTCAGAGAGAAAGAGAGAGAGGGAAGGCAAATGGACTTTTTCATTAGTTCCATGGACAGCTCCTACAAAGAAGCTCTGGTGCTCTGATGGCCCCATGAAAGGAAGAATTGAGCTGGACCCACTGGGTGCACTTTTCCTAGTGTTAGCACTCACAGCCCTTGAACATGGACTAATTCTTTCCATTTGGCAATCCACATTGTTTCACCCAAGCCTGTTTCAATTGGAGACAAATGAGAGTATAGTTCTTTTAACCACCCAATCTCTGCACTAAGCATGAGAATAGGAAATAATAGGAAAATGCCAGAAATGTGAAAAATGGCACATAGTTTATAAAAGGCTTATTACACATGATCATTTGCCTGTATCCTCTAACAAATGTGTTAAGGAAGAATTACTAACCCCATTTTTTAAAATGAGGAACCTGAGACTTGAAGACGTTAAGGGTTTGCTCAGGTTCATACAAAAAATACATGACAGAATGGAAGCTCAAATGCAAGCATTATATTTTAAATTCAGTGTTCATTTAATTCATTGTATATTTCTGTTTATATGAAACTTGAAAGAATCCCACATTCCTAAAGAATTTCTAGAAATTTCCAACTGACCCAAAAGAAAAGAAAGAAGAGATATGTCAAAAAGCTAATGTATGATTTTCATACACTAGCTCTCTTCTCATTTGACAGGAACACTGAAAAACTAGAGAAAAGTTAAAATCAAAGAAAAGAATTAGACTAATTTGTTTTTAGTGCACTAAAATATGTCTTATAAACAAAGTGGTGCTGAGCTGAGGCTGTATATATGATGATGAGACACAGTCACAAATACCATGACACACAAAATCAAATCACTGGGATCATCAAAGTTTGTGGGACAGGGAGGGTGAAACTGACAGACAAGCGTGGTTTGATTTCTTCCCAAGTTTCTCTACTTTCTGAGTTTCTTAATGTTTTTGATTCCAGGTAATTTTTAAATGATCTAACTACAGTTTTAACATGTCTATTAATTACTATTTTAAAATAGCAGTAGAAAGATATTATTAAATATCTTGAGTTCTTACATGATTCTTATACACAAAACATTGTCTTTCTTTATAAAATGTTTCTTCTTTGCAAATGAAATCAAATATATAAAAATATATTTGTTTCAAGTTATACATTTCACTCTACTCTCATTTTAAATTCCAATGCTTTATAAGTATATTTTAATAAACTGAAGTTAGCATCCCCTGTGTTCTCTCTCATGTCTTGTTTTATCTCTTCTCTGATTCCTTTTTGGATGTTGCTTTATAACCATTTTCTCTTTACCCTAAAACTCCCCCTAGGTTTACAAAAATATATAATCTTAAAAATACAAAAGTAACAAAAGAGAAACTTTTTTGGATTTGTTGTTGTTGTTGTTGTTGTTGGCAACAAGTTAATTTTTATTAATTATTTTTATTAACATAAAATGTATTATTTGCCCCAGGGGTACAGGTCTGTGAATCATCAGGCTTACACACTTCACAGCACTCACCATAGCACATACCCTCCCCAATGCCCAAAACCATTAACCCAACCACCCTTTCCATACACACCCTCTCCCCAGAAACTCTCAGTTTGTTTTGTGAGATTAAGAGTCTCTTAGTTTTGTCTCCCTCCCGATCCCATCTTGTTTCATTTTTCCCTTCCCTATCCCCCAAATCTCCCCTCTGCTCTCAAGTTCCTCATATCAGGGAGATCATATGATAATTGTCTTTTTTCTGATTGACTTATTTCCCTAAGCATAATACCCTCTAGTTCCATCCACACCATTGTAAATGGCAAGATTTCATTTCTTTTGATGGATACATAGTATTCCATTGTATATATATAACACCTCTTCTTTATCCATTCATCTGTTGATGGACATCTAGGTTCTTTCCATAGTTTGGCTATTGTGGACATTGCTGCTATAAACATTCAGGTGCACATGCCCCTTCAGATCACTGTATTTGTATCTTTACGGTAAATATCCAGTAGTGCGGTTGCTAGGTCGTAGGGAAGCTCTATTTTCAACTTTTTGAGGAACCTCCATGTTGTTTTCCAGAGTAGCTGCATCAGCTTGCATTCCCACCAACAATGTAGGAGGGTTCCCCTTTCTCAGCATCCTTACTAGCATCTGTCGTTTCCCGACTTGTTAATTTTAGCCATTCTGACTGGTGTGAGGTGGTATCTCATTGTGGTTTTGATTTGTATTTCCCTGATGCCGAGTGATGTGGAGCACTTTTTCATGTGTCTGTTGGCCATCTGGATGTATTCTTTGCAGAAATGTCTGTTCATGTCCTCTGCCCATTTCTTGATTGGATTATTTGTTCTTTGGGTGTTGAGTTTGCTAAGTTCTTTATAGATTTTGGATACTAGCCCTTTATCTGTTATGTCATTTGCAAATATCTTCTCCCAATTCTGTCAGTTGTCTTTTGGTTTTGTTGACTGTTTCCTTTGCTGTGCAAAATCTTTTGATCTCGATGAAGTCCCAATAGATCATTTTTGCCCTTGCTTCCCTTGCCTTTGGTAATGTTCCTAGGAAGAAGTTGCTGTGGCTGAGGTTGAAGAGGTTGCTGCCTGTGTTCTCCTCAAGGATTTTGATGGACTCCTTTCCCACATTGAGGGCTTTCATCCATTTTGAGTCTATTTTCGTGGGTGGTGTAAGGAAATCATCCAGTTTCATTTTTCTCCATGTGGCTGTCCAATTTTCCCAACACCACTTGTTGAAGAGAATGTCTTTTTTCCATTGGACATTCTTTCCTGCTTTGTCGAAGATTAGTTGACCATAGAGTTGAGGGTCTATTTCTGAGCTCTCTATTCTGTTCCATTGATCTATATGTCTGTTTTTGTGCCAGTACCATACTGTCTTGATGATGACAGCTTTGTAATAGAGCTTAAAGTCTGGAATTGTGATACCACCAACTTTGGCTTTTTTTTTTTTTTTTCAACATTCCTTTGGCTATTCAAGGTCTTTCTGGTTCCATATAAATTTTAGGATTATTTGTTCCATTTCTTTGGAAAAAATGATTATATTTTGATAGGGATTGCATTAAATGTGTAGATTGCTTTAGGTAGCATAGACATTTTCACAATATTTCTTCCTTCAATCCATGAGCATGGAATGTTTTTCCATTTCTTTGTGTCTTCCTCAATTTCTTCCATGAGTACTTTATAGTTTTTTCAGTACAGATTCTTTGCCTCTTTGGTTGGGTTTATTCTTAGGTATCTTTTGGTTTGGGGTGCAACTGTAAATGGGATTGACTCCTTAATTTCTCTTTCTTCTGTCTTGCTGTTTCTGTACAGAAATGCAACTGATTTCTGTGCATTGATTTTATATTATGACACTTTACTGAATTCCTGTATTTTTTCTAGCACTTTTAGAGTGGATTATTTTGGGTTTTCCACATAAAGTATCATATCAACTGCAAAGAGTGAGAGTTTGACTTCATCTTCGCCAATTTGGATGCCTTTAATTTCCTTTTGATGTCTGATTGCTGAGGCTAGGACTTCTAGTACTATGTTGAATAGCAGTGGTTATATTGGACATCCCTGCCATGTTCCTGACCTTAGGAGAAAAGCTCTCAGTTTTTGCCCATTGAGAATGATATTCACTGTGGTTTTTTTCATAGATGATATTGATGATATTGAGGTATGTACCTTCTATCCTTCACTTTGAAGAGTTTTGATCAAGAAAGGATGCTGGGGGTCCCTGGGTGGCTCAGTGGGTTAAGCCTCTGCCTTCGGCTCAGGTCATGATCTCAGGGTCCTGGGATCGAGTTCCATATTGAGCTCTCTGCTCAATGGGGAGCCTGCTTCCCCCTCTCTCTCTGCCTGCCTCTCTGCCTACTTGTGATCTCTCTCTGTCAAATAAATAAATAAAATTGTTAAAAAAAAGAAATAAAGGATGCTGTACTTTGTCAAATGCTTTTTTAGCATCTATTTAGAATATCATATGGTTCTTGTTCTTTCTTTTATTAATATATTGTATCACATTGATTGATTTGTGGATATTGAACCAAACTTGCAGCCCAGAAATAAGTCCCACTTGGTCATGGTGAATAATCCTTTTAATGTACTGTTGGGTCCTACTGGCTAGTATTTTGGTGAGAATTTTCGCATCTGTGTTCATCAAGGATATTGGTCTGTAATTCTCCATTTCAGTGGGGTCATTGTCTAGTTTGTGGATCAAAGTAATGTTGGCTTATAAAATGATTTTGTAAGTTTTCCTTCCATTTCTACTTTTTGGAACAGTTTCAGGAGAATAGGTATTAATTCTTCTTTAAATGTTTGGTAGTGTTTACCTGGGAAGCTGTCTGGCCCTGGGCTCTTGTTTGTTGGGAGATTTTTTTTTTTTTATGATTTTATTTACTCATTTGACAAGATCACAAGTAGGCAGAGAGACATGTAGAGAGAGGTGGGGAGGTAGCAGGCTCCCTGCTGAGCAAAGAACCTGACACCGGGCTTGATTCCAGGACCTGAGACCATGACCCGAGCCAATGGGAGAGGCTCAACCCACTGTGTCACCCAGGCACCCCTGTTGGGAGATTTTTGATGACTGCTTCAATTGCCTTACTGGTTATGGGTATGTTCAGGTTTTCTATTTCTTCCTGGTTCAGTTGTGGTAGTTTGTATGTCTCTAGGAATGCATCCATTTCTTCCAGATTGTCAAATCTGCTGGCATATAGTTGCTCATAATATGTTCTTATAATTGTTTGTATTTCTTTGGTGTTGGTTGTGATCACTCCTCCTTCATTCATGATTATATTAATTTGGGTCCTTTCTCTTTTCTTTTTGATAAGTCTGGCCAGGGGTTTATCAATCTTATTAATTCTTTCAAAGAACAAGCTCCTGGTTTCGTTGATCTCTTTTACTTTTTTTTTGTTTTTTTGTTTTTTTGTTTGTTTGTTTGTTTCTCTTTCATTGATTTCTGCTCTGATCTTTATTATTTCTCTTCTCCTGCTGGGTTTAAGCTTTCTTTGCTGTTCTTTCTCCAGCTCCTTTAGGTGTCGGGTTAGGTTGTGTATTTGAGACCTTTCTTGTTTCTTGAGAAAGGCTTGTATCACTATATACTTTCCTATCAGGACTGTCTTTGCTGTGTCCCACAGGTTTTGAACAGTTGTGTTTTCATTTTTATTTGTTTCCATTAATTTTTTCAATTCTCCTCTAATTTCCTGGTTGACCCATTTATTCTTTAGAAGGATGCTCTTTAGCCTCCATGTATTTGAGTTCTTTCCAAATCTCCTCTTGTGATTGAGCTCTAGCTTCAGAGCACTGTGGTCTGATAATATGCAGGGAACGATCCCAATCTTTTGGTACCAGTTGAGACCTGATTTATGACCCAGGATATGATGTATTCTAGAGAACGTCGCATGTGCACTAGAGAAGAATGTGTATTCTGTTGCTTTGGGATGGAATGTTCTGAATATATCTGTGATGTCCATCTGGTCCAGTGTGTCATTGAAGGCCTTTATTTCCTTGTTGATCTTTTGCTTGGATGATCTGTCCATTTCAGTGAGAGGGGTCTTAAATTCCCCTACTATTATTGTATTATTGTCAATGTGTTTCTTTGATTTTGTTATTAATTGGCTTGTATAGTTGGCTGCTCCCATGTTAGGGGCATAGATACTTAAAATTGTTAGATCTTCTTGTTGGACAGACCCTTTGAATATGATATAGTATCCTTCCTCATCTCTTATTACAGTCTTTGGTTTAAAATCTAATTAATCTGATAAAGGATTGCCACTCCAGCTTTCTTTTGATGTTAATTAGCATGGCAAATTGTTTTCCACCCCCTCACTTTAAATCTGGAGGTGACTTTGGGTCTAAAATATGTTTCTTGTAGACAGCATATTGGTGGGTTTGGTTTTGTTTTGTTTTGTTTTAATCCATTCTGATACCCTGTGTCTTTTGATTGGGGCATTTAGCCCATTTACATTCAGGGTAACTATTGAGAGATATGAATTTAGTGCCATTGTATTGCCTGTAAGGTGACTGCTACAGTATATTGTCTCTGTTCCTTCCTGGTCTACTACTTTTAGGGTTTCTCTTTGCTTAGAGGACCCCTTTCAATATTTCCTGTAGAGCTGGTTTGGTGTTTGCAAATTCTTTTAATTTTTGTTTGTCCTGGAAGCTTTTATCTCCCTTCTACTTTTCAATGATAGCCTAGCTGGATATAGTATTCTTGGCTGCATATTTTTCTTGTTTAGTGCTCTGAATATATCATGCCAGCTCTTTCTGGCCTGCCAGGTCTCTGTGGATAAGTCTGTTGTCAATCTAATATTTCTGCAAGAGAAATTTCACTCAAATCTCCTTCCCTTCACTGTTTCATCTCTCAAATTATCATTATATCTTTCCCTATATTTTTATTAGCAAATATATTGAAAGTGTGATTTACATATTTCCTCAGTATTTTGCCTTCCATTCCACTCTGAGTGAAACTGATGGCTGTGGAATCTGATATTCATGAGTACCTTTCAATCAGTGCTGATTTCTTTTCTTTCTATAAGCTCTCTCTCTGTAATCTCATCAACTATCCACTGGGACAAGGACTCCTCAGTCTATATCTTCAGTGCTCACCTCCCTTCTGCCCATTTCTTTCTCATACTTCCTGACCATTGATTTATTTTTAAAATATTTCTCAAGACTGCCCATCTCAACCTTTTTTTCTAAAACACACCAACACTTCTTACTTTACTAACAACAGTTGGCTTACTTAGTGTCTCTGTTTCTCTATCTCTCTTTCTTCCATTACAAAGATAAAACCAATTTTTCTAAAATGTCAATATGTCTGCAACTCTATAGAAATTCCTCACTAATATCTGAAAAAGGAAAAAATTTAGTATATAAATTCTTTATTATTTATAGGGTAATATTAAAACAAAGTAAAACTACTATGTGCAGTGTTAGAAGAAGTAGGTAAGAATTAGGCATATATCTGGAAGTGGCACATAAATTTCTAAATAGTTGTGTATTATTTTGGAGGATGCCAAAATATACCTTAATGTTATTTTTCTATCAATTTTTAAGTGTAACTTTAAAATTAAATAATAAAAATATGTATTTGATAGTTGGATCTCCTAACATATTTAGTCTAACTGCCTCGACACAACACAGAAAACTCTTTCAAAGCCAAACACAACTTTTTCCCAGGAAAACAAACAACAAAGGAAATTATTTGCATCTAAGTATATGAGGCTATTCAACCTTTTTAAAATATGTCTTGTTGATTTAACTTCCTATACATGACACATGAAACCCATTTTTCAATGGCAATCTTTGTCCTGGGGTTGTAATATACAGCCTGGTGACTTATAGGAGCATTGTATATTTGGAAGTTTCTAAGAGAATAGATTTTAAAAGTTTTCATCACAGTATGGAAGTTCCTCAAAAAATTAAAAATAAAAATACCATAATATGCTATAAATGCACTACTGGGTACTTACCTAAAGAAAAGGAAAACACTAATTCAAAAACACACATATCTCTCTGTTTACTGCAACCTAATCTATAACAGCCAAGATGTGGAAACTACTTAAGTGTCCATAGATGAATGGATACAGAAGATGTGATTTATATGTAAAGTGGAATAATATTCAGCTACTCAGCCATTTAAAAAAGGAATGAGACCTTGCCATTTGTAACAATGCTGATGGACCTAGATGGTAATATGCTAAGTGAAATAAATCAACAGGAAAAAAAAAAAAATCCATATGAGTTCACCTATATGTGGAATCTAAAAAAACAAAACAAACAAAACAAAAAACAAATTAACAAACCACAAAGTAGAAACATATCCATACGTACAGAAAATAAACTGTTGGGGGCCAGAGGTGATGGAGTTGAGGGATGGGCAAAATGGGTGAAGGAGAATGGCAGACTTCCAGTTATAGAATGAGCAAGTCATAAGAATGAGAGCTACAGCATAGGGGATATTGTCAATGGTATTGTAATAGCATTATATTCTGACAGGTGGGAGCTACACTTGTAGTGAGCATAGCATAATGTGTAGACTTGTTGAATCACTATGTAATACATCTGAAACTAATGTAACACCATGTATCAAGTATACTTCAATAAAAATTTAAAGATTAATAACTAAAGGAAAAAATATTCATCACAAGAAAAATATATATATAACCATGTAATGTGACAGATATTGACAAAACTTATTGTAATCATTTACAATATATACATATATCAAAGTATTATGTTGTACACCTTGAATTAATGCATAGTTTTATGTCACTTTCATTTCAGTAGAACTGGAAAAAGTAGAATAGTCTTTGGTATGTGGGGCCCATCACTGAACCATCACCTCCTTGAAATGAAGAATCTTAACTTTTCATTTTTGAATCTCTCTTTTAACCTAAAATGTCTCCTAGAATGCTTATTTTTCCCTCCACCAAACTTTTCATCCCCCTTACCTCTAAACTCAATTTATAGTATACCACCTAGACTACAGCTGGTGCTGCAGCTTTCTGCAGAAATGCTGTAGTCCCTGTGACTTTTAACAGTTATAAGTTGGAATAGAAGTAACATCATTAAATAGATAGATGATAGATAGATAGATAGATAGATAGATATAGACAGACAGATAATAGATAAAGCAGAAGTCAAGTAAAGTGAGCTCTAGTCTAGTCTAATGCATAGAAGTGTTAACCTTGGAGAATCTTTTTATTTTTTATTATAGAATTACTAATTACTAAATCTCAGAAAGGTATCAAAGAACTAAAATAAAGACACATAAAGATAAGAGTCTAATCCTTGTCAAGATATAATGGAGAATATGGGTTTCCTTGGTGAAGGACTATTCTGGGTCTTCAGTAAATTTCTGAAGTGAATAGTATAGTGGCTGCCTCTTCATATGTGCTGAATGAATATTGAGCAATATTATAATTACTATCAGGTCCCTGCAGTATGGTCATCAACTACTTCCTCTAAACACATGATACAGTTTTGAATCACTGTTCTGAGTTGCTCGATTTCAATCCCAGAAAGCCTTTGCTCAAATTATAACACAAGCTATCATCCTGTAACTGAAACTCACCCTAGTTATTTTGTCTTAACTCTGAAGTTAATAGAAAATGTCACCTTTTTGAAAGATAATTCTCGAGCTCATGTCCAATTTTTTTTCGATATCTTCTAATTATTATTAGTCTCCTTAAAGCTTATGTGTCATGGTAACCAAACCACAAGGTCAAGTTATAAAATTTGGTAATTGCACTTTATGTTTATAATAAGACCTCCTCTTCAAAAAGCAAAACAAAAATAAATAAGTAAACAAATAGCAAAAACACAAGTAGTTGACTATTTGAGAAAGTTTTAGTAAAAGTTAAAAGCAGAAAACTCCAAAATTCATAATGAGCAACATTCATGAAGCATATTTTCAAAATATAAGAGACCTAGATCCAGTTTGGAAATCTGTTATAAATGGATTATTCAAAAAACTATTTAATAACCAACTCAGAGCTCCAAATATTGGAAAATTGTACATAGCATGGATTTTTTTCTTTAATGGAAAATTAATGAAATAAGGAATGATGGATTAGACTGAAGTTTGCTTATTTTTCCAAACAACAGGGTCTTAGATCTTAAAAGTTTGGATTCTGTTCTATGAAGGAAAAGCAAGTTTCCAACTTTTGACTAAGAGTAAAAAAAATGTTTTAAACATATACTGTATGCGATTTCACAAAGAAAGCATTTAAAGGACAATAAATTAACTAATTCATAAAAAATTGGACTTAAAGTTTATGTTAATTGAAAGGGATAGAAAGCACTTACTAGAAGTCTGGCTTTGAACTTGGCCACAACTTCAGTAGTTTTAATTATTTTTTATTGTTAGGTTATTAACTCAAGGTACATTTGAAATATTGCTTAATTTCCTTCAATGTTAAGTCATAGTTTGTCTTTTGCCTCTTATTATAGAGAGAAAGAACACATGCGAATATGAATGCAGAGTATGAGAATGAAGGTACAAAAGAAGTAAATAGGGAAGGAGGAACTATTACTCATCATAAGAACAGATTAAGGTGAGGCACATTGAGGCCTAATTATCTAAATCATCTTTCATTTGGCAGTATTTGACTTGTTTAACAAACACATTTTTATATCATCTTAGTCTTTGAGTTTCCTCAGCCAGAAAATACTACAACTGTAACTCACATTGTTTGGAGGATCAGACCAAATCATGAGAACCTAGCTTAATGATGGCCTTTCCTTTGGTTTGAGATGCAATTTTGTCTTAAGTAGAACTATACAGTTGTATCTTAGTGCCTCTAACTCTAAAGGAAGGCAAAGGCACTCTGTCACCTACTTTCAAGTACACAGAATCAATAAAGCATGTTTACATCTCTAAAAACTTGTGAGCATTACGATTTTCGAGCACTTCCCTTCACACGGAATCTCTCAATCAGTGCTTAGTTATTGCCATTCTAATCCACATGCTTATATAGCCATATTTTTTTTTATCTCCCTAGTGTTTCTTTTTTTTCCTTTTCAAGCACTGTGTTAACAACACTTTCATTTTCATGTAGTTCATCCACATTAATTCTTACTTTCTTTATTCCTGTGTGTTGGGTTCCTGCAACATCATCCTTACCATCATATATGGAGTACCTGCTATGTAAAAAGCATTTTCATAGGACGGGATAAAGTAGGTTTGAGGGAAATCCACTTTTCTTCCACAAGTTCAGAAGCATAACAGAACATCATTTAATCATGAGGAGTCATAGAAAATCCTCTTAAAAATGAGCCCATTAAAAAAATGAAAATTTAATATGGTAGAATTCCCTTTTCTATAACCAAATATTAATAATATCACCTCTTCCTTCCTCCTCATTACAACCATATAAGTAGACCTGTTCCTACTGTAGAGGCACATGTAACACACCTCCCAATTAATGAAAGTTATATCTACCCATAATCTCCAGTGCACCTTTTCTCTTTCCCACTTGTCCATAGGAAGTGAGAGGACATTTTTAATTTTAATCACATTGTTCTCCCCAGTTCACTAGAACTATTTGACACATCCTTTAAAAGCTAGAATAAAGGGCATACTATGTTACTTTAACAAATTTCATTCCTTTAGGCAAAAGGACCACAGGACAATTTATTTCAATCTCTTTACCATATTCCTCCTAAACATTACTACCCAGTTTTTCATGAGGAATGGCTGATCTTCATATGTATACTATGTGTACTCTTAGATTTCTTCTCCACCAGCCATTCAAAGACTATGTTATGGGATATCAAGATATTTTAATTTGATCCATTTTCTCCCTAATACTTTTAGACATTCTTCTCTTTTTAACCAATTACCATAATTAGCACAGAGCTTGGTTCTTTCTTCCCTTTCTAAACTATTGCTATATTCTACCTTGGATTCCTTTCTTGGAGTTTCCCATCCAGCTAGATCCTCCTAAATTCACTTATTTCAGCACAGTAAGGGAAAGAGAACCGAAGGTAAATCCATACAAGGACACAAGGTATGCTGGGGAGGATGATAAAAAATTACCATTGTACAAAAAAATCAAATATTTGATCAGTGTGCTTTAAAAATGCCAAGGTCATGGAAGACAAAGGAAGACTGAGGGACTGCTACAGATTAGAAGAGACTAAGGAGAGAGGCGCCTAGGTTGCACAATTGGTTAAGCATCTGACTCTTGGTTTTGGCTCAGGTTGTGATCTCAGGGTTGTGACATCAAGTCCCCACATCACACTATGCACTCAGTGTGGAGTCTGCTTGAGATTCTCTCTCTCCATCTCTATCCGCCACTCCCCACCCAGATATATAAATTAAAAAATCTTAAAAAAAAAAGGAAGAGGAAGAAGAAGAGGAGCCTAAGGAGAAATAACAAGTACATGATCCTTGATATGATCCTCAAACACAAAAATTACATCAGTGGAAAAAGTGATGAAAGTCAACAAGGTCAATACATTAATAATTAATACTATTATACCAATATTATCATTCTGTTCTTACCAGTGTCCTGTGGTTATATAAGTTGTTAACATTAGGGAAAGTGTGTGAGGGTGAAAAATAGAAGAACATGGTTTAGACTTCTTTTTTTGCTATTTTTCTGTATGTCCAACAGCAGTTTAAAATTTAAACAAAAATAATAAATAGAAGGAAAAAAATTGAAAATCTGTGTACAAACCAAGGCCATCTTCCAAAAGTTCTGGATGAAGCCTGACTTTCAGAAAAATGTAGAATCTAGAGAGTAAAATGATCAGACTAATATATGGAAAATTTGTTTGCATAATAACAAAACTTCGCTTGTTAGAAAAACCACTTAATGAATCTTCTAACAAGTTCTGGAGAAATAGCATAATAAAGGGCAGGCCTAGAGAACAGAAAGCAGGGAACCATGGTTCCTCACTATTTTCTTCAACATTCCCAGCCACAGGGCAAAGAAAGAAAGCTTGAGTAACCAGCTATCTATAGCCATCTATTAGCACTTGCCCCACCCCTATTTAGTCTGTCATTCCTAAAAGTAAAAATGTACACTTGGTTACTGTAACTAATCTGGTACTTGGAGGAACTGAAACACTTACTAATATTGACATTTATGGAGATTTTAAAAAATCCCACTTTTAGAATCCCACTTATGATACAAAGTAAAAAAAAACAAACAAAAACCAAAAACCTCCAGTAATTCGCACAATTTCTTCTGTGCAGTGATGACATAAAGTGAACAGAAAAATTTGAGATATACTCATTTGGAGTGATAAAATATGAGTACCCTTAGCAAAGTTTAGTTGTTAATAACATATTAAGTTTGCTTAGCACAACAGATTTTTTAAAGTGTTTTGATAGATTTTATACCATAATGACATCCATGTAAAATATCAATATATCTAGTTTTTATATGAAAAAAGTAAAATTTCACAAGTTTTATTAATGGCATAATCTACACACGGCAGATAGTGAAATCTGGCTGAAGTATGGAGAATCTCCAAGGGCATGGTTAACTGAATGTAAGGGAAGAAAATGACGTACAACTCTTCACTTATTCCCATGGAGAACGGCAGGCCTGATATACTAATGTCTTCCAGGTTTTTAAGAGGAATTTGATATTATATCTCATAAAATTTGATCAACCAAAAATGTAGTGTCTTCTTTCTCCTCTGACTCAGTTGGTTATGGCATTTTTAAAATACGTATTTCTAGGGGTGCATGGGTGGCTCAGTCCTTAAGCATCTGCTTTGCCTTCTGCTCAGATCATGCATGATCCCAGGGTTCTGGGACTGAGCCCCGCATTGGGCTCCTTGCTCATGGGGAAGCCTGCTTCTCCCTCTCCCACTTCTTCAACTTGTGTTCCCTCTCTCACTATCTCTCACTGTCAAAATAAATAAATTAAAAATCTTTAAAATACGTATTTCTAGATATCATACTAACATTAATTTCCTCACCAGTTCTCACTTGAAAACTAAAAAGTGAGGTAAGTGTAGCTATCTTACTATTTCTACTGTGAAACACAGGAAAACATTTTATATCAAATAAATTTTATGTGATATTTCTTAGTATTTAAGGATTGCAAAAATGTTATTTTCTTAAAATGAAGCACCATGCTAAATTTTGTGGGTCAAACAAAACATTTATGGGTCCCCAGTTTGACATATGAGTTATGCTTTCTGCAAAAATTCTTAAGAACTTTTAAAATAAAGAGGAGGAGGAGGAGAAATACAACCTGGAATGATTTATCTGTCAACTGTGCCATTGGTTTGTTACCAGATTCAAGTGAGAGAATGCACATGTAATGAATAATAAAATAATAATAAATAAATAATAAAATGCTGTAAGAAGAGAAGGAATTATATTTATATTTATATTTTAGGAAAAAATAATGCTTGTCTTGAAACTTTTGTCCTGGCAATTCATAAAGTATCCCTGTATGTTATCCCAGATGAATAAAAGAGTGTACACAGGCTCCAAACACAAAGGTGACTTGGTTTCCATGATTTGTGTGTCTTTGCTTACAAAAACAAATTTGAGGAAATAAAATTAGTTGTAGTAGTAATATTAAAAAAATATTTTTCTGTATTAGAAGCAAGTTTAATAAAAGAGATAAAATTGCATACCTCAATTTAGCCTTCAAATCAGAGCTAATAAAGATATTATGCATATAATATGTAGCAACATGTTTTTCAAAAATAACCATTATCAAATAAGTCAGAACAGAATTAGCAAAAGATTAATATTCTCCCTAACTGGACACTTTTCTATGAGATAAAATTAATATCTATATCATTGATATCACTTTCCAAATACAATAGAAATACCAGAAAACTAGTGGAGAAAATTAAGCAAACGTGTATGTGTTGTGGCATTTCTGTACACTGCAAGATTAAAAAACAAGGGCTTATTTTGGATATGTGGATATTATTTATATTATATTATTTGGATATAAACTTGGATATGTGCCTCTGGGATCAAACCACAATCTCTCACAGTCACAGAGTCTCTTGTAATGAATTTCCTCCATCTCAGCCCTTCCAAAAAAGGAAAATCTCAAGCAGGTTTTAACCCCCACTTATTTTAAAACTTTCCACTTGAGCTTCAGAACCAGACTGACTAGATGCTGAGTTCTGTCATTTACTGTGAGAACAAGCAACTTATTTAATTAATTTTCTTGGTCTGTTTCTGGATATATAAATATTGAGTATTGAAAGTACTTACCTCTTAGATGATGAATATCTAAAACTGATTGTATTAAAAAGGAATATTTTTAAATTTTGAACTCTCAGGGAACACAGCTATTTTTCAAACAAAGAAAGGAAATTCTATTCTGCATTGCCTGCCGCTATATGTTATTTTGACATATAAAGAATATTCTCTGTGCGGGTTTTGATAATATTGAAGAGAGATTTATTACTCTGACTTTGTTTAATTCTAGAAAGAGCCTATTCCATATATATATATAAACTGTATACTAAAAATTAAATATTAATTATATTTAACTCTCAATATACCAATGTGTAATTTTTTCAACAATGTATTTGCTATTATCCTAAAATATTCTCTTTTGACAAGTTGGGCTCTATTTTAGATATTAATACTAATACTTATTAGCAATAATATTACTTGGGAATCTCACTGGGTCAGGTACTAAGCTCAGCATATCACACACATTATTGCATTAGGGAAGTACAAAGAACAGATATTTCGAGTGAGAAATTTCAAATTTTGACTCTTCTGTTTCCTGGTTGAGTGACTAAGGAAATTATGTAACCTCTTTATGTCTCGATTTGCACAACTGTAGTATTCCACATATAAGGTTATTATAAGGATTAACTGAGTTAATTAGAGCTTTGGGATCAGTTTTTGGCACAAAGGTGGCACAGAATTGGTGATTCTACTACTACTACTACTATTATTATTATTATTATTAATATCATATTTTAATTAAAAACCTGTTTTGTTTCTAGAATCACTGTAGTAGGCATAGTAGCAAACTTCGCAGTGAGAAGACCTGAATTTCAATCCTGGATACCAAGTTCTAATATTTCTTTTCACTTTGGTTGTGTCACATTACATCACTGAGCCTGAATTTACTCATCTGTAAAATATGAATAGCAAATCTAACTAAAGGGCCCAATATTATCATCAAATGGAATAATATAAGAAAAGTTCCTCATAAGGTATAAAGCCTTTATGAAAATATAACTATCTTCTTATCTAAACAGAGAAAAAAATAAGTCTCTATTGTATCTTGCTTCTTTCCCATAACATCTCTCCTAGCATCCACTCAACAACTCCCCACTCCACTCAACAGAGGGCTTCAAAACTACAAACCTCAAATCACAATGGTTCTTATGTGTTTGAAGATACAATGCACTTAACAAGAAATATTGAAAGCAACTGCTTTGTATAACTTGGAAGAAGTTCTTCTAAGTGCAAAAATCTTAAGGAAAATATATACATTTCCAAATTTACAGGTGATAAAAATGACAGCATTTTTTTCAAGCTTGATGTTGTGTCTTACATATTTTTTCTTAAATCTTTCCTTTCTGCCACTCTTTGCCTACTGAGGAATCTGAAAGTGACAAAATGAATTGTTGAGTATCTAACACACATTAATTAAAAGCTTCAGACCCTGCCATCCTTTTCCTCTAACAGCAAGTTTTCTGATTGATACATGTACTTGTGGTATCATTCTTACATCCTGTTGGTAAAATGTCACTTTTTTTTCTTGCCATTTAATGATGATGACACCAGGTAGAAATGTTTCAGGCTAAGACATCATTCTCAAGAAGAACCATTCAGTGTAGGTGTTTCCCACACTAGGCAGAAGGATTTTTCAGTGATTAGGCAGGATTTTATCAAACCAAGTAGAGATTTCTGAAAACAAAAGGAGATATTTTATACTTGGGATAGAAAAAAATTTAAATGAATATGGAAAGTGAATTATGTAGCTAACTAAACTTCATTTTTTTCCAGTCACTCTGGAAACCATATAGTGCTGTTCTGATGTTTAAAAAGCTTAGTCACTAAGTTACTAGTGCAAGTTCATCAGATATGACTAATAAAATTTTTCTCCTATCTTTACAGTGGAGAAGAGAAAATTTTGACAATAATTCAGAATTTATATTAAACTCTTTTCAGTGAGACCTGTTATTAGATGATGCATTTGGTTACATAATTCTTCTAAATCTTTTCTCACTATGTACTCATGAAAGTAGAAATCTGCTGTCCTTTCTTTGGACGTTCTGAGCTGGTAAAAGCATGAAATTTCTTTGAAGTTTTCTGTTTCATTTGTAAAATTCACGTGAACTTTCCATTGTGTTCCTTAATATGGGGAATCCATTTTAAAAGAAAAAAAGATTTAATAAATATTTTTGATTAATAGAATTAAAAGTAATGTACACCAGGAAGATGTCATGTTTATCAAGCTTCAAGACACTCCTCTCAAATTTTAATGTCCATACAAATCTCCTAGTAATCTTGTTAAGGTAGAAATTCAAACTCAGTCTCAAGGAGGGCCTAAGATTCTGTATTTCTAAAGGCTTCCATGTGAGGAAGAAGCTGCTGGTTCGAAGACTTTATTCTGAGTAGCAAAATTTTCAGGGGCAATTAGAAACCAATACAGAGAAATCTTAAGAAGACTCATTACAGACGTATAAAATTCTTAAGTCATATAGAAATATACAGGTAATGTATAAGAGTAGTGATTTCTGAATTGTACACAAAACATGAAAATATTTTTTATTCAATTACATTCTAACTACTTACTTAATTTCCATTACTCAAAAGTTAATTGCTGTCCACCAGTTTACACATATTCTTTAGATTTTAATTTAGTATCACATTTTACTGAACAGACTCCTTTGTGCCCTTTCTGAGTAATTCACTTTATTCCTCTGATGAAGCCAGTTTTGACACTTTGGCCTTAATGGGGATCTAAGAATCACAGTCATAATCACAGGTTTGTAAAGTTCCAGAAATAGTAAATAAAGGGGTCAGAATTTGAATCCATTCTGACTCCAGAACCTGGCCATATATTCTTACAAGATAATTTTTTTTTAAATCTTAAGTTGCAAATGGAAAAAGTTAATATAATATATTAGATATAATGATTTTCTTGAATTTGTGTTAAAACTAGTTGATAGCATAATCCTTTATAATATAAGTACCTAATGTGCTGAAAGTATGTTGAACTGAATAAATTTGTTTTAAGTATGTTCTAGAATAACACAACGGAACTCCTTTAGATTTGACACAATTAATGGATAATATCCAGTCTCAGAAACCCTGAATTGTTGTTAACCTAATACAAAATTATGAATAACAATATTATGAGAAAAATGAGGCTCTGAATTCACACTGAAACCACTTGTTAAGCCATTCTAGAAGAACTCTACCATTTTGGATACCTTCAAATGCATTTGTTGCATTTTCCTGGTCTGGGCAATAGATGTTTATCTATTATGTCTCTCTACCAGAGATTATTTATCTTTTTCATAGTACCTCTAAAATTACTGTTTTGTGGGGAGGGGTATTGAAATTTCTAAAAATCCAACTGTTTTTTTAGTATTAATAAAATACTATGAGAAAATTATCTCTCACACAGTTACACTTTTCTCCAAACCTTTAAACGGCTTTTGAAAGCTTAGTTTATGCAATTAGATCAGTGACAGCTAAGGAAGGGAGAAGCTCAAAGAGTGGCTCAATCAAACCACTAAACCAGGCAAGTAGAAAATTGCATTTTGTCACCTTGAGTTAGGTAAGCTGTTACCTGAATATGTATGCACATATTTATTTCTATGCTTATTAATTTGGAGTTTTTCATTTCTCTTTTAGCCTTGCTATAGCCCTTATTTAAGTCGGTGTTTTGGTTTCATTTCTTTAATCCCTAGATGGCATTTCTTACACAGTGAGGTTTATTTCATCTTATTTTCATATCATGTAGTATTAATGAAGAGTATCCACTTGTGAACCCCAATGTATTCGTTATACTCCAGAAAAGTTCTGTATGAACCCTCTGGAAGCATCAAAACTATACTAGATCACACTAACTCAAATGAATCCAGGGCTGATGTGCATAGAGCTGGACAGCAATGTGCAATGGGTGATTCCATTTTTGATTATCCGTGTGTCTCCATGTTTAACCAGTGTGTGCTATAAACCGTGGTGTATAACCTGGGACTCACAGGTCCATGAACTGATTTTAGGGATCCATAAACTAGCTGAAATTGGGTGAAATTTGTGAACATTTGCTCATGTGTATATTTCTTTCTTTTTTTTAAAGATTTTGTTTATTTATTTGACAGAGAGAGAGATCACAAGCAGGCAGGGAGGCAGGCAGAGAGAGAGGGGGAAGCAGACTCCCTGCTGAGCAGAGAGCCCTATGCAGGGCTTGATCCCAGGACTCTGAGATCATGACCTGAGCTGAAGGCAGAGGCTTAATCCACTGAGCCACCCAGGCACCTGAGATGTATATTTCTTGAAAGAGATGCTGTTGCTTTCAGGAACTTCTCAAGGGGGGTTTAAATACTCAGAAAAGATTAAGAATCACTGTCTTAAACCAAGAGATATGTGGCTTGGTATTTAAATGTGTGCTTTAGCAGGCTAACAGAAAACATGAATAATGCAAGCTAAGGCCAGATACAGAAGAGAGTGTCAAATAGTGCCAGCAGTCCTAAAGATCTTTAAGAGGGCAGAAAATACTAGCATTTGTTGAAGTACTATTACAAGTCAGACACTGTGTTATATGAATTTATACTCATTAAATCTTGACTACAATTCTGTGAGGTGATAAAGGATTCTCCTTTACTCCATTTCACAGATGAAAAAATTTAGGGTCAGAAAAATTAAATACTGAGCAATTAGACCTCAACATTTATTGATGCAATTATCTGCGCTAGCCACTATTTCATGCATTATTTCATTTAATCCTCATGACAACCTTACGAGGAAACTGTTATCCTTATTTAATACATGCATAAACTAAAATTTAGAAGTTTATGTTGCTTACTCAAAACTACACAATTAAGGAATGGCAAAACCAAGATAAAATCAAACATGAAATAAATTCTATGCCCATAATCATTGTTTTATAATAGATATGACTAAAAAATTTGTACTATTTTTACTAAAGCACGATGATAAGTAGGTAATACTGATAATTCACAATTACATCCTACCAAAATGATTTTACATCTTAAAAGGGATTTATAAGTGGAGAGAATGAATTTTTTAGAAGACCTATAAGAATTAGGCCAAACCCTTAAGATGAGAGATGAGTTCAAGAAGATTCTTACATGCTTAGAATTTTCAAATTGAAGAGAAAGAATCTTAATACATCTAGCTCAGCCACTTTCTCATGTTGAGACTTCTCTATCTCGAGCACACCAGCATCCAGCGCTTGCGTAAGATTCTCAATCAGTAGGAAACTCACTATCTCTCAAATAGTCCATCATAACATTTTTAATTTTTACAATGGTGAAAATTATACAGGGAACAAATTATATCCTGAACTGGAATATAATTCAGCTATGTTGGGCAACCGGAACTGTACTCATTCAGAGTAGACATATACTCTCTTCCCATTTTCATTCCCCTTGAGCATCCATCCTCTCTTACTTAGGTTCAGTATACCCCCCCTTTTGTTTTAAGCTTGTTTTTACTCACAGCAAATATGGGTGTAAACTGTCAAAGATCTGTATTCTGTATTGTTGACTGCCAACAGCAAGGCGATCCCATCTTTTATTTTCTTCTTTCATGTGTGATTTTTAAGAGCTTTTTTTTTTTTTTTGGTGCACTTAACATTATGTGTGCTCAGTACTTCCTTTATTCATCAAATATTTATTAAGTTCCCTACTTTAGAACAGGCACTCTGTTGAGTGAAGGACACATAAAGACACATTTCCTTCCTTCAAGGAGACCATGACCTAGTGGAAGAGACAGACACGTGGACCTATGTCACTGGCAATTAACAGCTTCTCTGCAGAGTACAAAAGAATGCCACCTCATACAAGCTGTATGCTCCCAGAGGAGATGAGTGCTGGGATGCTTTTTGTGGCTTTGTCCTTCGTAACATCATTCTCGCTATGCCATGTGAGTCGCCTATATTTGTCCTGAGTTCTATGACCTTCCAATCTTTGTTTCAAGCCTTCCTGTCTTTTTAAAATCAAATTTATCTGAGAACTACTCATGTAGTCAGATGGCTCTCTTCAGGATATTGATCCTTCCCTTACTCATCAGAATAATTTGTGATTGCTGAAATAAAATTTCATTTGTGATAATTTCTTTTTACCTTTTAGAAGCCTCATAATACATTGTGATTCATATTTCTCATGTTTATCTTGTTGACCAACAAATTCAGGAAAAATGTACCCTTCTCCAACCCTTCTAACATCCATATTTTTTTCTCTAATATTTTCCTGTGCGATAATTATTAGTGTCACTGGTGCACTAGAATATAACAAGTGAACAGATCACACAGTGGAAAATGTTGGCAATGGATTATAAAGAAAATAAACACAAATTGCTAATAAAAATGTATTACTGTCCCTAGTGTGAAAAGAAAATATGAAGAGTGAAAGATGCTTTTGGATTGTTAATCTCTGTCTTCAAGTTTTGATTATGATTGATCATAGAACTGGTAGTGATATCTTAAGCTTTTTATTGGCTAATTTGTATCTATTTAACCCTTGAGTAATCTGATATTCTCCTTTATTTTCCATGATATATTTGCAGCATAATATATTTCCATAATACATTAGAAACTCAAGCTTCTACACAAATCATGTAGAAGCCTTTTGTATCTTGTGGCTCTACCTATATCATCTGAAGTCTTCATAGACAGAAACTTTTGAACCATATTTAATAAAGAAAAAAATCACTGGAATTCTAAGCCAACATCTTCTTTCATATGTCACCACAATTTAAATTTTAGAGAAAAATAACAGCTTTTTCACCAAATAATAATAATGAGTATAGTATAGTAATCTGGATCCATCTACTTACTTTCTTTCAAATAACTGAAAGAGCTTTCATGAATATTATCCCATCCCGAAGATGGAAGTATTGGTTTTATGGTCACCATATTTTCTCTTCAAGCAAGCCTATGACATTCCTGTTCTTATTTTGAAATTAAGTAACTGTCCTATCTTCTATAACAAAAAATGACATAATATTTTGCTTTTATCTCCTTTTACTTCTAGTACATGTTGGTACCTAATATCATCATATGCCTCATAATATTTCTCAGAGTGTATCACCATCACATTGTTAAAATCCTTCCACAGGAACCAATCTCTCTTAAAGAATTAGCTTTTAGCTCTCTGCATTCTCTATCTTGCTTATTATCTATTTGAGCCATGTAATCTAGCAAAAGTAACTAAATGACATAAAAATCTTGTTTATCATAAGTTAATTATATATAATACAATTTATATATTTTACATTAGGAAGTATATAGTACAATGAGCTATACTATATACTTCCTAATGTAAAATATAAATGTAAATGTAAAACATGTAAAAAGTAAAAACATAACTTAGGTTTGTTTTTCTATACCCCAGAGGACCTACAAAGTCAAACTTCCACTTTGCTTTGGTCTAGTCCCTTTTGACAACTTATCTTCTCCCTTAACTGTATTAAACATACATGTGATATCTGGGGAAAAAACAATTTTCTATCTACCTTCTGCCCTGATGGAATCTAGCCAAGGTGTGGAGGCTTCACCTCCTAAATAAATTCTGGGGCATGTTGTCACCTAAATCAGAAAAAAGGAAGTGCTTTTCTGAGTTTGAAAACTTACAACTTTTCGAATCTCATTAGAATATATTCTGTTTGAGAACAGGCAAAGAAGGGGTGGAAGATGACAAAAGAAGCTCCAAAAAGGAAAGCACTAAAGCAAGCAATCTGGTGTCATTAATGTGAAAGCTGTCAGGAGCATAGCTTGTAATAACAGGAACAGATAGTGCCTTTTTCAAAGCCTGAACTTAAAGCTTCAACAGTAAGCAGGGAAATGACATTTACATTGAGATGTAAATTGCGGCCAATGACACTGTTCATTTATGTAAGATGAGTTTATTTTGGTGTTTGGAAATATAAATTGAAATCCTGTGTTTTCTCTTAGAAGGACTTACTGCTTAGAAAGTAAAACTTAAACTTGTTCCTGACACATCAGGAAAATGTAAAGGCTGTTTTATTGCTGAAATGTATTAATGCAGTGCAAAGGTAATTCTGTTTAAGAGGAAATCTAAATTAGTAAGATTATTTCTAAGTTCTCTTGGAAAGGCCATTGCTTTTGAGGCAATGGAAAATCTATAAAACAGCAAAGCCTCCCACAAAAAATATGCAGACACATCTCTGTTATCCCTGAACATTAGGTAAACAGCTTCCCAACAGTGTGCTCTAGGGACAAGTGATGCATTTCCAAGAACTAAGAGACTGAAAGAGAATTTGAAATGCTATTTAATTTCAATTCCTATCTCCTGGCACAAATAGATTATGGATTTATTTTTTTTCCCATACAAATTGCCAGAGAAGATGATTCTTTAATCCCTATTGTATTGTATCAAAGCAGTCACAACCTTTATCATAAGAAAGTTTCGAAGATCGATCCTAACCCCAACTCCTTCCACTTAATACATTGACTAAAAACTTCCTTTGTGGAAACCCAAAATGATGATTAATTACCATATTCTGTGCATTTGTATTTGCCCCTTCAATAACTCTCTTCATGATTCTATCAGAGCACCCATCACCTTGAACAAAACGTACCCCTTCTCTCTCACCTGCTGTATTGGACACTCTGAGGCCAGAGAGTGAGCCTTCACAGCACCTAGCTCAGTATCTGGAGCACAGTCCTCATTCTTTAGAGGTTCAGTTGCTATGTTGTTTGTTATGTCACATACACGATATTCGAGCTAAATATTTTCAAGCATGTCAGATATTATTAAGTGGAGTTATTTCTCAAACCTTTCTGGAATTCAGCAACATACTTTACTAACAGCACCGCAATGAATGTTTTGTGGTTACGATAATAATGCAAAATATAGTTTGAGAGTTGCTTTGCCATTAGTTTTAAGACCTGTCAGGTTGTTATTCTGTCTATATTACCATCTTTGTGGATGACTGATATATAGACCATGATTGACATAATTTGGGGGGAAAGTAAGTACTGTTAGGTACAAATCATACTGTTCTTGTGGTCCCGCCCCAACCTTCTGCTATAGGCCCTGGTTATGCTGGAATAAAAATGATCAGGGCAACTTGAATAATAAAAGAAGGCAAATATGAGTAACAGCAATAGTTAAAGAACATAGAGATAATGTCAAAGCTACTTCTAGAAGTCATATTCTAATTGCTTTAGAGATGATGCAATCTCTTACTTCGCAACTAATCAGACCACCCCCTTCCACCACTTTTCCCAGTTGAACATCCTGAGAGGCTTTGGCAAATCTTGCACCAGCCTTGCTATAGCCTTGTTGTCCATGCTAAAACAAGGGTATTCTGAAATAATGTGGAATTCTCCCAACTCTAGCTCCACCATGATCAAGATGATTAGTTCATTCATTCAACTAATATTTTTTTAAGTCATTGTCATACATCAGATGTGTTTTGGACACTAGACAATTCATTAGAAAGGCCTTTTTTTTTTAATTCTTACTGCAGAGCTTATAGTTAATACAGGCAGACCATAAATATATACTCAACAAATACATGGTATATTAGATGATGGTAAGTACTAAGAAGGAAGACAAACAGGCTAAGGTGACCATATAAATCATTGGGTAAAATAGGAGATTTTGAACATAAGAAGAAGGAAGAGTTTTTATAATAACACTAGTAGACATAAACCAGAACTGCCCCATGCAACCAGGGCATGTAGTCACCATAGTTGAGGGACATGAGAAATATGAAGGGTACAAGAAAATGGCTTAATTTCTAGGATCTAGAGACCTGAAAATTAGGTAGCTAGCACAAGTTGGGTTGCAGAGACTGTTTATAACTGTTCTCTGTAGTAACTCATTTAATCATTACCATAACATTATGAAGTAGGCATTATTATTATTTTTATATGATGGGTTGGGAAACATATGCATATAGATTCAAGAGCAGGATTTTCCAAGGGACCCTTCTCTCATTACCCTCTGGTTCTCTTCCTCTTCTGGATCCCCTTCTCCATTTGTCTGAAATACCCAGACCCACGATTTCCCTCTCAAGGCTTCTGCATACAATTGAACAAGACATACAAACATGGTAAATTAAAATAAAGATGCTGAATTCTGGCCATAATTACTGTGCATGTGAAGCTGGGGAAATACACTTTTCATGGGTCCTCCTTGGTATTTAAATTCTTTAGATAGAACCTAAAGCCTTTGTGTTTTTGTCACAAAACTATGTGTTTGTCTGTTCGTTTTTTTATCTCTTAATCTTTCCACATTGAGATTTAACACATTGCTTTCAATAACATATGCATTGTTTGTCATTTTTAAGTTGTGTGTGTGTGTGCTTAAAGAAATTCTTTCATATTTTGAAAGACTATGTGCCACAAAAGTAGTCTGATATAGAAATATTAAACTAAAAAAAAAGAAGAAAATACAAAGTTTTGTTATATAAATATCCTTGTGCAAACCATGGGTATTAATGGGAATTGGAAGAAAAAGAAAATAAAGTAGATTTATTAGAATTGCAGGATTGTGAGTAATTTTTAATGAGTTTTCATTATTATTAGAAGATTGCACAATAAATAGAATTTTTTTTAAATCACTGAACACAAGACTTATTCATGTCTAATAGTCACCAGAGAGGCAATTTATAGTCCTTAATTTTCTAGAGGCTATATAAATTACATGTTCCACTTTTATATTATACTTGGAATGGCTTAGGTTCTTATTTATCAGTTAACCATTTCAAACTTATATAGCATAAGTTGGAGAAAGAGAACACAGCTGAGTAGAAAAATTGTTAAAGTGCTCTGATGAAATCTGTAACAGGTGTAGACTCTGATGAAGTAGTTTAATAGGAACATATTTCAAATAATACTCTATGCTTTGATATCCAGTCTATTCATGGATTTTGAGGAGTGTCTGGAGAATTCCCTGGTACCCAGAAGAGAGACAGACACATGATACTGAGATAAATAAATGTCTCTGATAGTTCTTCACTGATAAAATTTGAAGGTTATCTGTGCCCTACAACTCAATTTTATATTAATCACTCTAAAGTTATAATAGCCTTTATATAACTCTTCAAGTTGAAACTACATAAATAAATAAATATATAGTTTAAAAAATTTCAGTTTAAATATATTCAAAATGGCCATTATTTAAATAAATAACGTATTAATAAATCTGTATTATAGCTCATATAATATATTAGTATTTAGTATGTATGTCAAATCACTAATTCTTTTCAAAAAGGAGTAATTTTTTAAAACAAGCAAGGTTAATTAGAAGGCTGAAATAGAGAAGTTAAGAAATTTTACATGCATTATCCTTGCATAGAAACTATAAATTTTGCCATTCAGTATTTAGAAAAATAGCTCTTTGGCCTTGATGTTTTAAAAAACACTGTATGCATATGTTCATTTTTTTCAAATGCTGCCTTATCAATATTGTACAGGAAATTGAGAAAGTGCTTTCCACCAGTGTTTTATTGTGGAAGATATTGAATGAAAGCAGATATTGACTTGGGAATGGAAAGGGCACTGCAAGATATGTGTATGTGAGTGCTCTGGAAAAGGAATAAAATGGGATATACTTATATATAGACATCGAATATTATTTGGTTCAAAATGTCCATTAAATTTAAACAAATGTTATGCTAGGCCTTGGGATATGGCTTTTAAGGTGTTTCATTTTCCAAATATTACTAAACTTTGTCAGCTTCAGCAAGGCAAATAATGCAAACCTTCAGCAAGATGAATAATGCTTAAGCATCCCCCAGCTCCACAGTCCCGGGTAAGTCTTAGAAGTCAGGAAATAGGAAGACTAAGCCCCAGTCTGAAGCTGTTTTTTTTCATCTGGCCAAGATCATGGAGGGACATTCTCTGGAGGGACTTCTTCATTTCAAATAAACTTTTGAGAACAATGCTCTCCTTAGAAAGAAATCTACCCGTACTCTTAGATTGAGTAACTCAACCATAGTTAAGCTCTTGTTCAAAAAAGATTATTACATCCATTCTGAATCTCTTAATCAGTCCTTTCTACATCAGAGCCTGGGATTAGGGAATGAAGGACTAGGGAAGGAGGGTGTAAAATTGTCTCCATTTCTATCTTCATTCTTTGAGTGCAGACTTTTTCTCAAGAGTTAGTACAGTTCTATTAGGACAACGTTAAAATATGCCCCAACCCAGAATCTCAAAACCAATTATCATTTGGTTGGCACTTTTACTAGAATGAAGATTAGCACAAGAATAACCATGGGAATGAAGTCCATAGGAACAGGTCACAGTGCCACTGTTTGCCATTGGATGCATGTGTTTCAGGAAATGATTTACACATGCATCACTGTTTTATAAGACATTTTTCTATAGAATTAGCAGTGATGTTTATGAACAAATTGAGCTAAATTGCTAATAAGCAAGCAAAATAAAAAGTTCAAGGTAAACCAATACTTTTGATGTAATAGGAGTAAAAACGTTCCAATGCATTTAACCTAAGTATGTAAGCTTTACTAACAAGAACATTTGCTTAGTCTTTTCTATTAGGTTTTATTGCTACATTGATTGTGAAACTATAATAAAACCTTGCTGAGACTTTATAACCAAATAAAATGTACTGATAAATGAATCACCCATCACATAATGCATAATGGGTGGCGGCAACTACTTTTTAAAGACCTAAGCAAATATATCGATCAATAAATAGACAGCTATTTCCTAAACACTGTATTAGGCACAACTGGTATCATAAAAGAAGCAAATATATTCAACACAATCTATAATATTGAGTACATGTTATAGAAATATCTTTAATACCGCAAGAAATATAAGCGACATGTGATGGTAGAAATAACAAACAATAGAAGAACTCATGATACTTGAGTAGGAAAACAGATTTAATGATAAAGAATGCACCTGAAATAGACAATGAAGGATGGGAATCAGGAGAGGTAAAACTAGAAAGGAAATTCAGTAGGGGATACTATGCACCATGTCTGCTGACAGTTGACAAACTGGAAAGAAATTGTTACAGTTAAAAAAAGACTAATGATTTACCTTAGCATAATTAAGGAACGTAGGTGAAAGAGGAAGACAAGAAGTCTAATATGGATATTAATAGGCGCCAAAGGAGAAAGTATATGAAGATATATATGACTTCATTATGAAGAAAGAAATGAAATTAAAACCGTACTGAATATCCCTCCTTGCAAACATTATTTAGCAAAAATTAGAAAATGTGATAATACCAAATATTGGTGAGAATGTTGGGGACCAAGCATGCTAGTACATTACTGACAGAAATATAGACTAAAGCAGTTATTTGAGGAATTGATGAAATAACACTAGCAGGATCCTATCACTAAGAAATTCATTCCTAATTTTCATACCTCAGAGAAACTAGTACACAAACACTGTGTAATCAAATTGTTGTTACTATTGTGGTTGTTGCTGTTACAATATTCTGACAACAGGAAGTTGAAAATAATGTTTCATTTTGTATTGTTTTGTTTTGTTTTTTAAGATTTACTTATTTATTTGGTGGGGAGGGCAGAGAGAGAGGAAGAGAGAAAACCAAGGGGACTCTACCATGAGTGTGGAGTTGGAGATGGGGCTGGATCTCAGGATTCTGAAATCACGACCTGAGCTGAAACAAAGAGTCTGATACTTAACCAACTATGCCACCCAGGTGCCCCTAAAGTAATGTTAAGTGTCTACATAAGAAACTTAGTAGAGAACTGAATAAAGTAAAATGTGATGGAAAATTATCTGAAACATCTGAAATATAATACAACCATTCTGATAAATCTTACATATATATCAGTAAGTTTAAACAAAAAGAAAAAAGATCAGATTTCTAGTACAATCCAATTTATGAAAATTTAGAGATAAATGGGCAGGGGCAAGATGGCAGAGAAGTAAGAGACCCTGTTTCAACCGGTCCCCTAAAGTGAGCTAATTATCTACCAGAACACTCTGAACACTAATTTATACAAAATTAAACTACTTACATATATAAAATAATATTATATATAATTCTCCCAAGATACATAGAGATAGAAAACAAACACAAGGAGCAGTTACCTATAGTAGGAAGAGGGTAGACTAAAGTAGGATTCTGAGTTAAAAAAAAAAAAAAACTAAAACAGAGATTTGCAGAAACGAAGATAAAAGATGAAGATGGAGATTAAAAAAGGGAGCCATAAACTGGGTAACACTCAACTCTTAACACATCAGGCCCCCCTAAGAAAAGCCAAATGGCCAGTCTCTATGTTTTCTTGTCATATACTTGTAACTCTCTGCAAAAGTAACCAAATTTGGTTTGACATTATCTTATATTTTTAACAAGTACTTTGTAAAACATGGCTTAAATCAGCAGGATTATAAACCTAGAAATTTTGTGTTTTTCTTCCCTTAATATAGATCTGAGAAAAACGGGGAGATGGGCTAAGTTCAGAACATGCACTGTTTAGGACACAAGGGCTCTGGGCCAGAAGATGCTAAGAGTAACAGGTCAAAGCTGAGGGGAAGAAAATTTCCCAACTTCTTACACAGAATATGGATGAAAACAGATTGAAAGCGTGAGAAGAAAATTTGGGGCAGGTGAATCTGTGCCATTCTAGCCCTTTCCACATGAGCATTAGAAGTTAATTCTGAAGATTCTTGACTGCTGACAAAACATTATCTTTCAACTCTTAGTTGCAAACTCTTGTAGTATGCTTGATTTAAGGTATAAATGGAGGTTTCTACAGGTTACTCTTCACCTGCATGGAGCTGGCATAATTAATGAAAAGGAGCTTTTATTTTACCTTTACCCATCCTCTTAAAAAGAAAACAGACATCAATAAAAAGGTATGGAAGGAGGTAAACACATGTAATAAAGTGGGTATTATTTTTCCTTCATGTCCCCATATGGTAACTCCTTTATGTAAATCATTCTTTTCTTGTCCAGCTTCTTTGCGTAGTCTCAAAAAAAAAAAGACCAGACCACTGGAAGCAGCCACCACATGATGGTTGTCCTAAAGGAGGCAGGATTGCTGCAGGCTGGTTGAACCCCAAAATGATGACGGAGGCTGCAGATCCCAGCTTTATTAAAATCAGAGGAACTTGGGCTTTAATGTGACTCCAGATCTGTATGCTGTCTGAGCACTGGCATGGAAACCCAAGGCAAGTTCTTCTTCCAGCTCCTGCTCTGCTCAGATCCACCCATGGCATTCTGTGGGCTGTGTCTCTCTCCCCTTTAAGCCCTATCTTGGGCTCTTGACCTAAAATTTCATCCTCTACCTCAATTCCCAAATAATCCCCCATTCTTAACATACTGATCCTATTATAATCATTAATGTCCCAGGTATCATTCTGTTTCTGTGGTACAAGTCTGCCCTTTCATTTTTCTCTTAAAGCATGCAAGTATTTGGGGAGTTGTGAAAATACTGGGTTGATGCTTTCATGAAGGGTTAAATAATGGCTAAATAAACATTGAGGAAACTCCAGAGTCTAAGGTCTTACTTTGTGTGAGAATTGAAGTGGAATCTTCTTTCCTTGTCTTCAAATGATATGGACTTGATTTGGTCCTATCACATGAATGACCAGAATTCACAACACTGCTTGAGAAGCCTCTCATTGTGTCACTAAGAAAAGGGAGTGTCAGGACACTATATGAACTCAAAATGTCACAAAAAGCATTGTGATTATTGACTTTCATGTGAGTTGCTTACAATTTTACACCTAATTACTGTGCTGTACAATAATGATTATGTAGACCATTAAATGTTTCATTAACATTTTATGTCTTTTATTTGATTAGTACAGCAAAATCTACTCATGTGTGCTCCATGTTCAGTTTATTAAATATACAACATAGTTTCCTGCCCATAGAGTTTGATTTCCCCTAGTCCATACAGTAGGAAATGTAAAAAATATGTAGTCTTTTTTTTTCCTTTTGCCTTTTTATGCCTTGTTTTGGAGCACAGAGAAGAAACCATTAGAGTTACCAGAAATTTCATATGAATATAACACATTAAAAGCTGGCTTAAAACATTTTGAGAAAATGAATAATTTGATTATTGTGATAAACGATTGAGTCTTTCGGCATCTCAGCTCTAGGACTTGGTGACATATCTCGATATATCAAGATTCATTTTGCCCTCATATCTATGCCCTCATTCTGAGTTCAATTAATCTGACTGTGTGTTAATTGGCAGCATACATTCTCAATGATGACAATAAAGAGAAGCATGTCCTTCTAAGCAATATAAAGTAACCTAGGCTTAAGAACTTTATAATAATTTATTCATTCTTTTTAATAAATCTGAAAGAACTCTATTGTACAGTTTGAAACATTTCATGTACTTGTTAAAATGTTGATTTTACATAATTGATTTATAATAATAAATTCAAATTCAGGCTCAATTTTCAGTCTTTTTTTTTTTCTATTAGAACCACTCCAAACGTTGCCAGATATAAACCATTTTAAGAGAGTAATTTAAATTGAGATTAAGGAATTTGCACAGTTAAATTAATAATTCAGTGGAGATTATATTTGAACTCTTAGCTGGTAAAACCTAGTTCTCACTCAGCTTTCAAATTTCCTAAAGGGCTTCAACAAATGGATCTGTAACCCTCTGCTCATGCCCATTGTTCTAAATCCATTTATATAGCGGTAATTTCGTCAATCTGCTTTGCTTGCTTGTTGATATCTTTAGTTTCTCTACAATAGTTTTAACAGTTTTTTTTTAAACAGTTCCAGATCTACACTGACCTTTCAGCTTATTCATACAATCTCACTTCCATTAATATTTAATTTACATGAGAATTTATTCTCAACACTCCCTCCAGTTTGAGATATTTTTTCCCCCATCTTTTTTTTTTTTTTAAGATTTTATTTATTTGACAGAAAGAGATCACAAGTAGGCAGAGAGGCAGTCAGAGAGGCAGAGGGAGAAGCAGGCTTCCCGCTGAGCAGAGAGCCGGATGTGGGGCTTGATCCCAGGACCCTGGGCCTGAGCCGAAAGCAGAGGCTTTAACCCACTGAGCCACCCAGGCGCCCTTCCCTCATTTTTGACTTGGCTTCTTAGAGTAATGGAATGAAGAAGTATGTAATTTATTGTAATTCTAAGACATCTTATCTTTCTTTACCACTGTCACATATATTATAATGATGTAAATTCCATTTGCTGCAAGAATATGAGAACAGTTTGCAAACAATGAAATAGAGCACTTGAAATTTGAAAAATAATTATAAAAAATATACACACAGTGCATTTCTGCCAAGTTTGTCATTCCCAAATAACAATATGAAAACAGATTGAATTTTCCCTTTAAAGATAAGAAAATACAGTCACAAGAAGATAAAGAAACAGTATAAACAGACTCCCCTTAAAGAGCTTTAAGCAGTGAGCAGCTCAGCATTAATCAGAAAAACAAGGGGGCTTGATCACTGTAATGGTTAAATTTATGTGTCAACTTGATTAGAGCATGGTAACCAGTCAAACACTAATCTAGATATTTCTACAAACATATTTTCTACCATGTGATTAATATTTACAAGCAGTTGGACTTTAAGTAAGGTAGCGCATGGGTGGGCTTCATCCTGTAAGTTTGAAGTGTTTAAAAGACAAAGGTTTCCTGAAAAAGACAGAATCTTGCCTCAAGATAGCAACATAAAAATTCTCCCTGAGTTTCCAGCCTCTGACTGGAACTCACGACTGTAACATCAACTCTTACCTGACTCACCAACCAGCCAGCTTGCCCTATTGATTTTGGACTTGCCATCTGCCATCTCTGAGAATGAGGTGAACTGATTCCTTAAAATCAACCTCTCTCTCTCTGTCTCTATCCCCAAGCCCCATCCTATTTCCATATTGGTTCCCTTTAGAATTCTAACACAATGGCCACTACAGAATCTTCCAAATTTTATTGTAAAAAACAAATAAGAGTCATCCATATCACAGGCAAAAATTAAGATATAATAAGATATGTTCTCTCCTTAAAAGGTTACCCCTCACTTGTGATCAAATCATTTTCTGGACAGAGGTCTCAATTAGAACCATCATTAACAAAGGGTCATTAACATAGGTATTGGTAATTGTACCCTGAAAGTTGATGTTATATTAATAGAAGAAATCTTGTGATGTTTGATCAACCCATGATACATTGTACTTTCCTGAAAATTTCCCTCCCATCCTACAGTTAGACCACCTCCCATCATATTTGCATTGTGTGAAACCCACCTTTAGTCACCACAGATTGGACCAAAAAACAGACACCTGATTCAGGCTGGATTCACCATATTCACTTTCTCTCTTAAGGATCTGCAGGTAGGTTTCAAAGTCTATAGTCTCTGTAAGTCATCTTGGGAATGGAGAGAAACCTGGTTTAAGTAAAAGAAGAAAATAATGAAGCAAATATTTAATAAAAAGTAGAGACAGTAATTTCTCAAAAGCCAGAATAATGAAACTAAAATGCTGAAAGTTAGTAATTTTTATTGTACTTAATAATTATATTTTGTAAAGATTGAATCTATAAAAAACAGTTTCAGTTCCTGAGGGGATTAGAAATACATCTTTCTTCAAGGTCCATGAAATATCTCAGTAAACTTATACTAAATCCTTTCCTACTTTTCATCCTTTTCCTATTTTTTTTTGTTTTCTTCCTCTTCAAGATAATTTGAGTGGCTTAATCATAAGAATTATGATTAAGATAGACAACCAGTTTCCTTTTGACAAAATTAACCATGACTTTTTTTTTTAAAGATTTTATTTATTTATTTGACAGACAGAGATCACAAGTAGGCAGAGAGGCAGGAGAGAGAGAGGGGGAAGCAGGCTCCCTGCTGAGCAGAGAGCCCGATGCAGGACTCGATCTCAGGACACTGAGATCATGACCAGAGCTGAAGGCAGAGGCCCAAACCACTGAGCCACCCAGGTGCCCAACAAAATTAACCATGACTTATATCATTTGTTGTCTTCCTTTTTATTCTTAACCATTTTGAAGAGATAAAAATCAATGCCTTATTTTTAATCCACCATCATTTTATGAATCACATCATCATTTTTCCTAATAGCATTGAAAGTATTATCTAACACACACACACACACACACACACACACACAACAACTCAGACGATGCCAGTGAAGGTTTTGATATTTACTGATTGTTTTAATTAAGATCTTAAGAACAGAGAATCACAAGTCAAGCTGCGAAAAGTCTGGAATTGATTATATCATGAAACAGCTGCAATAGTCCAAAACACACTGAGAAAATGATTCAAAATAATTAGTAAAAAAATACTTTATCAAGGAAAAAAATGTGATAAGAGCTTAAATTGGTAGCATTTAAGGTAGGAGTTAGATATGTGGCATATTGGCAAATATTTCTTATGTAGTCCTCTGAAACCATACAATCTTAGCCAGTGTTATTCAATCGAGAAAGCACCCTTATTATGGGCAGTGAAAGAGCTCCACAGGAGCAGACCAATGAAGTGTAGAGTTACTGCATGGCAATTTTGGAAACCCATACGTTTTTAGGACAGAAAGCCAAATACCCTTAGCAATTATCCAACTTACCCATTGTTTCAGTTTAAGCAAGAAACTGTATGTAGAGGCCAGCTGATGCTGACCCGGGCTTCCTCAAAATAGAGGTTTGGGTCAGGAACAATCTCTTCTGTCCCTGACGTATGGTTTTCTTTTATGACAAAAGTTCAGAAAAAAGCAAAATCTTGACTCTTTCCCAGAAAATATGTTCCATCCCAGAAGCAATAAAAGTATTTGTACAGCATGTTACCTGAGAGAATATTTAAGAGCAAAAAAAAAAAACGATCGATTTTACTACTCAAGAGAGTAAGTGATATAATGACATTAATGTATATAAAGTGTAGGAATGAATAGCTTTAGGTAGTTAATTTGTCATTTCAGATGTGTGTGACAAATTTTCAATAAGCCAATAAGATCTGAATGTTTCTAAATAATAATTACACTGACGTCAGATATATTTAGTTGATTAGCATATCAAAATCTCTTCCAAGTAATTCATAAACAATGCACCATTTCATGGGCTGAATCTGTGAAGGAGAAATTCAGATATGTTTACTTAAAAAGCATCTTCTTTTTTTTTAACGATTTTATTTATTTATTTGACAGAGATCACAAGTAGGTAGAAAGGCGGGCAGAGAGAGGGGGGGAAGCAGGCTCCCTACTGAGCAGAAAGCCCAGTGCGGGGCTCGATCCCAGGACCCTGAGATCAAGACCTGAGCCGAAGACAGGGGCTTAACCCACTGAGCCACCCAGCCGCCCCTAAAAAGCATCTTCCAAAGGGGTATCTTGGTGGTTCAGTCAGTTAACCATCTGCCTTTGGGTCAAGACCTGATCCTGGGGTCCTGGAATTGAGCCCTGCTCAGCAGGGTGTCTGCTTCTCCCTCTCCTTCTGCCCCTACCTCTGCTCATGCGTGCACTCTCTCTCTCTCTCTTTCAAATAAATAAATAAAATTTAAATAAAGTATCTTCTAAAAGTATTCCTGAATGTGTTTTGCTGCTTGCCTGTTTTAAAAATCTTTGTATTTTTAGGGTATTTGTGAGTTACATGTAAATGAAGATAAAAACTTGTTCTTTGATATGGATTTGGTTGTTTCTTTGTAGCAAGGCAACTGTGGCATCAAGCATTTCTTGTGCAACTCATAAGAGCTTAGTAGTATTTGAGTCTAATATAAATATCCTTATAAATCCTAAGTGAAGGAAGTCAGTCTCAAACTCTTGGTCCAATCACAGTGGTCGCTGGTTGAATGAAGGGCACTGCTGAATACAATACAGCATCTACTGTGCAGACCTGTCCTATGCACTCACACCCATCCTCATGGGCCCACAGGTATCCCAGAGAAATCTTCAATTAAAAAGGAAAATTACTTAAGAGCGTCGTTCACATAATGCTTGCTGTGAGATATAAGAGCAAAGAAACAAATGATTACAGACACAGGAGAAATGGATTCTCTTCAATGGTATAACACTGGCCTTGTGCTAGGCAACTCTATATAACAGGGGGTGTTAGTGACAACAATAGTGGTGGCATCAGGGTCTGATGACTGGCTTAAGTGTAGGTGGTAGTCGCTGGGGCTGCAGTGTCTCTATCTTTGCTACAGCAGTTTCCTTTCATTGAAGTTTCTTGGAAGTATAGCACAGGCTGGGAGATTTTCGGGTGCTGCATTGTAGTAGCTTTCACCACTTTGATGACAGTAAGATCCAACGTTCAGATGACTCACTACGGGACCAGCAAGAGAAGGCAACTCGACAGCCAGCCCTAGTGGCAGGAATGAAGATTCCTCCATAAGGCTTGTGGAAAACAAAGCCTTCTGAAAATACTTCAGCCTTTAATTAGTAAGTCTGATCCTTTCATTGGCCACAGGCACTTTCCCAACTCCCCACCACATGTGTCTATGATGCTGTTATACTCCTTCAATGAGCACATCACACTTTCACTTGTTTAGTGCCTGCCTCTGCTCCTTGTTCACAATTGGCAGGAGAACATTTATCTGGTTTGTCTTGTTCACTGCTGTTTCCCCAGAGCCTGGCATATAATAGAGGCTCAAAACCTGTCAGATTAATAAAAAGGATATACTGGCGGGGCCAATCCCAATATCCCTATAGTTCTTCCAAATGCAATGAGCAAACAAAGCCACTTTCAATATATAGAATATTCTGTGATACATTAATAGGGGCTAAGCTCTATCTCTTAATTAGGCATAGGAAACCCCTGAGAAACTTAAACTATGTCCCCAGTCGGGCTTATACACATGTGCATAGTGATGGCCACGATGGTACTAGAGAGGACAATGGTAGAACTAGAGCTAGTCAGATGCTCAGGACACCCAACTTACCCATGGGGTAAATTCACCCTTAACCCAAATGTTCCCTCGGCCCTTATATACATGGACCTTACATAATGACAATTACACAAATTGCCCCCAGATCCGTTGAAAAAATAACACAGAAAGATGGTGACAGAAAACGCTCACAGTGCTAAGTGAGAAGCTCCCTGCCTTTCACAGTTCTTCCAGGGACAGAACCAGCTATATGAATAGCTTCAAGATTTAAGAGTAAGATCTTCATGAGCTCTTTGTACAGCTACCTCTCACCGTACCTCTGGTGGCATCAATATTGTTTCCATAATCTGTATAAGAAACCAACCTCTCTTGTCTTGAGCATATTTTTCCCTGCTGCTCTCTCAAGTGGCTACTCGCTGGTGTTCTAACGTACCTTGTGGATATTACTGCAACAGAGATGGTTTTTCCTTTTTTATCTATAAACATAGAAGCAATGGAAAGAGAATTTACGTACTGTCCCTAAGTCACACTTCCCAATCTACCTGCATCTAGAACACAGACTCATGTTTCTCTTGTCACAGAGATGAACTCCCCTGCTTCTTCCCTGGATTCCAATATCTCTCACCCATTTGTCCCTCCTCTATCTTCGTGTCCTCAGTAAATGATATCTCATCCACCTTCTCAGGCTCCTTTTGGCCCTTGATACCTTGTTCTCCTTTACCCTACAGATTCCAATCCAACAACAAGCCCTGTAAGCTCTGTCCCTAACTATATCCCTAAGCATTCACTTTCTGCCACTTCCACCGCCCACCAGTCTAGCCCAACCACCAACAAAGACCCCAGCATGAGAGATTCCTCCCAGGTCTTCCTCATGCTGATCATGACTCCCAGGACTTATTTTTCATACAGCAGCAGATATTTATGGTGTTCATCTGAGCAGACCAGTTCACTGCTCAAAACCCTCCACTGACCTAACCCTTCCCCATACTGAAAGTGTTAACCGTTCTGCATGGACGACAAAGCCGTACGAGAGCTCATCCCTGTTTTTATCTGTATCAACAATATACAATTCTGATCCACAGATTCATTTTAAAAACATAAAGCTTTTTTCCACTTCCTCTACCTCTCATTTCTGCCTCAAGCTCTTTCTTACGACACTGCCTAAAATATTCAGTCTAAAGACCTTAAAATGACTCCCTTCTCCAGTTTACCCAAGGATTTTATTTCAATGTTAACATATTCAGAGTTCAATCAGAGAGGCAATAAATAATTTTTTTTTTTTTTAAGAGAGAGAAAACTTGTTAGAGAATGGCTAATGTGATTGTGGAGCTGGTTTAGCAAGTCTAAAGTGTGTAGGGCAGGCTTTCAGAAAGGGAAGATCATGAGTAGACTAACTCCTCAGGCATGAAATTGTTGTCATGTTGCTGAGAACTGGTCTTGTCTCTTAAGGAAAGACTGATTTTAATTCTCATTCTAAGGCCTCCCAGCTGATTAAGTCAGGTCCATCCATAGTAATTACTTACTAAAGTCCACTGATGAACAACTTTAATTACATCAGCATAATTTCTTTACAGGAGCATCTTGATTACTGTTTGGCTGAAGAACTGGGGGCAGCAGCTTAGCTGCTTAACATATCACAAAACCATCACAGTCATCTGTTCAGAGAGACCTTCCATAACATCATGGCCAGCCATATCAAGACCCTAACAATCTCTTCATTCTCTGTCACCTGTTTTCTTTTTTCAGAGCATATATCACAAGCTAACATTATGTATTTATTTTATGATTCTCCAGTAGCTTCAAAAAATCAAGAGACTTGGTTTCTTTCACTACTCTATAGTCATTTTTTTAAAAAATTAATGAATGAATAAACTGATGACATGATCATAATAAATATTCTCAGAAAGGGGGTAATTTTTCAGAGCATGATGCAATTCTCTACTCTCTGTTCTCATTGCTTAGCAATGAGTATTGTTTGAACTTTTATTAAAGCACTTATTGGTAAGAAGAATATTAAAGGTGTTTTTATCTATAACCTGAAGTTACACAGTGGGGACTGGTCATGATATGTTTTATTTTAGTCTAAAATGTTTTAAAGGAACTTGATTTCTAATGTATGATTATTTCACTATGATCAGGATTTCTGATTTTTTTCTATAACTCAAATCTTAGTTACTCTTTTGACCATGAAAGAGCACCTTTTGTAGGTATAGAAATTAACAATGAAGTTTTTAGTTAAAAAGAAAGGAAAAAGGAACAAAAATAAAAGAAGGAAGGAAGCAAGCAAAGGGCCTAAAACTAATTGATGGTCCATTTCAATTGTTTCGTTTGCTTATTTTTCCCTTTAGAGAAAATCACATTGCTTTTTGTAATCTTTGCATCTTTATTTCAAATAAGTGTCTTTAAAGGTAAAAAGAAACACTGTTGTCAATAAATTTTATATTATTTGGTCACCCATTAAAAGGAATGATTCATTCTAAAAAAGGGTGAGTTGGGGATGTGATGTTAATTCAACTAATTTGTAGCATATACTGAAATTCTATTACATGACAGGCACAAAATAGGTAGTGTGAGGGATTCAAAAAAATGGCCTCTACTTATCTGGAACTCATATTTATTACATGTATAAATTTTCCTCTGGATTTGCTAAGCACAAATTCCCTTTGACATACTTACATTTGTTTTGCAATTAACTTTAGCCAAATAAATAAATAAATAAATAAGTCGTCACAGACCCAGTTAAAACATGTATCTTTGCACAGGGGCCCTATAAAAACCATTGTTGATGTGGTAGATTAGAGTATAAAAAATCAATGCCCAAAGCAAAACAAACAAATAAATACTGAGTCCCTTGAAAGGAAAAAAGCTTTGGGTATACTGAAAATAAATACTTTATCCACCAATTCCCTGAGTGGATAAATGGATGAATCATTCTCAGGGAACAGTAAGTTGCGTCCTTTCAATGGTACAGTCTATCTCTTTCAGACCACTCAAGATCTATTCAGAAAAGGAGGCCGCTATATATAAAGTATACCACACAGTCAAGAAATCAAAGCACCTCCATATCTCACTCACCAGGAAGATCTGGAAGATTGAGAATTGTTCCAGAAGAAAGCACCTTAGACAAAAAAAGTCTCCCTGAATCATACCCACTGTGGGAAACAGGAGATGTTAAGAAAAACTCCTTTGAGACTATCAGTACACAAAGATTCTTAGCAGAACAAAAGTCAGGGTTCTTAGAAAAAAATATATATATATATTCTTAGTGGTCTAATACCTTGCATCAAATTCCCACTAAAAGAATTTCAAAGCTTGCATGAATGCCTTCCCAAAGCCTCCTAATTGCTACTCTCTAGATGGAAGTTTCTTAAAATGTTGCATTTGTTGCATGCTTTCAAATACAGACATTTTCCTCTAACCCAAGTTTTCATACTGCAAATTTGGTATGATGTGATCAATTAATGTTTTAAATTATCATCAATTTCTACCATATAGAATGACATCATAAAATCTATTCTATTCAGGGGTTCATAAGAAAAGACTCTTATGCAAAACTCAGAGGCAATCAAACAGTCATTCTATCAATGAGATTTATATTAATCTATAATGATTAAAAGTAAAATTATCATTGAAACTTCCTGTGAATCACTGGCTAGCCCACATATGATAGTGGCATTTTGCTACCATTAAGAAAGAAGCACCAACAATTTTAAGCCCTCTTTCCTTTTATATGAGATCCACCAAGTTAAACACAGGTTATACATAAAATAATTCTAGAAACACTAACAGAAAATGTTTATCAGTTTGTTGTAGAGGACTTCCCTGATCATCTGAATTGTAATAGTGGATATGCATTGAGAACTCACTAACTTTCTTTCCAGTTACTGCTTTAAGAAATTGACATACATTTATATATTCTTTCTATCCTCATTTAACTCTATGAAGCAAACAATGTGTTATTATCATTTTATAGGTGAGAAAACAATATACAACAAAATCAGGCAATTTGCCCAATATAACAAAGCTTGGAAGTGGAGGAACTAGATCCCAAACAAATTTCAGAGGGTAAATTCTTAATCACTATAAGTATTTCTTTTATAAGGCCACTTAGGTGTCCTCATTTTATTAAAAAAAAAAACCTTCATTCATAACATTTATCACAACTTATAATTATACTTTCAGTTGTTTTCATTGATTTTGTATCTGTTTCTCCCTGTGGTTTCTGGTACCCTGGGCTATATCTATATAATGCAGTTTCAAACATCATCACAAAGATGTATTAACATCTTAATAAACATCATCACAAAGATATATTAACTATGTGAATGAATAAATGAAGAGACAAATGCAAAAAAAATTACTGAAAATTATTTTACCTAATATCATTTTTCAATGAAAACAATTGCAAGCAAAACTTCCTTGGATGTCAAATTAACCTAGGAATCTTTTGTCAATTGATGGTCATATTAAGGGACACATTTAAAGGGATCTCATGGCACTTATCAATTACTGTCTATATTCAATGAATCACAGCTCTGTTCCCCTGCCAAAATAGAACTAATGCTTCTTCTTAATTACAAGGCAAAATTCTTATGATTTTATATATTACCTGCATACAGCTTCTATAGCTCTTCAACCTGCACTACCCAGACCTCTTTCCTTTTCCTCTTAGCAGGTAATCTACTGAATTACATTTACAATGACTCAGCTCCTGAGTCCACATGAGAAACATTGTCGTGATGATATTGGCCTCAATATGGAAGAAATATATATGTTTTATATATTCATCAAAGATATAAAGAGAAATTGGTAGTGGTGTTTAAAAAGAGTAAAAAGCATAAGAAAGTAAAAACAAGAAAAATATGAGAAAAAAGTAAGACCTTGGAGATATCAAAGGAAAAATTTCCTTCTGATCTGCTTAAGCTAGTCGGTGACATTTTTTTGTTATTACCAATTTCCCAGATCCTCACTTTTCATGATTTTTTTAAAATTTGAGGTTATCCTATGTTCTTTAATATACTGCAAATGGCTTAATGTTAACAGAAGAAACTATCTTCTATATATGTGAAGATGCTTAAACACTGGGAAAGTGGTCAGTTCTCATGGCAGAGCCATGTACATACAATATCCATACATATGCATATGCATACAACACTTATCTTGAGGCCTGTACATGGTGGGTGTGTAGGAGGAATACTGTGATATGCCTCAACAGCAAATAGGAAGAGACAGTTCACAGGCATGGGGGACTTGGGTTGCAGTGAAGGAGCTGTGAGGGTGAGACAAAGAGGAAGGTGTTCTAGGTGTTCCTGAGAGAGAGAGAAACATGTATAAGACAAATTTTAGAAATACTTCTGTATGATTTATCTGCATTCAACTTTTGAGAAAACCTTTAATAATTTAATATCTCAGTTATGCTCTGATGTCTTTGAATTCAAGCTGCTCTTTCTTACTTTTTTTTTTTTTTTTTTTAATGTAGGCCCCACGTCCAGCATGGAGCCCAATGTGGGACTTGAACTCAACCCTGAGATCAAGAGTGAAATGCTTCACAGACTGTGCCACCCAGAGGACACTGGCTGCTCTTCACTTACTATAGAGTTTGGGCAGTGAAGAAGGTAGGGAGTTATCTGTGATCTACCTGTGGTTTCACTTCATAAAGTTCAGGCATCTCAATAGTGTTTTTGGATTCAACAAATTACTTGGAAGTAAAGAAGAGTAAGAAAGCTGGCCTGAACAGAAACTCATAAGATCTTATTTTTCTTAGCAAAAGCGGAGATATCCATGTAAGATAACTCACTCTTTTTATTTAGATTATCACATAAAAAAAAAACTACACTGCATTCCAGACTCCAATGTTTAATAGAAAGATGTTCAGTAAATATACAAAATGAAAGATGATCGTTGAAAATAGAATATAGTATTTTATTCAAAACACAATAGATATATAAAATCAGAAAAAGAAGAATTTTCTATTAACAACCATTAATAGCAAAACAATATTAAAGGAGTTGAGGCAAATTAGGCCTTGTTGGGATAAAATTCAAATTCAAATCTATATCACCTAGTTGATACATACCCCTAAAACCAGTTGCTTTTCTCCCATGATATGATAGGTGATATAATAAAACTGAATAAATTTGAATAAAATTAAATAAAATTGAAAATTATATATGCATAATTTTAAATTATATATTATAATATATAAATATATTATATGTAAATATATATTTATAAGCATATAAATATATATTTATATTTTATATATTTTATTTTGTTATGTATTGTATCTATTTCATATATTAAATATATAAATATATATACAATTATATATATATATATATATATATACACACACAAAAAAAATTTTTAGTGTGCTATGCTGAATTGATACAGTGTGAACTGATATAGTAACAGATTTGTCTCTTTCATTTTGGGGAAGGGAGTAGGGTTTACCAATTACAATGATCATAATGAAGATCTGGCTCAGTCCCCAGTATCTCCCAATCTGAGACCAGACTTTAAAGCCTGTGACCTGTTGCAAAGTTCCAACCTTTGTAGAAAGTTTATTAAATGGAAGTTGATGTGCACTGCTGCCAATATCTTCTACTTCCTTGTTTTAATCAACAAGACCTGTCTTAGCTGAAAAATGACCAAAACCTATTTATTAGCCAATATATTGAATTACTGCTTTCTCATATTTAGAAATTGTCTTAGATCACTTAATTATCCTATAGATCAAAGGTTAGCAATCTATGACCCTTGGACTGAATACCATTTACTTAAGGTTCAAAAATGTGTTTGTAAAATCATTATACAGCAAACATCTCAGAAGCAGAGGCTCTACTACTCAATTTGTTTATACCTAATGCTATTGAAGTACTACGTATACTAAGGGATTCCAAAATGATGTATATGCAAGTGTCCCAAAATTTGAATTACATTAATTTCCTAGCTGAGGAACTTAGCTTTCAGAACACAGAAATACAGCTCATGCCTTGTCATTTGTTACATTTGGGCATGCCATTGCTGTGCAGTTATTCTGATGGTTCAGAAACAGAGACTCCCAAATAGAGCATCCTTACAAACAAACACATTATTGCTTGGGAAGAATTCTGAGGATAGGTATGGTTTAGGCAAGAGATCAAAGAGTGTGGATATATGTCAGTGACGTATGTCTGAGCAGAGCTACCATGTTACACCGTTCTGTAGCACAAAAGTCAAACTGAAATTTTGCTATGGGGGAACAATTTGCATAGACTAAATGTAAACTGCATCCACGTTTTGCCTCCTGGATTTGTTCAACTCAGCAGCAGCATCAGACAGCCCACCCTAGATTTTCTCTGAAAGCCCAGCCACAGGATTTGCAGTTGAGGCACTGAAGCTTGTTTCAGGCCTCTGGAGCCAATTCCTTCTCTGAGTTTGGGATCAGGCCGCCTTAACACTGAATCTCAAGAGTCCTGAAGGTCACCAGCTTACTGTGCCTTGCTTTTGCTGATCCAGCACTTAGAATTTTCATTTCCATTTTGAAACCAATAAATCAGCATATCTTGCCGGAGGAGTTTTAACCTCTTAAGATGCAATCAAATTGCTCAGTCAGAATGACTCCTGAAAATTGATCTGCACATTGTTAAGAATGGAAGAGAACTTTTCATGTTTCTAAGGAATACATATTGCTGATTTACAGAATAATGTTACCTGGATCCTGCAGAATTAAGTAATGCTATTGTAATTAGAAAGATCTGAGATTATCTGTTCAAATAGAGCAGAAAGTTATCTATCAGTGATACTGGCCAATTATATAAAATTAGATAACCAAGATAATCAATGTGTTTGCTGAAACACTGTTATGTAATTATCTTCATGTCATTTTGTATGTTTACTGTCTTTGATCATTGTTAAGAACCATAAAAAAAAATGTGACTGTAATTTCTGAAGTACCATCCTTAGTGCTTTTTATAACGTACCAAAGGCTTCGAAGTTGCTTTTGGTTTTTATGGTATTTTGGGAGGAAGGAGCTGCATGATTTCATTACTTTTATCCTGTTTTTTCTAGTTTGACCCAACAAACTAGCAATAGATAATTTTCTCCAAAATTAGGTCTTTGACTAAAACAATTTAAATTTTAACAGAATAATTTTCTTATTCAGTATGTGTTGTAAAGCAGTAATATTATTGATGAATCGCTTCTCACTTTTTTCCATCCCAATCTTGTCCGATTTCTTTGGTCAGGGCTGCCTCAGCCTCACAAGGGAATCCTAAAGAGATCATTCATCTCCCTGCTTTAACAGTGGGAGGGAGTTGAGAAATGACCACCTCTTGAGACCCTACATCTCCCTTTAATGAAGCAATATCTATCTAATTAATTTAATCAGACTATTACAAAGATTAGCAAGGTAACATGTCCCAAGTGCCCTGTGTTATTTAGAAAAAGTTTTTATGTATATGGAAGGAACCGCATGATTTTATGCATTATTCCTTCAGCCCTTAAATTGACTGGTTTTTAGCTTCAGTGCCCAGAATCAAGTGAGCATAATGTCAATGTAAGACTCAGATAAAAGAACATGTGAATCAGCAACCACTAAAATCACTAAGTAATACCCGCAACTTATGAACATGAAGAATCAGTCTGCTGTTGGAAGTCTCAGAATGACATTTTTTTTTTCTTTCAGAATTTAGTACTAATTTCTCCCTCTTTTTAACTGCTGGATGTCATATAAAATGTAATCTGTGCATGTTTTCCTAAACTAGCAAAGCAGTTAGTATTATTTCTTTCTTTCTATAGAAAGAAGTGCAAACTTCCCCCATTGTAAGTGGGGTAATCAGGTCAGTTCAGTGGGACATTCTTCGCTTCCAAATTTTGCATTGTTGTGAGCAGAAAATAATAACATGTTTTTTGTTACTGTTGTTACCACCAACTCATGTTCTGTTTAAAGGCAATTCTTGCTAAAACATAAGTGGGTAAAGGGAATAGAATAATGAAAGGAGTCATTAAAAAAGGGTGTGAACAAGTCTAGTAAGACAGCTGCAATGCATTAAATTGTAGTTTAATTATTTCAAAGTTTTCCTCAGAATACTTAAGGGAGAATTGGAGGAATATTGGAGAGGAAAGGCCAAGCTGTGCTAGGCATTCTGAATGAAAACATAATAAGATTCTCTACCTCCGTTATTTTTCCATATGTTTTCTGTAGCCCATGGGGGAAAGAAAGGAAAGAATGGATACTGCTCCCATCTTTATGTCCCAGTTCTCAGTTGCAAAAGCATCAAAAAACATGCTGTCCCTTTGAGCTTGCTCTGTAATTATGGTATGGACTCTTTCCTGAAGGACATATGAAAAAGTCTAAAGAATAATTTTCTAATATCCCTTTGCCCAGAAATGTTTTCATCTCATCAGAAACTATGCAAATTCCTTCTTGATCCCTCCAGAGTTACAGAAGTTAAAGCTGATATTAGGAGAAACTTCAGTCTTGTTCACATCTATGAAACTTTGAAAAAGCCTACATATGAAAAGAGAAATATCAGCACTGGGTAGGGGTTCAGCTCTGACTGGTTCCCACAAGCCAACTGTTGAATGTTCTGGAATTTTATAAGTCAACTGTGAAACCACTGGTAGCTTTAAATTGGGCTTGGTAGGAATAATTACACCATGGAAACTGATAAATGCAACATAGCAGCCCCCTCGTTGCCCAACATCCCTGCAAGGTAGGAAAGCTGAAGGGACTCTATTTTAGAAAGGCTCCATTTCTGCTGTTTTTCCTGCTCAGCCCCATTTACTCATGTTCCATATTTTGCCTCTGAAGAAGCCAAAGAAGGTATGTTTACACTTCAAAGAGGAAGCAAGAAATTTAACCATTCTCTGAGTTTTGTCTTAGGCCCTAAGACCTAAGAGCCAGATCCCAAGTATGTTCCAGGACACTAGCTTCAAAAAGACTTCAGCTAACACTAGCTTCAACACCTGCACCTTCAGTAATTTATAAAATAACACCTATTATTCACCTGACACTTGCTTTGACTGGACCCAAGTGTGGGTTCCTGAAGAAACATGTACCCTAGACTCTTTCCCCGTGTAAACCCTTAGCTCCAAGCAACGATGAGACTCATTCTTCTCTCCTCTCTGAATCTCCCAGACACTCCATCTGCTGCTATTCTCTGTCACTCATGCTATTCAATAAACTGTTTTCACTTCCTCTGGATCGAATCTGATTTTTTTTTTTACTTTTATTTTTTATAAAACTATATTTTTATCCCCAGAGGTACAGGTCTGTGAATCACCAGGTTTACACACTTCATAGCACTCACCATAGCACATACCCTCCCCAATGTCCATAACCCCACCCCTCCAACACCCTCCCCCCATCAACCCTCAGTTTGTTTTGTGAGATTAAGAGTCACTTATAGTATGTCTCCCTCCCAATCCCATCTTGTTTCATTTACTCTTCTCCTACCCCTTAACCCCCCATGTTGCATCTCCTCTCCCTCATATCAGGGAGATCATATGATAGTTGTCTTTCTCTGATTAACTTATTTCGCTAAGCATGATACCCTCTAGTTCCATCCACGTCCTCACAAATGACAAGATTTCATTTCTTTTGATGGATACATAGTATTCCATTGTGTATATATACCACTTCTTCTTTATCCATTCATCTGTTGATGGACATCTAGGTTCTTTCCATAGTTTGGCTATTGTAGACATTGCCGCTATAAACATTCGGGTATACGTGCCCCTTCGGATCACTACGTTTGTATCTTTAGGGTAAATACCCAGAAGTGCAATTGCTGGGTCATAGGGTAGTTCTATTTTCAACATTTTGAGGAACCTCCATGCTGTTTTCCAGAGTGTTGCACCAGCTTGCATTCCCACCAACAGTGTAGGAGGGTTCCCCTTTCTCCGCATCCTCGGCAGCATCTGTCATTTCCCGACTTGTTAATTTTAGCCATTCTGACTGGTGTGAGGTGATATCTCATTGTGGTTTTGATTTCTATTTCCCTGATGCCAAGTGATATGGAGCACTTTTTCATGTGTCTGTTGGCCATCTGGATGTCTTCTTTGCAGAAATGTCTGTTCATGTCTTCTGCCCATTTCTTGATTGGATTATTTGTTCTTTGGGTGTTGAGTTTGCTAAGCTATTTATAGATTTTGGACACTAGCTCTTTATCTGATATGTCATTTGCAAATATCTTCTCCCATTCTCTCAGTTGTCTTTCGGTTTTATTAACTGTTTCCTTAATTGTGCAAAGGTTTTGATCTTGATAAAATCCCAATAGTTCATTTTTGCCCTTGCTCCCCTGCCTTGGCGATGTTCCTAGGAAGATGTTGCTGCGGCTGAGGTTGAAGAGGTTGCTGCCTGTGTTCTCCTCAAGGATTTTGATGGATTCCTTTCTCACATTGAGGTCCTTCATCCATTTTGAGTCTATTTTCGTGTGTGGTGTAAGGAAATGATCCAGTTTCATTTTTCTGCATGTGGCTGTTCAATTGTCCCAACACCATTTATTGAAGAGGCTGTCTTTTTTCCATTGGACATTCTTTCCTGCTTTGTCAAAGATTAGTTGACCATAGAGTTGAGGGTCTATTTCTGAGCTCTCTATTATGTTCCATTGATCTATGTGTCTATTTTTGTGCCAGTACCATGCTGTCTTGATGATGACAGCTTTGTAGTAGAGCTTGAAGTCTGGAATTGTGATGCCACCGACTTTGGCTTTCTTTTTCAATATTCCTTTGGCTATTCGAGGTCTTTTCTGGTTCCATATAAATTTTAGGATTATTTGTTCCATTTCTTTGAAAAAAATGGATGGTACTTTGATAGGAATTGCATTAAATGTGTAGATTGCTTTAGGTAGCATAGACATTTTCACAATATTTCTTCCTTCAATCCATGAGCATGGAATGTTTTTCCATTTCTTTGTGTCTTCCTCAATTTCTTTCATGAGTACTTTATAGTTTTTTCAGTACAGATTCTTTTCCTCTTTGGTTAGGTTTATTCTTAGGTATCTTTTGGTTTGGGGTGCAACTGTAAATGGGATTGACTCCTTAATTTCTCTTTCTTCTGTCTTGCTGTTTCTGTACAGAAATGCAACTGATTTCTGTGCATTGATTTTATATCCTGACACTCTACTGAATTCCTGTACAAGTTTTAGCAGTTTTGGAGTGGATTATTTTGGGTTTTCCACATAAAGTATCATATCATCTGCGAAGAGTGATAGTTTGACTTCTTCTTTGCCGATTTGGATGCCTTTAATTTCCTTTTGATGTCTGATTGCTGAGGCTAGGACTTCTAGTACTATGTTGAATAGCAGTGGTGATAATGGACATCCCTGCCATGTTCCTGACCTTAGCAGAAAAGCTTTCAGTTTTTCTCCATTGAGAATGATATTTGCGGTGGGTTTTTCATAGATGGCTTTGATAATATTGAGGTATGTGCCCTCTATCCCTACACTTTGAAGAGTTTTGATCAGGAAGGGATGCTGTACTTTGTCAAATGCTTTTTCAGCATCTATGGAGAGTATCATATGGTTCTTGTTCTTTCTTTTATTAATGTGTTGTATCACATTGATTGATTTGTGGATGTTGAACCAAACTTGCAGCCCTGGAATAAATCCCACTTGGTCGTGGTGAATAATCCTTTTAATGTACTGTTGAATCCTATTGGCTAGTATTTTGGTGAGAATTTTTGCATCTGTTTTCATCAAGGATATGGGTCTGTAGTTCTCTTTTTTGATGGGATCCTTGTCTGGTTTTGGGATCAAGGTGATGCTGGCCTCATAAAAGGAGTTTGGAAGTTTTCCTTCCATTTTTATTTTTTGGAACAGTTTCAGGAGAATAGGAATTAGTTCTTCTTTAAATGTTTCATAGAATTCCCCCGGGAAGCCGTCTGGCCCTGGGCTTTTGTTTGTTTGGAGATTTTTGATGACTGTTTCAATCTCCTTACTGGTTATGGGTCTGTTGAGGCTTTCTATTTCTTCCTGGTTCAGTTGTGGTAGTTTATATGTCTCTAGGAATGCATCCATTTCTTCCAGATTGTCAAATTTGTTGGCATAGAGTTGCTCATAGTATGTTCTTATAATTGTCTGTATTTCTTTGGTGTTAGTTGTGATCTCTCCTCTTTCATTCATGATTTTATTTATTTGGGTCCTTTCTCTTTTCTTTTTGATAAGTCTGGCAAGGGGTTTATCAATCTTATTAATTCTTTCAAAGAACCAGCTCCTAGTTTCATTGATTTGTTCTATTGTTTTTTTGGTTTCTATTTCATTGATTTCTGCTCTGATCTTTATAATTTCTCTTCTCCTGCTGGGTTTACGGTTTGTTCTTGTTCTTTCTCCAGCTCCTTTAGGTGTAGGGTTAGGTTGTGTAACTGAGACCCTTCTTGTTTCTTGAGAAAGGTTTGTACCGCTATATATTTTCCTCTCAGGACTGCCTTTGTTGTGTGCCACAGATTTTGAACTGTTGTGTTTTCATTATCATTTGTTTCCATGAATTTTTTCAATTCCTCTTTAATTTCCTGGTTGACCCATTCATTCTTTAGAAGGATGCTGTTTAGTCTCATGTATTTGGGTTCTTTCCAAATTTCCTCTTGTGATTGAGTTCTAGCTTCAGAGCACTGTGGTCTGAAAATATGCAGGGAATGATCCCAATCTTTTGATACCAGTTGAGACCTGATTTAGGACCGAGGATGTGATCTATTCTGGAGAATGTTCCATGTGCACTAGAGAAGAATGTGTATTCTGTTGCTTTGGGATGAAATGTTCTGAATATATCAGTGATGTCCATCTGGTCCAGTGTGTCATTGAAGGCCTTTATTTCCTTGTTGATCTTTGCTTGGATGATCTGTCCATTTCAGTGAGGGGAGTGTTAAAGTCCCCAACTATTATTGTATTATTGTTGATGTGTTTCTTTTTGTTATTAATTGGTTTATATAGTTGGCTGCTCCCACGTTGGGGCATAGATATTTAAAATTGTTAGATCTTCTTGTTGTACAGATCCTTTGAGTATGATATAGTGTCCTTCCTCATCTCTTATTATAGTCTTTGGCTTAAAATCTAATTGATCTGATATAAGGATTGCCACTCCTACTTTCTTCTGATGTCCATTAGCATGGCAAATTGTTTTCTACCCCCTCACTTTAAATCTGAAGGTGTCTTCGGGTTTAAAATGAGTTTCTTGTAGGCAACATATAGATGGGTTTTGGTTTTTTATCTATTCTGATAACCTGTGTCTTTTGATTGGGGCATTTAGCCCATTAACATTCAGGGTAACTATTGAGAGATATGAATTTAGTGCCATTGTATTGCCTGTAAGGTGACTGTGACTGTATATTGTCTCTGTTCCTTTCTGATCTACTACTTTTAGGCTCTCTTTTTGCTTAGAGGACCCCTTTCAATATTTCCTGTAGAGCTGGCTTGGTGTTTGCAAATTCTTTCAGTTTTTGTTTGTCCTGGAAGGTTTTAATCTCTCCTTCTATTTTCAATGACAGCCTAGCTGGATATAGTATTCTTGGCTACGTTTTTCTTGTTTAGTGCTCTGAATATATCATGCCAGCTCTTTCTGGCCTGCCAGGTCTCTGTGGATAAGTCTGCTGCCAATCTAATATTTTTACCATTGTATGTTACAGACTTCTTTTCCCAGGCTACTTTCAAGATTTTCTCTTTGTCACTAAGACTTGTAAATTTTACGGGGTGACGGGGTATGGACCTATTCTTATTGATTTAAGGGGGGGTCCTCTGCACCTCCTGGATTTTGATGCTTGTTCCCTTTGCCATATTGGGGAAATTCTCTCTAATAATTCTCTCCAATATACCTTCTGCTCCCCTCTCTCTTTCTTCTTCTTCTGGAATCCCAGTTATTCTAATGTTGTTTCGTCTTATGGTGTCACTTATCTCTCGAATTCTCCCCTCATGGTCCAGTAGCTGTTTGTCCCTCTTTTGCTCAGCTTCTTTATTCTCTGTCATTTGGTCTTCTATATCGCTTATTCTTTCTTCTGCCTCATTTATCCTAGCAGTGAGAGCCTCCATTTTTTATTGCACCTCATTAATAGCTTTTTTTATTTCAACTTGGTTAGATTTTAGTTCTTTTATTTCTCCAGAAAGGGCTTTCATATCTCCCGAGAGGGTTTCTCTAATATCTTCCATGCCTTTTTCGAGCCTGGCTAGAACCTTGAGAATCGTCATTCTGAACTCTAGATCTGACATATTACCAATGTCTGTATTGATTAGGTCCCTAGCCTTCAGTACTGCCTCTTGTTCTTTTTTTTTTTTTTGTGGTGAATTTTTCCACCTTGTCAGTTTGTCCAGATAAGAGTATATGAAGGAGCAAGTAAAATACTAAAAGTGTGGCAACAACCCCAGGAATATATGCTTTAACCAAATCAGAAGAAATCTCAAATCGTGAGGGGGGGAGAAAGGGGATAAAAAGAGGTTCAGAAAGAAAAAAAAAGAAAAGAAAAAATTGAAAAAAGAAAACGAATAAGGAAAAAATATTAAAAAGAAAAAATATATATATTAGATCAACTAGTTAAAAAACGTTAAAAAAGAAAAGGGTAAAAGTTAAAAAAAATTGGCAGAGGAAGAGAAAAAAAAATTGAAAAAGAAAAAAAAATTAAATTAACTGCAAGGCTAAAGAATCATAGGGAGAAAGCCATGAGTTCCATGCTTTGCTTTCTCCTCCTCTGGAATTCCGCTGCTCTCCTTGGTAATGAAACTTCACTCCTTGGTAGGTGATCTTGGTCCTGGCTGGATTTCTTGTTGATCTTCTGGGGAGCGGCCTGTTGTAGTGATTCTCAAGTGTCTTTGCCCCAGGCGGAATTGCACTGCCCTTACCAGGGGCCGGGCTGAGTAATCCGCTCGGGTTTGTTTCAGGAGCTTTTGTTCCCTGAGCGCTTTCCGTAGAGTTCTGGAGGACAGGAATGAAGATGTTGGCCTCCCAGTCTCTGGCTTGGAGGATCCGAGAGCCCGGGGCCCCACTCCTCAGTGTGCCCTCAGAGAACAGCGCCCAATTACTCCCGTCACCCTGGCCTCTGGCCGATCTCCAAGCTGACCGAGCCTGCAACCGGTTCAAGGTAACCCCAAGCTATGAGCTCACTCCTAGGCTCTGTCTCTGTAGCTGGCTTCCCCGTTCTAATACCTGTAAGCTCTGCGACACTCAGACACCCCTGATCCTTCTGTGACCCAGCGGGACTTGAGGCCATGCTGACCTCACGTGGGCTTCACCTCGGTTAAGCCTCTGGAGCGATGTCCCTCAGTGGAACAGACTTTTAAAAGTCCTGATTTTGTGCTCCGTTGCTCTGCCGCTTGCCAGGAGCCGGCCCCTCCCCCCGCGGTCTTCCTTCCCATTGCTTTGGATCACTTCTCCGCCAGTCCTACCTTTCAGAAACTGGTTGATTTTCTGTTTCTAGAATTGTTTTTCTTCTTCTCTTCGATCTCCCATTGGATTTGTAGGGTTTTGCAATCTTTAAATAAGCTATCTAACTGATCTCCTGTTACCTGAAGTAGTCTCAGCCTGCTACTTCTCCGCCATCTTGACTCCACCTTCTCGCATTTGATTTTTATTCTGTGTGAAGCCAAGAAACATCTTGGGTGATCCTGTGGGACCCGCGACAGGATTCTCAGACCCAGCCTACCTGGATCACCAATATGTTGGAAAGAGGCAACTGGAATAATATTGGCCACATGGACCTTATGTACTTTAGTAAAGACAGTTGCATGTAAGAGGATTAGTGTAGATACCTGTTACTCCTATAATAATCACCACAGAAGCTTTCAGAAAGGAAATTAATAGCAGAATGATGCAGAAGAGAACTAAAAAAAAAAAAAAAAGTCTAAAAAAACTTAAACATGCTCTTCAACCACATGTGTTCAGTACCCATCCCAAGATAGAAAACTTCACCTTTAAATACCACCATGCTTAATTGTCTTAATTAAATGTTGCACACAAGTGCATGTAATTTAACCAAATTTTCTCCCCATCTACCCCCACCTCCAGACAATTCTCTTAGTGGTGATCCACACACCAAATCTCAAAAAAATCCTTTTAGGTGTTATTAAAGCAAAATGAACCTGAACATTCTAGAAGTTACTGCCTGAGGCTTTTGTAGACAAGAGCCTAAATGCATGCCTGAGAAAATTTAGTTTGGTATCTATTCTCATGAGTGGACAGTAGATTTGAAATTAGATTTAACCAATTGTACAACCAATACAGATTTGAAATTAGAGTTAACACTTACACACTGCTTACTATGTACCATAAGTATTAACATACTAAGTGCTTCTAAGAGCTTATGAAGTAACTACTGCCATTTTACAGATGAAAAACAAAAATGAACAAACAAATAAAAGCCTGAGTCACAGTAAAATCACCTTGTTATCTCTCAGCAATAAATTTGGAATAAGCTATGAGTCCTGGTCTGGTTCCAAAAGGTAAGAACTTAAGTATTACACCAGTGCTCTTCAGGGAACCATGATGTTTGTGATATTCAGAAGTTCTACTGCTTAAGAATGTTCTAATTCAGTTTTTCCTTTTACTAGAATGCAAGGTGTATTATATTTTTCTTTCTTTTCTATAAAGAATATTAATTTATATGTAAAGATTTTGATATTTTCATCAATTGCTATGATTATTATACTCACCTGTATAAATGTGAATATACTCTAATCCAGTCTGATTTAATAAATGATTAAGAATTTACCAGAAACTAAGGATGCCTAGGTGGCTCAGATGGTTAGGTGTCTGGCTTCAGCTCAGGTCATGACCCCAGAGTAATGGGATCCAGCTCCACATCAGGCTCCTTGCTCAGCGGGGAGCCTGCTTCTCCCTCTGCCAGCCACTCCCCACTTTGTGCACTCTTGCTCTCTCTCCCTCTCATACACAAATAAATAAATAAACAAATAAAATAAAATCTTTATTTTTTAAAAGACTTTATTTATTTGAGAGGGAGAGAGAGCATGAGAAGGGGAAGGGACAGAAAGGAAAGCAGGCTCCCCGCTGAGCAGGGAGTCCAATGTGGGACTCGATCCTGGGACTCCAGGATCATGACTGGAGTCAAAGGCAGTTGCTTAACCAACAACCACCCAGGCACCCCTAAAAAAATCTTAAAAAAAAAAAAAGATTTACTAGAAACTACACACTCTACTGAGACTTATGTAAAACAGAAAAGTAGTATAAACAGTAATATGATATCTGCATCAGGCTTCATTACAATAGAAGTTGAGGGCCAGCACTTACACATTTGAAACATTTATAGACTGGAAAAAGTTAAAATACATTGCAGTGCTTCCTCCAGGAAAGTTCATATAAGAGACAATATTAAATCTATGTGCAACAAAGATTCCTATTTAAAAAAGACAAAATAATTAGATATTAACAAAACAGTCGAGAAATAAAATACCACTTTGCTATTATAGAGTCACATAAAGGTGAATAAAATAATCTGTGATGATAATCGAAAGACATTCTAAAGAAAGTTGATATTGAGGGAAAAAGAGAATCTGGACTAGATAAGAAATCAAAGAAACATTAAAATCTTGGATTATTGAAAAAGAGAGGTGCATAATGTAAGAAGAAAGAAGGGCTGTAAGTATAATACAAAGCTGGGGTTACAAGGGAAAAATTTAAAATTAGAAATCCAAGATGTACCAGCATTTCTTTCAGTGGGCTGACACAGCTAGGTCAAAAACACTGACAACTCTCAGAAGAGACAAACAAGGGGTGCTTGGGTGGTTCGGGTGGTTAAGCATCTGCCTTCACTTGGGTCCTGATTCTGGAACACTGCTCAGCAGGGAGTCTGCTTCTCCCTCTGCCCCTCACCTTGCTTGTGTTCTCTCTCTCACACTTTCTGTCTCTCTCTCTCAAATAAATAAAATCTTTTTTAAAAAAGAAAAAATAGACAAAAAGCATGTATATTCAGTGAAAAAGAATATTTTAGAGTAATATTGATGAAAAATAAATTTTGGCATTAGATACCTTTAATGATTGCTTTTACTCTAACTTTAACTTGAATTAAAATAAAAACGAGATGATTGAATCTAAAGAATTATAAAATCAGTTTCTTAATTTGTGTCCATATTACTGGAATGATTAAAGAGATACTAGGCATTCAGAAGATGAAGAAAGAAATCAGGACCCATGGAGTCACTTTTGAGAAAGAAATTAACTCAGAAAAAAAATGATGGAATTGAAATATACCAAAATATTTCCTAATGAATTAGGAAATGTATCCAATACTCTTTGAAAGCTTAGCGGTATACACAAGAGAGTAAGGTCAGAATGCAATGTATGGGAAGAGAAATTCTAGAGGAATCAAGCAATTTTCATGAGGGGAATGGATGTTTTTTGACCCTGTAAGGACATTTACTGGCAAATTGATAATAGAAAGCACTGGTGAAATCCTGAAACCTATTATTAAATTGACTTTTATTTATTTTCAGTTGTACGTACACATTGATTAGGCTAATGGCATAATGTATTTGTTAAAGTAAGCAATTCTAACTGTTGCAACAAATAAATTCTGAAATTTCAAAGGCTTAATAAAAATTTATATCTTACACGTGTGATTTAACACAGGTCAATCAACCTTCCTCTACTTTGTACTTACACCATCTGTGATACTTGGCCTCCAGAGTCACCACAGTAGGAGAAGTCTGATCTGGAGATTTATGCAGAATTTTTTTTGTTGTTTTGTTTTTTTTTTTTTAAGTTCAGGCCAAGAAATAGTACACATAATAACTGTACACATCTTACTGGCCAAAACCCAGTCTCAGTGGCACAACCTAAGAGCAAGGATATACAGACTTCCTCTGGGCCCAGAAGAGAATAAAGTAAAGTAACAAACAGCATCTGCCAATATGTATTATGTGAGATGTAAGAAACAATGATAAATTTATGCCTGGAGCTCATTCTGCTTTCACTACTTGTGACTCAAAAGAGAAAATCAAGAAATGGGATAAACTGGAACAATTATCACCAGTGTCTTCACTATGAATCTAAAAGATCCCTGAGCAGAGCAGTGTCTGAACAATGGGTGATGAGCCAGTCTTTACAAAAGAGGAGTGCTAACTATTAACATAAAACACACACACACACTCACACACACACACAGATGCATGCACGCATGCACGCACACACACGCACACACACTTTCTATAAATCTGTGAGGTTCTGTGTCCCTGTACCATTCTATGTACTCTTTTAAGACTTGCCAAGAAGCCATCCGATGTAGAATTACCTGATTATTGAACATAGAAAAATATACCAGAAGAAATAAGTTGATGTCCTCTTTAGGATTCTTCAAAATTTGTCTCCAATCTGCACTAAGTTTTCCTACCTACTGCTTAGTTCTTAATACCTTGCCTTCCCATATTCCTCACACTTTTATTATACAAAGAAATTTACCTTTAGGATGATGCATTCATAAATCTGAATAATTCAGGGCTATCAATTTATTCAAGGGAAAAAAAAAAGCCTGATGTAATTACAGGTCTCTCACCTTTTAGAAATGAGATAGGTAGTAAACAAACATGTAAATGTATTTGTATGTTTTACTGAGAGGGAAAGAGGGAAGGGGAAAGGGAGGAAGAAAGGAAGAGAGGGAAGAAAAGGCTAACTTGGAAGATCAGACAACTCTATCCTCCATATAATTGAATCACAGATGGACCAATTATCCAGAAGCCAATTTGGGTCACACCAGGAAATTTTTTGAAACTATCAAGAAAGAGTCTCTCACAGTTTGCCAACCTGAGATAATGTAAGACAGTAGATAGAGAAGGCTCTTGTTCCATAATATATAGAAAATTAAAAATGAATTCAACAAAAGTAAATAAAATAGCTGAGAGATGAACAATGAGAGAGAGAAGGGAGAAAAGAAAATGTGAAAGGGAGAGAACCTGAATCCTATGATCTGTCAAGACTGAAGCCATTTCTAAACTTTTTAGTTATTAAGCTAATAAATTCCTACATTATGCTATCTCAGCAATTCGTATAAAGTATTATATGATAGATGCATATCTATTTAAGAACATTTTTAAATTTTACAGGAGAAAAATGTACATAAGCAGAAACAAAGAATGAAACAAACTGAATTTTAAAAAAGCAATACTTAAAGAAGTTTCTTGTGTCAAGTAGTACTTAAAACGCCTTGTATTTATACAGCCCTTTTGTACTTAAAATTTTTCCTATAAGTTATTTAAGCTTAATATAATCATCTAATAGTTATTACCGTCACAGTCTACAAGAAGCAAACTCGTGGCTCACAGAAGGAAAATGATTTGTGCAAGGTCATGTAATAAGAAATGGAACAGTAATTCAAGCCAATGTCCTCATTCCCACTGTATGAATACAAAATGTGCATCTTAGAGCTGAGAGCTGTGAACTCTAAGTTAAACGTAATAACATACAGTCAAGAGAATTTACTTCCACCTCAAATAAAAAAGTTATAGAGAAGAAGTCATCTTAGTTGCCTTGGTCTGAGTTCACCTGAAAGCAGAGCCTGAGGTAAGGACTTGGGTTCACATATTTTATATGGGATGTGATCCCAGATTGCTAGAATAAAGGAGAAGAGAAAAAGAGACAGGGAAGGAAAAACAATACAGGAGAAATTATTGTGCAAGTCCTCAATGTGGGCATCTGGTGCTCAGCCTCACTTGTGACCACCTGATAAATCTTATTGTAGATACTCAAAACTTGTGCCTGAAGGATTGGAAGCTGCAGGATTTATCTATCAAGCCTGATTCCTACAGTTTATACTGGCCACACTCTTGCTGCATGAGCTCTTCCACCAGCTCCCTGATGCCATACCTGCAAGTGGGCCAAGTGCTTATCCCTGCTACTTAGAGAAGACTAGAGGCAGAGTTGGGAAAACCTCCCCATGCTAGTGAAGAGCCCTCACAGGTGTCAGAGGTGGGATACATAGACTCAGCGCAAGACACCAACAACATCTGCTATAGTCTTTCCCAAAATAGATTAGCATTAAAATCAATGTGCTATCATTTCCCTGATATTTGATATGGACCCAGAAACTACAGAGAGAAAGCACAATGAAAAAACCTATATTAACTCTCACAGAAAACAGATAACATATTTTTCTTCCTAATCACTTAGAGTTTAGCATACATCTCTCCAAAACAATGTGCAGTTTCCAAGAGATTCAATCCCAGCTTAAGTGGTAAATAGAATTATTCATAAGGAAAGAATGAAAATGAGTAAGAAAAGGATCAAATTATTATACATAGATATAAATATGTATCATTTCTGTCTTAATTAGAAGTTCTAGGGGTACCTGGGTGGCTCAGTCTGTTAAGCATCTGCCTTCTGCTCAGGTTATGATCCCAGGGTCCTGGGACTGAGTCCCACATCAGGCTCCCTGCTCAGTGGACAGCCTGCTTCTCCCTCTCCTTCTGCCTACTATACACCCTGCTTGTTCTCTCTCTCTGCCAAATAAATAAATCTTTAAAAAACTAAAGATGTTCCAGCAGATATCACCACTAAAAATGACTAATACCTCATAGACTAAATTACCTTTAATGTATACATCAGGAGGATAAATTATTTTGGGCACTAGACAAAAAAATATATAAATATATCTGAAGAGAAATATAAGGATTTATCACATTTTTATGGTGTTACGTATTAAAGACAAAATAAATTGCTTAATGTTAAATTTGAAATTTGTACAGGAATAAAGTTTATATAGTTTCAAAAGAAATTGGGATTGTAGAAACATGTCTTTCTATTTAAAATATTTCATTTTTCTTTTATAGTCTTAAAAGTCTTCATAAGCATCAATACTTCCACAATATTTTTAGTATTTGCAAAAAAGTTAGGACAAAACAATTAGAGATTTCTATTGGAAAGTAATTTATTAATACTTAAAACATTTTCTGATGTGATGTTAACAATGACAGTTACTCAAATTTAATTTCCATTCCTTACTGAATTATGCTCCTATAGACCTCAGGAGTTGATATTCAAGATCATATAATAACAACTAGAAATCATTTAGACATACCTCCTATGATAATTTTACTTGAAATAAATTAAACAAAGCAAATCAGAGGAAAACTACTAAGTGGAACTAGCATCTAAAATGTTATAAAATTTTTAATCAAAATACTTGAAATGAGAATGATGTTATGAATGTTTCCTACTAAGGTACAAAAGCCTCACACAAAGATTATAATTCAAAAAATAAGAAAAATAAGTATATTTCCAATATATTCAATTACATCTGTATAGGTATTATTAATATATATTTTTAAAGTATAAATAAACTCTACTGACATATAATCTATATTCAACAAAATATACCCACTTTGAATGCAGAGTTTGTCAAGGTTTGACAAATGTATTCCAGTAACTACCACACAGTCAAGGTGCAGAATATTTCTATCACTTTAAAAAAGTTCCCTTATCTCCTTAGCTAGTCAGCCTCAAACTACTATACCATGACTGGCTCTAGACCATCATTGTTATATTTTTTGTCACTGTCCATTATCTTTGACCATTGAAAAATTGTATACAACTAGAATCATGTGTATTATAATATCTTTTGGCCCACTGATATAAGGTCCCAAACATGGAATAAAAATAGGCTGGGAATTACTGTCCTCCTCACTGAAGAATGAGCTAGAGTATGGAATCTCCCCTTGGGAAAGGCCCATCAGAAGCTCTTAGGGTATACAGGTGTCAATAGTGATGATTGGTTGCTTGTTCCAAGTTTTCACTTGGTAGATCTCCCTTCCACTTGGGGAGACTCTGAATAAAATAAAGTTTGCTTCTAAATCATTATAGTTTCTATTTCTCTTTAAAGTCCTTGTTTTAGAATCTGCCAAAATCCAGACATTGTTCTTTCTGGAATAGACAGTACTTTGATCCATCTATGCACAATGCACAAAATACTTCATAGCATCTACAGGCAAATCTGATCAAAGGGAATCACATAACAATGCATTTCCTGTCAAAATTCAAACAACATCCTAACATTGCCCGCACAGATATCAGTTCTCTGCCTGAAGAGGGGAAATTTCAGTTTTGTCAGGGGATCCTGTACTCTGAGCAATAGTTGCTTGATAATGATGATCAGAGAGAAGGCAAAGGGGGGCTGAATGAAGGTGCAACAAGTGGGAAAATAGTAATCTAAACCTTTTAGATTTTGCTTGGGTCAAGTGTTTGGGCCTCTACTTACCTCCAAATCTGCTGAGTTATATCCTTGCAAATTCTCATTTTATATTATGTGTCACTATTTTTTCCTTAATCTAGTGGAGACAGATACATATATAAAAAGGGCAAGCCATCTGGGTTTCTATATAAATGAATTTTAAATATGGAATCAGCATATGTTATTTATTCTCCCTCACTGAAAACATGTAAATGTCTTAGGGGAAAGGTTGCAGTTAACTTTGAAATATCTTAAGAGTGATGTTTATCATGTTAGCATCATATATTCCCACAAAAAAAAAAGGGGAAAAATCATTATGGGATTTGGATAATGGAATTTCAAGACAATTTGGAGAAGGCACCCAAGTTTTCCAATAATAATCTATATGGTCATTCATGTAAGATGAGTATTTTGTCTTAATACTGGAGGACCTCTCCAAAGCTTTCTTTTCTTTTTTTTTTTTTATATTTTTCTTGTTTATTTATTAGAGAGAGAGAGAGAGCATGAGAGGAGAGTCAGCGAGAGAAGCAGACTTCCTGATGGACAGGGATCCCAATGTGGGATTCGATCCCAGGACTCCAGGATCATGACCTGAGCTGAAGGCATTCACCCAACCAACTGAGCTACCCAGGCACCCCAAAACTTTCTTTTCTTAGATTTTATTTTTTAGGGTTGGTTTGTGGTATTTCTACAAATTGCTATTTGTGCAATAATTTAAACCTATAATTCTTAGGAGAATCTGTCGAATTGTGTCACTGTCATTTAGTTTAAAGATCTCTGTCTCTATTCATCTTGATCTTGCCCTTCCTCCTCTGAAAACACTTAACTATTTCCCCTGCTTAGATCTTCCCTTTATCTCCTCTTTTCAATGCAACACAAGGGTCGTTGTTAAAGTCCCATGAACATATAGTTAGGCACAGGAAAAATGTGTAGAAGAGAACAGAAAAAAAGTGGAGTCATCAGCATGCATTAAGAACGAGGAAGCTTACTTACTCATGGAGACTGAGAAGAATAATGATGATAAGAGAAAAATAAAACTAAAGAGTCATGTAGGCAAGTAAAAGACATCATTAGAAAAGTGGTAGCAGTTAAGATTGGTGAGGTATATGGCACCAGATCGTGGATGCCCATCACTCCACGTTAAGGAGTTGGATGTAAACCTATAGATAATGGACAATTGAACCTTTTGGGCAAGAAGGCAGTGTGAAAAAATACAAAGCTTTCTTTTAGAGAGATTGATCTGGAAGATACTTGTAACATGGATTTTATATGTGTAGACTTTCTTATATCACTATTTCATGTGTCCTAAAAAGCTTCAGCTGAGTTTGTTGTGTACATGTATGTTGGCATAAATTAACTTTAATCTATTCTTTAAGAGCAGTTGGTTAATTTGAATGATCCTAAGCAGGGATACTCACTCCAGAGCTTGTCAGTCAGCTAGTTGGAGTTCAAATTCCAGAACTGATTATAATATCTTCCATTATCTTTAGCTCCAACTACTGTAGTGGGTTTGTTAACCAATATAGAAGATGTTAGATATTAGAAATACTTTTGCATTGGTGATATGTGTCATTCAAGGTATCTTTATTTGTCCAGTACCTTTCGGAACAGTACCTTAGTCCCAATACTGTTGATTCAACCCTTGGTTCAGACATTTAATGAAGGATTCAATCACTATATTCCAATCAGGCAACTAAATTCTGCTGCTAGAAGATTATCACATAATCCACCTTTTGTGTGGATTCTCACCAGAATGCCTAAAATGACGAACTACACTCCACTGAATTTATAAGGAAAAAATATGACTGTTTTTGACATTATTTCCTAACAGATGTTTCCATAAGTAGCAATAATCTGATACTTGTGTTTATCATGATTATTAGCAGGTAGTAGCATTTAAAAAAAAAAGCAAACTGTGGCTCTCACTTAACTATTAGAGATGACTCATATCTATTTTTAGAAACAAAAACAAAAAATCAAAAAAACATCGATAGTTGTGAATGGCCACATTGGCTTGAGCCTGCATGCAACAAAAGGAAGGTGCAAGGCCAATCTTGAAAACACATCAATAGTATCTATGTGAGGGAAAGATTGTGAACTAGTTATATGTGGGAACAGAAATATTTGGAAAAAGCTAAACTCAAAGTCTCTGCAAATTTTAAACAAAAGCAATTTAACCTCAGATTTCGTTAAACTTTTCTATTTAAGAAATATATTCAACTCAATAATATCAAATTAAGAACATTGTTATAAAATGCAAAACACATGTATCTTGAACTTTATATAATAATTTTGATTAAAATAATAAGAATTAGAAAGTGGAACTGGGAGAATAGAATAATTAAACAGAAAAAATAATTAGGCCAGGAAAAAGAAAAGTGGAATTATAAAGCTTGCCAGTGGTTTATCTAGAGGCATATTACAGGCCCTCTGAAAGAGTATCTAGCACTATGTGGGATGATAGAATCTCACTGTGTTATAAAAACACAGCTGCACATCCTGTTCTATATAAAATGCTATGTGAGGGTGACAGATTGTACGTAGGTGCAGTGTGTACTCAGTTTGTTCTAATAAAGGACAATTTTATGTTTTGCCATTTCTAGCATAGTTTAGTCCATTCTGAAAATTACTCTCTATCTTCCCCCAAAGAACAGCAAGAGAATTTTAGACTAAAATATTTTCTTTTCTTTTTTTTTCATTTTTTTTTAAGATTTTATTTATTTATTTGACAGAGAGATATCACAGTAGACAGAGGCAGGCAGAGAGAGAGAGAGAGGGAAGCAGGCTCCCTGCTGCGCAGAGAGCCCCATGCGGGACTCGATCCCAGAACCCTGAGATCATGACCTGAGCCGAAGGCAGCGGCTTAACCCACTGAGCCACCCAGGCGCCCTAAAATATTTTCTTTAAAAAAAAAACAAAAAACAAAAAACAAATATGTAATTGTAGATTTAGAAAAAAAGAAGGTAAATATTTATCTCACTCCATATGTTTGTCCCTTAATGAGCCTTTTCCCCAAATTCTGATTGGTTCTATGGTAAGCAGAATAAAAATTACTTATACTAGACAATTCCAAAAATATGAAAAAAAAACCCTCTTGCATACAAAACATTTCTAAAGTACTTAGTGTTACTATTATTATGTTTTGAAATGGAGAAATTAGCTGAAGCTATAGTTCAGCATATAAAAGTGCTGCCTGGAGCACAGTAGGTATCAGTGAATCACATTAAATTTAAATGTACATATTGGAGCAAGAAGTAGGGTAAAAGATAATCAGCTCCTATTTAAAAATCAGTACAGATTAATTTGTTGCATTAGCAACAGTTTGTTTCTAGGAGAACTAGCTTCAAGAAAAGCAAAGTAGGATGCAGTATGTCTGAACCTTGTACAAAGACACAGGGGTGGCAAACTGGGCAGGTGGAGTCAGGGAACTGCCAAAAAGCTAATGGGTATGACCCAACTTCATTAGTATCAAGTTTAAATTATCACAATACTAGAAAACATTGCAAATGCTTACATGTATTTTGTTATTAACATTTACTTATAGAAAGAAATAAAATGCTTGATTTGCAACCATCTTGCTCAAGTCCACCTAATCATGTTTAAAATATTCCAATTCTAGTTAGTTATTGAAGGTTAATACAAATTCACTTTTAGCTTTTAATTTTTCTTTATCTTTTAGCTTCCTATTGGTAGGAACGTATTAATTGAGTTCAGAAGTCACAGTTAATTTTTGTAAGTAGGATCTGGCAAGTCAGTTCCTGGATTTTATATAAAGATAAGAAAAACTTTTATATCTATAGTTCTAGAATAAAAATTTTGACAAAATAGACATTCGCTCAATAAAGACAAATTTTACAGTGATGGGTCTTTCTCCTTCCTAACTATAGAGCAAAGAGAGGGTATCTTTCCAAAACAAGGGCATTTAAACATGCCAGAATACTGTAAATGTGAGCAAAAAAAAGAATATACATACTTATATATGTATGTGTGTATGTGCTATTCATAAGATATCATAAATTTTCCTGTTAATAGCTTATTTAAATAATGAAAAACACAACAGACTTCAGTAAGAACAGTGATCTCTGAAAGATGAAACACAAATAAGCTGAGTCCTACAATTGCCCAGCTTACTGCTAGGAAAATGTCCAGGCTGCAGCAGAGACAGAAGGAACCCAGAAAAGAGCCAAGCAGACTCCCTAAGTTGAGGACAAGAAATGTGGCTAGAAACCAGAGGGCAAAGAAACACAGAAGACAGAGATAGACAGAGGAAGAACTTGAGTCATCTTCTGAGGCTCGTCCTCAAACATTCAGGGGCATACTGACTGATCAGTGCAAAGACACAGGGAAACTACCTGAGACCAAGGAAAGGGCTGCCCCAAAACATTAGAGTAGTAATTTTCAACTGGGACAGTTTTGCCCTTAAGGATATGCTTGCCAATATCTCCAAATATTCTTGTTGTCACAACTTATAGGAAGGGTGCTACTACTAAGTGGGAGAGGCCAGGGATGCTGTCAAACAAACTACAGTGGACAGGAGAGCCCCTCACAACAGTGAATTATCCAGTCTAAAATATCAATAGTACCAAGGTTGAAAAACCCTGTATTAAGGAAAACAGATGGAGGTCTCATGGCGGACTGGAATATCCCCATACCTCTTTAGTAGAAAACCTCCTAATTCAGAGTATCAAGCAGAAAAGTGAGCAATGAGATAAATGTACCTAAGATCAGATGTTGACCTCGTTTCATCTAACAAAACATAAGCACCCACCAACAAAATCTTAAACCATTTCCAAGTAACTTAACCACATTGTAAAACAAATCTCAATAATATTTTCAGGCAAACAAAACACCCAGCACACAAACAAGATAAAACATACTATGCTCTAATCCAAAAGAAAAATTACAAAGCATTCAAAGAAATACAAATATATGACTCATGAAGAAGAGAAAAATAATTAATCAAAACTATCTCAGAAATGACACAGAGGATAATATTCACAGTCCAGGAATCAAAGCAATTATTATAACTGAATTCCATACATTCAAGAAACTAGAGGAAAGACTGAACATATTAAGTAGGGATGATGATGTAAATTTAAAAAAATAATTAAAAAAATAAAAGGCCCAAATTGAACTTCTAGAAATGAGAATAAAATTTTGATATAAAAATTGTACTAAAAGGGATTAAAAAGAGTCCTTGTAGGAGAAAAAAAAAAAGTGAATATGAAGACTTAATAATAAAAACCATCAGAAATGAAACACACAGAGAAAATTGACTTTAAAAAAAAATGGGGGGTGCCTGGGTGGCTCAGTGGGTTAAAGCCTCTGTCTTCGGCTGAGGTCATGATCCCAAGGTCCTGGGATCAAGCCCCACATGGGTCTCTCTGCTCAGCTGGGAACCTGATTCCCTTCCTTTCTCTGTCTGCCTCTCTGCCTTCTTGTGATCTCTCTCTCTCTCTCTCTCTCTCTAAAGAAAAAAAAAAAAATGAAGAGAGCATGAGTTGAACTGTGGGAAAATTTTATGAGGCCAAATATTTTTTTAATTAGAGACTCCAAAGGAGAGGAGAGACTGTGAGAACTGGAAAAAAAAAATTGAAAAAATTCTGGTTAAAATGTTTCAAGACCTGAAAAAAAAATAAAGCCTCGTGTATCCAAAAAAATCTCAACAACCCCCAAGCACAAGAAACAAAAAGAAAGATGCACTAAAGCGTATCATCACTGAATTGCTTAAAACCAATGATAAAGAGAGAAATCTTAAAATGGGCAGAAGATATGAACAGACACTTCTCCAATGAAGATATACAAATGGCTATCAGACACATGAAAAAATGTTCATCATCACTAGCCATCAGGGAGATTCAAATTAAAACCACATTGAGATACCACCTTATACCAGTTAGAATGGCCAAAATTAGCAAGACAGGAAACAACATGTGTTGGAGAGGATGTGGAGAAAGGGGAACCCTCTTACACTGTTGGTGGGAATGCAAGTTGGTGCAGCCACTTTGGAAAACAGTGTGGAGATTCCTCAAGAAATTAAAAATAAAGCTTCCCTATGACCCTGCCATTGCACTACTGGGTATTTACCTCAAAGATACAGATGTAGTGAAAAGAAAGTCCATCTGTACCCCAATGTTTATAGCAGCATTGGCCACGGTCGCCAAACTGTGGAAAGAACCAAGATGCCCTTCAACGGACGAATGGATAAGGAAGATGTGGTCCATATACACTTTGGAGTATTATGCTTCCATCAGAAAGGATGAATACCCAACTTTTGTAGCAACATGGATGGGACTGGAAGAGATTATGCTGAGTGAAATAAGTCAAGCAGAGAGAGTCAATTATCATATGGTTTCACTTATTTGTGGAGCATAATAAATAGCATGGAGGACAAGGGGAGATGGAGAGGAAAAGGGAGTTGAGGGAAATTTGGAGGGGAGGTGAACCATGAGAGACTATGGACTCTGAAAAACAATCTGAGGGTTTTGAAGGGGCAGAGGTTGGGGGAACCAGGTGGTGGGTATTAGAGAGGGCATGTATTGCATGGAGCACTGGGTGTGGTGCAAAAACAATGAATACTGTTACGCTGAAAAGAAATTAAAAAAAAAAAAAAAAAAGCAGCCAGAGAAAACAATCTATTAAATACAAAAGAACCAAGATAAGGATGATGGAGGAGTTCCCATCATAAATAGTGTAAGATAAAAGACAGTAGGAAAACACATTTAAAATACTAAAAGAAAAGTACAGTCAACCTAGAATTTTACCTAGAGAGCATAACTTTTAAAATTGAGGGTGAAATAAAGGCCATTTCACACAAGCAAAAGCCTAAAGAATCTATCAATTCCGGAATGATATAATCAGTAACACTGAAGTCCTACAAGCAGATGAACAATGTTACAAGAAGGAAGCCTGAATAAGGATTGAAGAACATTTGTTATAGAAATTAAACGAGTTGCTCCATTAAAAAAAAAAAAAAAAGGAAAAAAGAAAAAAAGACTTAAGTTTCCTTAATGAAAAATCAGCTACTTAAGCAAAAATAATACCAAAGCACAGTGGGATTTATAATACATGGAGAAATAAAATATATGGCAACAATAGCAATAAACAAATTGTAGTATACTACTTCAGTGGAAATCTATCCAACAATAAAATTAATATTAATTAATTAATATAATATAATCAAATAATTAATTATTAATTAATAAGTGATTAATATAAGCCACAACATGAATGATTTCAAAATAATTATGCTGAGTGAAAGAAGCCAGACAAAAACCAGTACCTACTATACTTTTTTTCTAAAAATCTAGAAAATACAGGCTAGTCTATATGCTAAACAACAACAGCAACAAAAACAGATCCACAATTGGAAATGAGGAATGTGTGAAAAGAGCTAGGAGAAGGATCACAGAGCAGTATGAGGAAATTTAGGGAGAGAGTGATGAATATATTCATTATTTTGAGTGTGGTTTTATACACACACACATATTTTATAGTTAAACCACGTGAAGTTTATTGTATATCAATTACACCTCAATAAAACCGTTATACAAGACATGCTTCCAGCTTCTGTAAGATAACTGCATAAATCTGTAGAATTTCCTATGAAAGCATCTTGCTGCATAGCTCATGTTCCCTTCAAACTTACAGAAAAGAATGAGTTAAGAATAAAATTACGTGGCAGAAAATCAAAAGATATAATTTAAAATATTTTTTTTGCTCTTGAAAGAAACCACAAACACTAAACAACAGAACAATAATTCCTAGAATATTGCTGAGTTCAAAATCACAGGAAATAATATAAGAGAGAAACATTAAATCTAACTGCAAATTGATCAGGTGAATAGAAACGCAGAATCAAGAAATGGTAAATTTCTTAACATGTTGCTTTTTTTCTGCCTTAAAGTGAAGATTGCTTAAGTACAAACTAAAAAAACATATTTTCTGCTGCTAGGAAAACTTAATCATAGTCATTTAGAAGTAACTAAGGAAGGGGTTGGAAAGAAATTAAATGCTTGGACCTATTCAGAGGGTTCTCTATAAACAGCGAATACTCACAGGTCCTAAGGAGATCCAAGCACAATGTGAGCTGCCTTATAAATGTCTGAGTAGTGAAGAAAACTTCATAGACCATTAGTCAATTTTTGTGCAACAAAATAAAGATTATTCCTAAATGGAATGACACCCTGGAATTGCTACAAATAAAATATCTAGATGAATTCATAAAGCATTCATAAGTGCTTTAAGTCAGAGCCAGGGAGACTGAGGTCTCACTGTTTTTGTTGCTGTTTTTTGTTTTTTGAACCAATGCCAAACACAGGTATGTTAGTGGTACTCAATAACTCTTGGCTAAACTATGTGGTTTGTTTTTATCTATTTATTTTTATTTTGGAAAACATAGCAGAGGCTAGTTTTTAGCAAATCAAGGTCTTATATTGGGCAATATTGGTATAATAATAATAACAATAATAATAATAATAAATCATTTATCATCTCTGGCAGCGTATTTCTAATCTTCTACAAGTGATTATTAACAAAGTAAATATAGGACAACATAAAAGAAACCAAATACAATAGCGATATCACCAAGACAACCAGAATAGAGAAGTTAGTTCATTAAGATAGAAGCTAACAAGCTTAGAGTTAAAGCATGATAGAAAAGCAATAGGGGGCACCTGGGTGGCTCAATGGTTAAAGCCTCTACCTTCGGCTCAGGTCATGATCCCAGGGTCCTGGGATTGAGCCCCACATCGGGCTCTCTGCTCAGGGGGGAGCCTGCTTCCTCCTCTCTCTCTCTGCCTGCCTCTCTGCCTACTTGTGATCTGTCTGTCAAATAAATAAATACAAATCTTTAAAAAAAAAAAGAAAAGCAATAGAATCATAGAGATGGCAAATAACCTCTGAATTAGTAAATCAATCTGATGCAAAGATTCAAAGGCCGTTCATAATTCCAAGGTGTTACACTACTGAGAATAGCAATAATACAGAGCAAGGGAATAATGCAATAGTTAAAACTAGTCAGATGAGAAACTAGGGGATCTTAATAATAAATGGCAGTGGAATTGTTAAAGCACAAGGAATAGCAAAGAAATTGTGGAGATATAAGATCTGATGAAAGGTTGCCCAGCAGACAAGGGGACTGAAAGATTGGTAAGAAGAGTAAAGGATATCAGTCTGGGTACCACTTTTCAGGAATATTGGGTGTGGTGCTCAGATGCTTATTAGTAGAGGGTGAGAGTTGATTAAGGCTCTGAAGTAATTAACTTTTATCTTGACCATTGAAACATATGTAAAAATGAATTGCTTAGATGCATTAAAAAAAAAAAAAATGTAAGCAGCCAGAAACTGGGGAGACCAGAACCGTGATCATTTCAACATATCTTCCCTACCTAATGCCAAAAGCAGCCATAAATAGTTTTTCATCACACTTTGTAATAGTTTCCCAGGGCTGTCATAACAAATTACCAAGAACTGGTGAATTCAAACAAGAGAAATTTATTTTCTCACAGTTATAGAGTCTAGAAGCACAAAATTAAGCTGTTGGCAGGACCATCCTCCCTCCCGAGGCTGTAGGGGAGAATATGTATTTTGTCTCATCCAGCTGCTGGAGGCTGCAGGCATTCCTTGGCTTGTGGCCACATTAGTCCACTCCCTGCTACCAGGGTCACTCTGCCTCCTCCTTCTTTCTGTTTCTTCCTCCATGTGTCTGTTTTATTAAGGATATATGTGATTGCATTTAGGGCCCACACATATTATCCAGGATAATCTCTTTGCAAGCAATATTAAGAAATAACTTTTTTTTCTTTTTCTATCTTATGTGTGTGATACTCCTAAATTCTGGGAATTAAGACAAACCTGTTGGGAGAACTACTATTCAACACACTATACACTACCTCTCTGAAAAAAATGTGTATATATAAGAAATAGGATATATAGCCGAAATTTACAAATAACAATAAAATACATAATACTTTTTATTGTAAACTCTGTTAGTTGATTTTCATGGAATGCTTTCATTGATTTTTGCTGAACTCTTGTATCCTCGGCCAAACTACAGTTTCAATTCACAAAGAATGTTGGTCAACATTTTAGTTTATATATGTATATTTTTTAAAGATTTTATTTATTCATTTGACAGAGATCACAAGTAGGCAGAGAGGCAGGCAGAGAGAGAGAGGAGGAAGCAGGCTCCCTGCTGAGCAGAGACCCCCGATGCGGGGCTCAATCCCAGGACCCTGGGATCATGACCCGAGCCAAAGGCAAAGGCTTTAACCCACTGAGCCACCCAGGTGCCCCAACATTTTAGTTTATATTAATAAGATGAAGGTAAAATAATGGAGACAAATGTGAGAACTTTACTCATTTACCAATGCAGTGGGCAAATTTTTATTGAATTGACTAACAGATTTTTAATTCTGAAAGGGTATCTCCTCAAACATTTTTATGCTACTCATAATGTAACAGCTACAGACAGCACATACTTTGAAGTTTAATCTGCATTATTAACATTTTCTCCATAACTTTCTTAAGTCCAGACAGTCAACAAAACAATAAATCAAGTCCTGATTTGTGGCATTTGATGATTTCAATAAATATTTCAATATTTGTTGTAAGTATTCCTACCGTGATTGAATTCAAACTGCTAATATGAAATCACTAAAAGCAGAGTTGGGAAGAGATATTTGGTAGCCTGTAATTATATAGTACTTCCTCCATTTAGATACCATAATATAAGAGTATACCTTGTAGTACAGAATCAGATAGATAATATTATGTGTACATAGAGTATATATAATAGTACAATTGATTAAAATAATTAAGAAATTATACACTTTGATATTTACTTTGTTTTCAATATAAATTTTAAATTTTAAGTTTTAATTTTGATTTTTAGTAATGGCTATGTCTAACAACTCATTTGCATTATTCCTGAAAATTGAAGTTGGCTCTCACCCGTTATTATGAGTTGCTTTCAACATATCACATGATGGGGAAGAATCAACAGAAACATTTTCAAATTTTTACATCAGCTAAACTGAAGTTAATCAATGTTTACCACTTTTAGTCAGAGTAAATGCATTTTAGAGTCTTCAGTCTTTTCTAGGATTATTGATACAACCCCCACTCAGAGCTGGCTCCAAAGAAAAACAGTACGTTTTATAAAGGTCTTAATACTTCAATTATAATAAGCAGAACAGGAAGCCAACTTTCCTGCTCTATGTTTGGAAAGTTTCAGCTGTGCCTACTGATGAGTCTCCAGGTGAATTTCCTAAGAGAGAGCTTACTGATGAATTCTAATTATGCCTAATTCCATATTCACCAACAAATTCACAGCTTTATTGTGTGGCATTAGGCAAGTCACTTCCTTTTTCCTGGCAGTTTCTTAATCTAAAAAATGTGGATGTCCTACCCCACAAGGGTATAGTAAAGTATAACAAATTAAAAAATATTACATACCCAAAATGCAATTGCACCATTAAAAACAGTAATTAAGAAAATTAGTAGGAAACTATGACAACTCCTTTGGAACCAAGCCATTAATTTTTAAATAAGGAAAGAAGAAACATAAAGGAACAGCCTCATCATGATCTTTTATAACTTCTCTTTTGGGAGAAAGGAATCATGCAACAGTTACTCCCTCACAGAGGAAAATAGAGAGAGGTATGTGACCCCAGCCTGTTTCTATTATGCTAGCATCTGCAATCATTAAGTTCAAGTGGCATTTTAAAAAATTATTTTCTGCAGAAGAGTCCCAAGGAAACAATAATTATCATTTAATGGGATTCACAGTGGCACAATAAATATCACTGCTCTTCCCCACCTGAGTTCTGAACCAATTGATAAAGGCAGATGGGCACCAAAATATCTTCTTTATTACTGATTATGGAGAATATGGCTTTTATTGGAGAATAAGTGGGCTTTCTTAAGATGAACACGACAATAAAAAAGACTTACCCACTACAACAAAGGCAAAGGGGGTTCACTACATCCTTCTGTCCCAGAATGAGGCCCTTGATCACTTAGAGCATGGGGGAATTAGACAGGATATCTACTTCCTCAGAGAGAAGGGCAGGAGGAGGGGAGAGAGAGGAAGAGAGAGAGAGAGAGACCCCCCATACCTAGCTTCTCTTTCTAAGTTCACCCGCTAGGTAAGTCTCTCCTCTTTAGTGGGGGATAAATGGATGACGAGGAACACCAAGACCCAGATTATTATGTTAAAGGAGCTCCCTCTATAGTAAGGAAAGTTCAGGAGTAGAGAAAGCTCATCTTTCCCAACCCTATCACACAATCACTCAAAATTATTCGTGTAGGAAAAGAGAAAGGGGTAGGAGTTGTCCATGGGGTATCACCCAGCAAAGTATCTGGGATCAAGGAAGAGGGCATTTCCCATTAGTTCACCTCTAATCAATGCCAGACTCAGTACTAGGTGCTCAGAGAAGTCAAGCAACTTAAGTAAGGTCACACAGTCAGCACTGGTATATGACTAGATTACATGCTCTTTCAATGCAGAAATTATACCTTGATAACTATTTAATTACAGTAGCTTAATAACAGCTTGACACATTGCAAATGTTTGTGGAAGGAAAGAAGGAAAGAAATTCAAACCCAGGTCTGAATGCATACTCCTACCACTCTACATTGCCTTGGTGTAATATGATAGCTGGGCTTTGATGACTTCTAGAGTCTTATTACTCAGAAAGGAGGTACTCTTGAATGATCATATTCTTATTCTTCAGAATAGTAATTCTCTCTAAAGGCAATGTGCTCAGTGTTCCAGCTAGCTCAGACATTGTACTGGCTGCATGCTGAGATGATATATAATCTCACAGGTCCTCAAACCAGACTGAGAAAAAAAATGAATTGCACCTAATACATAATGGTGTTTATAATCATACTTAAGATCAGCATGTTCTGCCATAAATAATAATGTAACTACAAGCTTTCATTAGCATATTTTAGGCATTTTTTTCTCAACATAATATACAAGGCTAAGGTTGTCATTCTTTTGTTGTTTGTTAAAGATTGTTCTTACAACATTGACAAACATTGATATATGGGACTTATCCATTTAACTCATATATTCAGGAGATGATTCTCCAACATGTCCATAGCTGTATAAGCAAACAATAAATACTATTTAAAAAAATCACAGGAATGGGCACCTGGGTAGCTCAGTCGGTTAAATGTCTCACTACTGTTTTCAGTTCAGGTCATGATCTCATGGATCATCAATCTCCATGCTCAGGGCAGAATGCTTGGGATTTTCTCTCTCCTCTCTTGCTGCCTCTTCCCTTGCTCATACTGCCCCCCTCTCAAATATATAAATAAATCTTAAAAAGAAAAATCACAGGCAATCCATTGGTCAAAAAATTTAGGTAAGCAGAAAAGTCAACCCTGGAGCTCAATGGGAGTTAGGGGTCTATTTACAAAGAAAAACTAACCCCTCAGTATGTACAATGAGCTATTTAAATATTAAAATGAAATTTCAAAGTCCTTCATATTAGAGGAACAGATACAAAATCACCTAATCAGTAAATGTGAATCTCTCCTTTTTTGAAGTTTCTTACATAGATGTGTTATTAGACCTGCATTTCAGAGTCTACTCTGTTGATGACTAGCCTCATTACCTTAGACAGACAATAGCTCTTTTCTGGGTCTCCGTTAGTTTTTGATCATAAGGATGCTAATTGTGAACATGGTTACAGCAGACCAAGGCCCAGACCAACTGACCTCTTAACTTTCATAGCCTTAAATATCAATCTATGGTGACTATGTAAACAGTTGCAATTTCAGACAAGTGGGATCCAAGGCAGTTCAGTGGCAAAACTGCCATTCTCATCCAGCTGCCCTCCTGCCCCCATAGCAGCTTCAGAAGCAGTCTGCCTGGCCCTGATTAGTGTGTCAGCTGAGTCAGCATCTGCTGCAGTGATATGAAGGATTACGATTACACGAGACCTGCTCCTCCAGCCAGGAAAGCCAATCTCCTTCAGGGCAGTAACACTCCACAATCAGCCCTGCATTGCAATTCAGCCTCCATAAAACTTATTCAAGTCCTCTTTAGTCTGTTGATCCCCCTCAGTAATAGTCTCCCATTCCTGCTATAATAAAGGACCACCAATTTAGGGGCTTAAAACATCACAGATTTAATTTTAGTTCCTTAAGGAAGAAGTCCTTAAGGACTGTGCTATAGGCTGTACTATAATCAAGACGTTAATAGGGCTGTGTACGTTTATGGAGGCTCTGGAGGAGACACGCACCCTCTCCTAAAGGCCACCCCCAGTCCTTGGCTCATTTACACCCTTTCCTCATACCAGCTACACCCTAGCTCCCCGGTTTTTCTTTCATAGTCCTGCTGCCCTCTAGCCACAGCCAGGAACGATTCTCTATTTCAAGGATCTCTGTGATTAGACTGAGTTCACCTCATAATCAAGGATTATCTCATCTCAAATCCCTGCTCTTACTCACATCGGCAAAGTCCTTTTTCTCATTGTATTAGTCCAGCGTCTCCAGAGAAACAGAGCCAATGGAATGTGTGTGTGTGTGTGTGTGTGTGTGTGTGCGCGCGCGCGCACGTGTGAGAGAGAGAGAGACTGAGAAAGAGAGAGAGAAACAGAAAAGAGAACAAGAGAGAAAGAGACTTGTTTTAGGAATTTGTGTAATACAATTGTGTAGACTGGCAAGTCTAAAATCTGCAGGATAGACAGGAAGGCTGAAAATCCAGGGAAGAGCTAATGTTGCCCCTGCACTCCAAAGGCAGTCTGAAGGTAGAATTCCCTCTTCCTCAGGAAACTTGTCTTTTTCTCTTAAGACCTTCCACCAATTAGGGGCGTCTGGGTGGCTCAGTGGGTTAAAGCCTCTGCCTTCGGCTCAGTCATGATCTCAGGATCCTGGGATCAAGCTCCGCATCGGTCTCTCTGCTCAGCAGGGAGCCTGCTTCCTCCTCTCTCTCTGCTTGCCTCTCCGCCTACTTGTAATCTCTGTTGGTCAAATAAATAAATAAATAAATCTTAAAAAGAAAAAAAAAAGACTCCGCCAATTAGATGAAGTCCAACTCTTATGGAGGTTAATCTACTTTATTAAAAGTCCACTGATCTGAACGCTAATCTCAACTGAAACAACAACATCTAGACTGGTGTTTTTAATCAAATATCTGGATACTGCTGGCTAGCCAAGTTGACACAAAATTAACCATCAGGACATATAAAGTAAGATAGTCATAGGTTCCAGGGATTAAAACAGAGATATATTTTGGAGGAGAGAATATTATTCTGCCTGTCATTTCTTCTGTGAAACTTCCCATAACCATTCTAGTCCTTACTTATTAGATTGTGTCTTGCACTCTTGGTGTTTATCTCCCCCATTATTAAGTAATTCACTCATTACTGCCTTTTTCAAATCTGATTGTTTTAAATGTGTTTTGATAATTTTAAACTTCCTGAAAGAAGACTTTCTGTTCTACGTGTCCTGGGTCCTCTCACTCCTTCCCTATCACATTTACACTGCAGTGTATACAACAATTACCATGTTTCTTAATTATCTCTTTAAAACCAGACATGTTTTTCCCTTTCAAGACACTTTAAGTTGTATCTTTTTTTTTTTTTTTAACCCAAACTCAGCACCAGAAAGATCAAGTGAACACCAAAGGTGACATGGAGTAAGATAAGCATTCAGGATCCTACAGGCACTATAATCAGTCAGTACTCTTTCCATCATTTCAAATTAAATTCTTAGAAGTAATAATCTTTCAATAATCATTAGATAACAGATAAGGATATTGTACATAGGTACGTATTTCCCGTGATTTATCAGTATGAAAGAATACCATTTTCATAACAAGTTTCATATATAATTCTGAAAAAAATTAACAAGAGAATATAAAGAATATTCTAAATGCCAAGGGACCCTTGTGATTCAGCATTATAAGTTTTGTTCCTTTAAAATTCTTATTGTTATGTACTGCTGGTTTTTAACATGGGTTAAATTCAAAGTAGTTCACAGCAATGAAGTCTTGGTGAAGTCCTCTGATTCTCTGCCAATATTTCCATGATATCCAGCATAAAAAGAGAACCTGCTGACCATCCATGCCCACTGAAAAAAGTTTTTGGTTCCTTTGCAGTTGGGCCACTGAAATTTGACTGGTATTAAGGAATTTTCTGGGTCAATATTTAAATACCACTGAGGTTAATCACCAATTCTTCAGGAATTTACAGCTGGACTAAGAGGTAAAACAAGAAAAACAAAACAAAACAAAAGCCACACACACACACACACACACACACACAGTTTCTAATTTCCCGCAGTGAAAAAAAAAATGATAGAATTGAGTTTCTAAGTGAACTGGATTTGACTTGAGGACATAGAATCCTTGTTCAGTTAAAAAGTGATAATGTCTTCATACAAACACAATCTGAATTTAAAATTCCATAATGTATTGAGGCAAATAATATTCACATTTGCTATGGATGGAATGAATGTGTTCCCCACAAATTCATATATTGAAACCCTCCTTAACCCTCAAAGTGACCATAGCTAGACATAGGGTTTATTTTGGAGGTAATTAAGTTTAAATGAGGCCAGGAAGATGAGGTCATAATCTGAAAGGACTGCAGGTTTGTAAGAAGAGGGTTATTAAGAAGAGAGTTTCTCTTGCCCTCTCTGTCATAGAAGGACACAGTGAGAAGACAGCTCTTTACAAGCCAAGAAGAGAACATTCACCAGAAACCAAAACCTGCTAAAAATGTGGTTCGGGACATCCCAGCCTCCACAATGGTGAAAAAATAAACTTCTATTGTTTAAGCCACCCACTCTATAGTATATTGTTATGGCAGCTTAAGCAAACAAATATAACATTTAATTTATAAAATGGCTTCAGTGGAAACCTGCTATAATTAATCACAACAATTTGTGCAATGTAACTCTTTCTCCAACATTAATAAAGAAATCTCTAATTAATAAAACAGGAGAGGATATCCACTGCAAAATATAAATTAGACACGATCTTAAACCTTTCACAAAAATTAACTCAAAATGGATCAGAGACTTACATGTAAAATACAAAACTATGAAACTTCTAAAAGACAATATCGGAGAAAATCAAGGTGATCTTTAGTTTGGCAATGATTTCTTAGAAACAACCCCTAAGGCATGATTCATAAAAGGAAGAATCAATAAATTGGACTTCATTACAATTAAAAACTTCTGCTATGCAAAGCACACTATTCTCAGAATGAAACAACAAGCCACAGACTGCAAGAAAAATCTTTACAAAACTTTCATCTAATGAAGGACTGTATTCACATACATACTGTTAAAAATTAACAGTAAGAAAACAACCCAATTAAAGTGTGGGTAAATTATCTGAACAGACATCTCACCAAAGAAGATATAAGGAGGCAAATAAGCATATACAAATACGTTCGAAATGTGTGTCATTAGGGAATTGCAAATTAAAACAGCAATGATATATCATTACATACTTACTAGAATGACCAAAATCAAAACACTGACAACACCAAATGCTGGTGAGGATGTGGAGTAACAAAAACTCATCCGTTGCTGGTAGGAATGAAAAATGGTACCATCACTTTGGATGGTTTGACAGTTTCTTACAAAGCTAAACACAGTTGAGCAAATCCTTGGTATGTGCCCAAATGAGGTGAAAACTTATGTCCGCAAAAAAACCTGACATAAATATTTATAGCAACATTCTTTATAATTACCAAAACCTGAAAATAACCAACATGTCCTTCAATAGGTAAATGGATAAACAAACTGTGGCACATCCATATAATGGAATATTATTCAGTGCTAAAAAAAGAAATGAGCTATTAAGCCACAAGAGACATAGAGGAACTCTATATGAAAGAAGCTAGCATGAAAAGGCTGCATAATATAGGATTCCAACCATATGATATTCTGGAATAAGCAAAGCTATGAAGACATTTAAAAGATTAGGGTTGCAAGTTGTTTGAGGGGGATGAACAGGTAGAGCATGGGGGATTTTTAGGGCAGTGAACTATTATTATGCTGTAATGGCATATGATTGTATAATGGTGTATACATGGCATTATGCCTTTATTAAAATGAAAAAAAAAAAAAACAATACAACACAAAAAGTGAACCCTAATGTAAACTATGGACTTTAATTAATAATGATGTATCAGTATTTGTTTATCCATTGTAACAAGTGGGCCACATCTTTGCAAGATCTATATAATAAAGGTTGGAAAAAGAATATATAGGAAATCCCTATATTTTCTGTTTAATTTTGTGTAAGCCTAAAATTGCTCCAATATTAATTAAAAAAAATAGGCAACCTCAAGGTAGAATTTATAGCAAACAAAGTTTTTTATTCTATAATGAAAATGCTGAACAATAAAGGGAAGATATTTTTTATACCCTTTATATGCATATGCATATACACAAAAAACACAACTCTGTGGGATGTCAACTCATAAACTTAATGGAACTGAAACCATGGAGTACAGAAGAAATAAACACAACTATAATTCTATAAGTGAGGTCTTGAAAAAGGAATATATTTATACTCTATGGCTTCTATAGAGCATGAAAATGAACTACTTTTAACTCATAAGAGTAACATAAAAGTAGAATGACAAGAAGAAATAATATTTGAATTCTTAATAGAAAGGAAATCTGTTACCTTGAGCAATCAACGGAACTAGAGTGAGCTCAGTGAAAGGTTTCAGAAATGCAAATTGTCCTCTGTACAATATAAGGGAAGCTATTCATTATCCATCTTGCTGCATCCACACACTGGGAAAAAGGAATATCTTTGTCCTTCACTCATGAGCCAGAAGGAAGAAGTTTTGTGAGCTCTTGTAAAGTTATAAATGACATGTGCCATCTCAAAAGGGAGACAGAGTAAGTACCAACAAAACGTTGTAACTTTTGTGACTCTTCCTCATTATTTTTATTCACACTTATAACAATTTTTAAGCTCTTTCATTCATTTGTTCATTCATTCATTCATTCAAAAAATGACACTGGAGCTCCTACTATCCATTCTAGATAGACACTGACAGTAAAGAACCAGTGACCAAAGTGGACCCAGTCCTTGCTCTCAACAAAGTTAAATAAATCCTTCACTAGTTCTTTCAATAAAACCCTGCATATGGATGGATCACTCCATTGTCTTCTGGCATCCACTGTAGGAAATGAAATACCTGTTTTCAGTCGGTTGGTACTTAAAAGGAATCTATTTTCTCTTGTGACTTTCTCTTTTGTCTTTCAAGTTGCATAGTTTCATTGTAACACCTATAAGTGTGGATTTGTTTTTGTTTATCCTGTTCAGAGTTTTGTGTGCTCTTCCAATCTGGCAAACTCTGTTGTCATTGTTTCTTGAAATAATCAGTGCACCTCCACTCTACTCTTAATTCTCAGACATTCTAGAACTGTTTGGGGATCTCTTTCTATGCACCATGCTTCAAATGCTCTTTCATATTTTCAATTTATTTTCTCTTTTATGCAATACTTCCCAGATACTTCTAATGCATTTATTCTCCCTCTTCTGGCATCTACTGTTTAATTAATCCATCATTAAATATTTAATTCTAGAAATTAATTTCATTCTGAGTACATGTTTGATATTTCACAAATTCTATGTTCCATGATTATATTTCCTTAAATAGTAAGTGATAATAAAACATGTAAAAATATGAGAGAGTTGCTGGTTATATTTAAGTAACAGAAGAGATGATGCCATGAGAGGGAAGACGGTATAAAATGAGTAAAATCCAAGAGGTAGGTAATGAACCATCAGATTGTGCAGGGTTACCTAGGCCATTTTAAGGAATTTGGATTTCTAAGTATGATATCAGTGTTTTAAGCTGAGGCATAGTGGAACTTCATTTATATTTAGAAACATGCCCTCTATGAAAATGGGGAAGGGTGTAGGGAAAAGTGGTGGGAGGCTATTTCAGAAGTGCAGAAGAGATTATAGTTGTTTAAAATAGATCACTATATTGCAAATAAAGTGGAAGTAATCTTTAATATACACTGGCCAATATTCATAGCTTTATGCACAGTATCATTTTTAATCTTTACAATTGTTATCATTAGTCCGGTTCTGCAGATGTGCAAACAGAGGCTCAGCCATGCTAGAAAACTGCTAAATTCACACCAGCTGCTGCAGAATGTAAACCCTTCTTGTCTGAAGTCTCCCAGCCTAGCGACTCTGATAAGAAAGAACAGTCTCGAACAAACAAAAGGCAAGGTGTATTCAGACTGGGATAAGCGCTGTGAAGCAAACATAGTAGGATAACCAAAAGTGACCAGTGGTTGAGAGAGAGATACTTAGCAAACTCTGAGCTGAGAACTGACAAGATGGTAGGCATGAGTAAATGTAATAGAAGGCACTTTGTGAGGATTTAAAGTTGAGATTTTTATAAAACTCTCAGCATTAACATTCTTGGTACTATGAATGCTTTGTTCCACCTAAGAGAACTTTTTTTAATGGTTTTACTTCTATCTGTCGTGACCAACACTTTAGTCCCTTCTGCCAATTTCACTTCTTATCCCTGTGTTTCTTAATGACAAATCCTTCAAGAAGAAGAGAAACTCTTATCTTGGCTTTGGGAGCAGCACAAGGAGGCTGGTGTGTGTGTCCTGTGAAAGGAATAAGGGGATTGATAAAGGAGATTGGATCCCAATCTACAGCCATGTGTGATGGAGAATTTCTAGAAAGATAACATAAATGACAGCTGCCTGCCTTAAGAAAAAGAGGGAAGAAAGCAGATAAGGTCTGAGAAGGGAGCCTTGCCTTCTAACAATATTTCTTGAATGAATGCCCTTTATAGAATTTACTTCCCCCCTAAAAAGGTTTTAACATTTTAAGTTGTCTGCCTGGGTTTTTATATTCACTGGACAAAGCAACCTGCTTCTAAGAAAAATAATTAGTATGTCTAAGTTACACAGCTTTAATTGTTCTTCTAAAAATCTTTGCTTTGGGAATTGACCAATATTAGAAGAGGCAGAATTAATAATAAAAAGTGTGGCCTGATGTAAATCTCAGTATATTTTAAATTTCAGAGAAGTTATATAATTACAGAAGTAATATATGAACATACAGGTACAAGTATATACATACACACATGAACACATACAGGATGTTTCCATCTGGCAATCTTTTTTTTTTTTTTTAAGATTTTATTTATTTATTTGAGAGACAGAGAGCACGAGTGGGGGCAGGGAGAGGTGGAAAGGCAGAGGGAGAGGGAGAAGCAGACTCCCTGCTTAGTAAGGAGCCCGATATAGGGCTTGATCCCAGGACCCTGGGGTCATGACCTGAGCCTAAGGTGGACACTTAACCAACTGAGCCAGGTACACCTCTGTCTGGAAATCTTTTATTGACTGATAATAGTCAAACTGTGTATTTTCTGGCCTACCCTTATGGAAATACTAAAGAAACTGAAAAATCACTATTTGACTTGATAGATGACAGGACTTGGAAACAGTGTTCACATACTTGACTGCTGTGGCTGCAGTCATTTTCACTCAATGATAAAGCACAAGTCTATATCTGGGAATATCTTATTCAATGTTCACCAGCTATAAAACCAAAGACAATGTTCTCCCTCATCAATAGCTCTGCAGAAAGAAAAAGAACCTATGTAGATAAGGGGGAACTGAGGCTTTGCTGCAAACTAAGGCCCTGGCACTCTGCCCAGAACTCTATGTGCATATAAAAAACTACACTTTTTCTTTTCCACATGCAAGATGAGGACCTGTAGGAAATCCAACTATGCAGTATCAGTAGCTCACACTCTGGAGTCAGACTGCCTGTTTCAAATCCCCTGTGTGCTTCTTGTTAGTCAGACGTGCTTGGGCACATGATAGAATCGCACAAAGTTTCAGCTTCCTTCTCAGCAAATGGCTCGAATAATTGAATGCCCCTCCCCACATACAGGATGTTGTGAGGATTGAATGAGGATAATATGAATCCTTCATAATTGTACGTAATCAATAGCAACAATTTTCAAAGTACTTTCTTAATATGAAACCTAGAATAAGTAATCAAATTATCATCCTGTGATGGGAAACTTCCTGCTTATTTATATGGGTACCAGACCCTTGACTAAAATTATTTATTGGGTTGTGCCCAACATACATGACTATTTTAATGGTGTTTGATTTCCTTTCAATCCAGAACCTCATAAACACTCAGTTATAGCTGAAGCCACATTGTGAAATAAACTACACACTGTTTACCAGACAATTATTAAATCAAACATAAATATGTATTTCAACAAACCACAAAGAGTATTTAATTTGGCACTTAAATTGATTTTCTGTTTCCCTTTTCTTAAATTAGCAGGACATGTTAGCCAGAAATTTCTATACATCTCTCTATCCTGGTTACATTTCTATTCCCATCTTTCATTGTTGATTGCTATGTTGTCTCAAATAATTCTCCTATGGATTCAATGCTGAATTAGAATTTTTAATATCAATTTCTGGGAATTTTTAGACCTTGCTTCTTCAATAACTGCTCAGTGCAGTGCTGGAATTTAAGATTTTTCACACCTTCAATGTTTTCTCTTTAAAATGCTGCTTGTAGATGTTTATCCCTTATTACACAGGATACAACCCAGGAAATGACTAGTCTCTTTATTTGCAAGGTACTGCATTTTTGTACAATATCTCTTGGATCAGAATTCAAGATTCTATAATCTTGACCCTGTGTCAACATGAAAATGGAAGGGGTTTTTATTACCTTGGCTTTCTGCCCAAAGCAAAGTTCTTTGCTGGGTGAGAATAACATCTAAGTAGTTAATGTGCTACCTGGAAGAAAAATCCTCATTCATAAGATGTGAAGAACTCATCATTTTGCATTTTACAGTAGCACTAATGTGCCCCGACACTTTTTCTAAGAGTCATTAAGAGTTTAAACTTTATGTTGTTTTCTACCTACTTTCATTTTTGGTTTAGGTTATGCTTTTGGTTAGGTTATGCTTTCACATATATCATATGTTTAGGTTAGGTTATGCTTTCACATATATCATAAACAGCGGGTCTTCATAATCGCGCTGTGTGGTGAGCTGGGCAAGTGTCTCCCTGTGAGGACACCAAGGCCTGGGAGAAGCATTAGAGATGGCTCTGTTGGGAACTGGGAGGAGCCGAGATATGGACCAGACCAGGAATCCACATCCAGGACATGTTTCACATGTCACCATGCTTTTGTCATGTGTAATTTAGATTGAACACAAGTCCGTTCATGATTCCTTGTTTTTAATCCAGCAAAATAAAGCTCACCATGGGAGAAACACATCTTACACTTCTGTTTTTCCTTTTGTTGCTATTAACCCAAGTTCTAAATGACATTTAAAGCCTTTGAGTGAATACTAAGTATATTATGAATTACTATTGTTCCTACATAGCAATGAATGCAAATATGAAGCATAAAACACAATAGTACTCCTCTAAAAGTGATGACTCATCATAATGGCACCTGGTATAAATTGGGGGCAGTTAATACAATTAAAAAAGCATGGCCTGTATGGGCAGGAAGGCTTGAGTTCAAATAAGCCTGCCTCTTTTTTGTTGCTTGACTTTGGCAAGACATTTACCTTCCCTGACCTTTAGCTCCTTTCTCTGTAAAATGAGGATTATGATTCCTAATTTGCAAGGTTGTTTTAACTGTAGTAGAGTATGTAATGTGTGGTAAAAAGTGCATGACTCACATTTAATATTCAATAAATATTAAACATTATGACAATTAGTTGATTATATGAATCAATATATCTAAGATACAGAGAAATAAGAAAGCTTCCTTAATGTCACAAAATAAACCACCTCCAGGGCTGAAAAACGAACCCATATATTATCACACTAGTTTTTATTCATTTCAAATAATGCCAGCAACCGAGTGTCATATTTCTAGAAAAATTTAAGTAAAGTATTCTCAGTATTTTAGAGCATTAAAATCCAGGGATACAAAGAAGACATTTGTTCTACAGAAATATATGCTATACTGGTGATAAATCAGTTATGGAAACATTACATTCTACCTTTTATTACCATAATTGGAAAAAAAAAAAACTAAAGATTATCTACATATTTCTAGTACCTAACTATGTATTCACTCTCTCTAAGCCTCACTAACTCATCTACAAAATAAAGATATTAGACTAATAAATCTTTTCCAGTTTAGTCATGTTGTTATCCCATGGTTATAGAAGAAAACAAATTCTAGGATAAAAAGACAATATTTTGAAATTGATAGGAGACCCAGGGTTCAAAAGTATTTGGACAAGGTTGCAAAATACCAACTTAATTAAGTAGAGCTACTGACTCACATACTGGTAAGGAAATAAAGTTATTGCTGCTAACTTTAATATTTGATGAATTGATAAAGCTTTTTTACCTTTGAACATGAACGCTATGTGCCAGGAAGTTAGAAATTGAGAAATTATGAGTCAACTAATTTACCTTCTCTTTTTAAAGATAACTCTAATTTCTCATCTTTAAATATATGCCCTACTTATATTTAAAAACATGTCTTACTACAGAAGGCATCTCACACAGAAAGGAGAACTCTGGATTCTACCATGGGAGAAGCATTTTGGATTTCCAACTCTGCAGAAAAATAAGTAGAGACTTTTTTCTCATTTCTTGAATTCAAAGACTTTATTGTTATTTTCTGAGAAGAAATATTGGAGAAACTGCACTCTAAGCTTAATATCATGTCAGTCTCTATGGGCAGTAAGTTTTCTCCCATAAGTTCATGTAAAATTCTTGGGACATATATACCATATCCTAGATTAAATTTAGTTAATCACTTAACAATAGGAAAAAAAATACCTTCAATATTCCATTAAAATGGGAAAATTTTATTTCCAAATTTTGCATAAGTTGCATTCTCAAGTTTAACTTAATGCTGTATAATTGTTATAATTGTATAACATAGGATGGAATTCAGGTCAAAACACATCACAGAGGAAACCTAACCAGTACAAGATGCCTGCTTAACCACATTTCTGCAATACTAGTCTTGGAATTGAAACAGCCCCACTAGAAGACTAGAAAAGTTTGATTTAATGCCATGCCTAGAAAGGTTTGATTTTTGATTTAACATTATGCCAAGGAACAGATAAGAGCTTACAATGCTTGTGCGCCTGAGTGTCTCAGTCAGTTAAGCATCTGCCTTTGGCTCAGGTCATGATACCAGGGTCCTGGGATGGAAACCCCTGCTCAGGCTCCCTGCTCAGTGGGGGAGTCTGATTCTCCCTCTGCCCCTCTCCCTGCTCTCTCTCTCAAATAAATAAATAAAATCTTTAAAAAAATAAAGATCGGAGGGCTGTTGCTGAAAATACTACAAAAATGTTTGGCACCATCTTGCCAGTGACACCATGGTTGGACATGATGGCAAATAGAAGAGTGGTTGTTTCCACTGTGTGTGGAGATTGAAAAGGATAATTCTCTACATTTAAAAGAAATATCTAAACATTTCCTGTTTCATATATGATTAATGGTGGCTCCAGTTCATTCTCATTCAAGAAAGAGAAGAGAAGATGAAGGAGTCCCTATATATTCAAGACTCATATTTCTTAAAAACATTTTAAGGATGATTAATTTAAACATCTGAACCCATAATTTTAGTATATTTACAAGAATATTTCAGGGAACTCTACCAACTTAAGACATTATTTTCTCTAACTGCTAATAATACATTGAAAACTGATTTAAATATATGTATAATTAAGTTCTGAGTGTAATAATCTCAAAAGACCTGCCAACATATTACACAATAAAATAATCATATATTTTCAATATATTATAAATTTTAACTTCAAGAATATTGCTTTTCTGTTGCCTCTTTGTTTGCTTAGCAAATACTTTCTCATTTTGATGTAGCACCTCTTTGCAAAATTACACATTTATCTAAGAAACTAAAATGATATGAAACCTTATGATGTATTCAAATTCCATTAAGTTGGTGCTTTCTGTGCCTGCATTTTCCACTAAACTATTAAAAGAGTCCCGTGCAATGAAGTGCCCCTTCTGCAGCCCTAAAACAACTCATTTTTCATAACAGTGTATTTTCAAGCTGTATATCAAGTCTAAGATGAGCTGACTTTTTTGAAACTGGATGTATGAAAGCACGGAGAAGCGGAGGGAAGAGATGGAGAATATAAACACACATATGTCAGTAGGAGTTCACCAGAAGTGTCTTCCAAAGAGAGTCTGCCACTGGAAAACTCATTCCTTAAGAAATAATGGCAGAACCATCAGTGTGAATAATGTACAACTTACTTTACATGTTGTGTTCTTCCGATCATAGTGTCTTCAGTTCCCAGTCTAATTGAAAACATATTTTCTAGATAACAAATAGGAAAAAAGAAAGAAAGAAAAAGTTTTATAGCCAATTCCCTAACAGAAGAGTGTTTATTACTATTCTTTTCAAAATACATTCAAGATAAAAATTACAGATTAAATTTGTTATAAGAGTAGAATATTAAAGAAAATGATCATTTTCTTACAGATTATTTTGATGCAATGTGTTAAAAAAGATGTTGAATGTTTATTCTATTTTAATTCTTGAATTCTTCCTAGACTTTTATAATTGAATCCTAAAAAATAGTAACACACACACACTCACACACACACATAACTGACGGATTTAATAAATGTGACTGGAGAAGTATAATCACAACTTTATAAACTCTCTCATGGTCCTTTAAAAGAATTTTAATAGAAAAAACATTTCCTGTTCTCAGCTTTTAAAAAAAAGTTCCATGATCACTAACTAATTATTTAGTTAGAAATGTCTAGTACCATAGCTTAAATCTTCATTGAAAATAGTTTTTGGTCACTTCTCTCCACAACTTCCAACTACCCCATTTCTCACTTTCAGTATTACTGAGTAACAAGTGGGCTTCCTCTTTTTTTTTTTTTTTTTAACTTTTCCCTTTATTCTGTTTATAATCCCACCTCAAGATATTAGCCTTTCTGGGTTGAATTATGGGAAAACAGAATACAGAAAATTCATATTAACCTGTACTGTGATAACTCTTGTATTCCTTGGGTTTGACGTAGGTGGAGAATCAAATCTTGGTCTCATGGTTGGCTTTGTAGAAACTTCCATGATTGTTTACTGGAACCTTTGCACAATGACTGACATACGAACCACACAATCTATCCTATACATCTCCTGCCCTAGCTAACCCCCCCCCCCCCTCTACTTCCTGCCCCCCACCCACCCACCACTTTCTAGTTACTCATTCCCACACAGTCTCTTGGGCAGAAATTAAAAGGGCCTCATTCCACTCCTGCAATCTTCTGATTGGCCCAGTTTTTCTTCATGGACTATTCGTAAAGTGTTTTCTTATGAAAAGAAGCACCTACCACAATACTGTTAAAATCACTTGTTTTCTTAACCTGGGTCAGGCACATCTAATGAGTTCCCAAGTTGAGGATACTCCCTGGTTGGTCCCTTTGGGCTTTCTCTAACTGGCTGTGGGGTAAAGGGTAGAATCTCTACACACTTGAATAAAATACAGGGTGCCCAGTGAAATTTAAATTTCAGATAAGTAACAATGCAATATTTATCATAAACTTATTAAAAATATCACTCATTATTTATCTGAATTTCTAATTTAACTGGATGTCCTGTATTTTATTGGATTACTTTATCTACCCTTCCCTTGTTGTTGAGTAGGATATAACAGCATCTCTCCCCAGAATTTCCTTTCCAATTCCCCCCTCTTAGGCTGTATCTCTAACAAGTGAAGGCAGGAAACTTAGTTCTTAGATATTTCTTTTGACTAATGCATTTTGGTATATGTCACACAACTCATTAAGTATCAGAAATCTATCTTACCTCAGTGCCTCAATTGAAATTTTAAGTTTAGCTTCCTGTGTAATAAATGTGATATAATGTATCATTATAAGATATCTTAAAAATCCTCTATAACTTCATATTTTTAATGTCCCATAGATATGACTTCATGTATTTTTAGAATCACAGTGCATGGCCATTTGCTATTATGAGTATAGTAATAATTTTATATATTTGTATTTTATTTTTCTATATATATTTATTTTTATATTTGTGTATTATATTTATAATTTATATAATTTACATAATAAAAATTTTTATACTAATGCCTCAATTCCTCCAGGAACTGCAACAGCAACCTCATTCTTCCCAGAATTGCTCTCTTCCTTATATAAAACAATGATCTTCCATGCCTCTATCATTCAGTTCCTTTGGCCCAGAATGGGTCTCTGACCAAAGTTAAGTCAACTAGAATTGTCCATGGTAGTTTATATTTCTCTCTGAGAGAAATCAATTAAACTAAACTTTTCCACATAAAATTCAGAAAGTGTATTTGATCATATTTCTTACTTTCTGGAGGTAACTGTATTTCAGTGACAATCATGGAGGCATCTGAGGCTTTGTTCTAATTATTTCTGTGGTCTAGGTACCACTTTTGACCTTCTTACACATGAAAAGTCTACACTTTTCTTGTTTTTTAGGCTGATACATTCCATTTTTTTGTCTACTCTAGTTGGAGTTAAGATGTCCTTTCCTTATAATCAATGGACTGCTTACATGTTGCAATGCAATTCATTATTTTATTCTTTTTTTAAGATTTTATTTTTTTAAGTAATCTACACTGAGTGTGGGGCTTGAACTTACAACCCCAAGATCAACACATTCCACCAAATGAGTGAGCCAGGAGCCCCTCAATTCATTATTTTAATATTGTGTCCAACAAAAGGCTATCAAGACTTTTACAAAGTGCTATAGATTAGGGAAGATGATAGGCTTAAAAAAGATCAACTAAAGTAAATGAATTGGTCCTATTGTAAAATATAGTTAGAAGAGGAAGAAAACAAATAAGCATCACAATAGAAATGGTTAATACCTGAAGACACAGATATGTCACCCCATACAAATTCCATACATATATAGTACTATAAATATAGTATATAAAATACGTATAGCATATATGGTATTTAAAACCGTATATCCAATGAGAGGTTACACCTGAGTGGAATTCTATTTATCTAAGATAGGAAGAGAAGAACTAAGAGTACAGGTTCTCAGAATTCTTAAACAGATCACCAAATATTCTTAGTAACACATTTTTAATGTATTTTACATAAGGAAAGTTAGAAAAGAAATTCTTGCATATATGAACATTGAGCAATGGCATACCCCTGCAAAAAAACAAAAACAAAAAAACAAAAAACCTCTCACAATGGCAGGCAGATAATTAGAAAAGTACAATTACCTATTTAATCTTCATTTTAGCATTAGATCTAGAATTGGCTCTGAGGACTATTTTAGGTAAATGGTTTGGTTTTTTACTCTTTGTCTCTTTCAGAGGTTTTCCTCTCATTTCATTAATGTTCCTCCAATAGCTTCCCAGGGCACTTGTCCTGTCCTGCTTTCTGGGACACAGACACTTGACCAGTTATTTCTGTACCAGCCCCAACTCTAAGTCTAGAGCCCCCACCCCATATTATTATTCATAATAGTGAGAAAATCATGACAAAAGTAGGTGTGAATTAGTCAAATCACCTTTATAGAAGTTCAGTTAAGGTTTCTTTCAGGTAACACAATGAGGATATGAAATTCTGTCTATTTTACCATATTTCTTATTTCCATTTTTTTCTATTACATTATTCATATTTTCTAAACAATGGAAGAATTGTTGTCTCTCCCAGGAATAAACTTCACATAATTTTATGACCATGTAGTGACTCTTTGAAAGGACTTCAAAATTAACTAATATTTGCAAATGACTTTATGGATAAAAGGCTGGTATCCAAAATCTATAAAGATCTTACCAAACTCAACACCCAAAAACAAATAACTCAGTCAATAAATAGGCAACATGAACAGACACTTCTCCAAAGAAGACATACAAATGGCTAACAGACACATGAAAAAATGTTCAACATCACAAGCCATCACGGAAATGTAAATCAAAACCACAATCAGATACCACTTTACACCAGTTAGAATAGCCCAAATTAACAAGACAGGAAATGACAAGTGTTGGAGAGGATGTAGAGAAAGGGGAACCCTCTTACACTGTTGGTGGGAAAGCAAGTTGGTGCAGCCACTTTGGAAAACAGTATGGAAGTTCCCCAAGATGTTAAAAATAGAGCTACCTATGACCAGGAATTGCATTACTGGGTATTTACCCCAAAGATACAGACGTAATGAAAAGAAGGGGCACATGCCTCCCAATGTTCATAACAGCAATGTTATGCTGTTGCTTATTGTGGAACAAGCAAACCGTGAAGTAGCCGAGATGACCTTCAATAGATGAATGGATAAAGATGTGACCCATATATACAATGGAATATTACTCAGCCATCAGAAAGGATGAATATCTACCATTTGCATAGACATGGATGGAACTGGAGGGGATTAGCTAAATGAAAGTCAAGCAGAGGAAGACAATTACCGTATGGTTTCACTCATATGTGGAACATAAGGAATAGCACAGAGGACTATTGAGAAAGGAGGGAAAACCGAATGGGAAGAAGTCAGAGAGAGAGACAAACTATGAGACACTGGGCTCTGGGTACCAACCTGAGGGTTACTGAGGGTGTGTGTGTGGGGGGGTAATCAGGTGATGGGTATTAAAGGGTGCACATGTGGTGATGAACACTAGGTGTTATATGCAACTAATGAATCATTGAACACTACATCAAAAACTAATGATGTACTATATATTGGCTAATTGAACATAATAAAAATAAATTTAAAAATTAACTTATAGAATTATTATATAATTTATTTAATATTGGTTAAGCTGGTGTTCTATAACTACAATCATTTCAGATTGTGCAATCATAAAAGAAATACAAAGCATGATATGAGATGATATAAAAATACATATATTTTAAATAATTGAAGTATGATAGAAAGTTGCCAATATTCCAATTGAAAAAAAGGTGTAAAATACCTGTAGTCTTAGGAAACCAATGTGCGGCTATATTAGAAGGATATTTTTCTTTGGTGTTCATACTCATTTCAAAATTCAAGAAAAATATAACAATAAAAAGTATGGAAGACTGGGAGTCTGGGTGGCTCAGTGGGTTAAAGCCTCTGTCTTTGGCTCAGGTCATGATCTCAGGGTCCTGGGATTGAGCCCTGATTGGGGGCTCCTTGCTCAGCGAGGAGCCTGCTTCCCTTCCCCTCTCTCTTTGCCTGCCTTTCTGCCTATTTGTGATCTCTGTCAAATAAATAAATAAAATCTTAAAAAATATATATGGAGGAATGGGGCACCTGGGTGGCACAGTGGGTTGAGCCCCTGCCTTTGGCTCAGGTCGTGATTCCAGAGTTCTGGGATGAAGTCCCACATCAGGCTCCCAGCTCCATGGGGAGTCTGCCTCTCCCTTGACCTCCCCTCTCATGCTCTCTCACTCTGTCTCTCTCTTTCTCTCAAATAAATAAAATCTTTAAAAAAAAAAAAATATATATATATATATATATGGAGGACTTTAAGAAGAATTTTGTCTCTGATAGAACAATAGAGAGGAAAGGGAAGGGTAATGATATATTCATTAGAACAGAAGGAAAAGAAAACAACAGAACAGTCTGTGAAACACAAGGAGGGAATCAGATTCTCCAGCGGGGTAAACTTGAATATTTGGTTAACATCACTGTTTCACATGTGGAAGTCATACAATTGGGGATGGGGGATATTGAAGTTAAAGTGTTGTTGTTGTTGTTATTATTATTACTATTATTATTATTGTTGTTGTTGTTGTTGCAATTTGTATATAGAAGGTAATGGCTGTCATAACAAAGGACTTTCTGAAAGGGCCAGACTTCAAAATAAGAACTAAGGTGAGTGTCAGAGTTCCCCTTGAGAGGGTAAGCATTAGGAACTCATCCTTTAGTTAAGTAATTAACCTAACAGCAGGCTTTACACTGAGACTACTTCAAAGCAAAAAATATATATATAAAGCAGGTAGCCGAGGTGGGCTCTTATGGTACACTGCACTTAATTTCTCACACTATACCTAAAAAAAGAAGAGTTCAAGGTATTTTATTTGTAAATTAAACTAGTTAATTTTACTTAAGTTAAGAAAAGATAGGAAAAGTTGAAAAAAAGGAGAAAGTTGCATATTCTGGTCTCCGAGAAATTTTCCCGCTTATATTTCTCTTATTTATTTAGTTAATAAAATCATCAGTGTTCTAATTTCCACGTTGAGTTTAAAAATGTGTTATACAATGGGTGAAGTGAGCATTTGTAAATCTTTTTAACATTTTTCCTTTTAGGGACCACTTCATCTCTATATATGGCTGAACCTGCAGTCGTATAGTGACTTTCCCTGCCTTGATTTCATCCCCACCTTTATTACCTACTCCAACAAATGGTGATCATGTGATCCACAATGGCCAATGAGTGGAGCTGCCTTATGTAGTTTGTTGTACCTAAACATGTCTGGCCAAGGGAATGAGTGGGGTCTGAAATCTAGCCATGCTTCTCTCCCCAAGCTGTGTACCTTGGCATGGGGTATACATGCCCAGAGAAAGGTCACCTTTTTCTAATTCTCATAAAGGCTCCATCTGCTTGCCAAGCTGTTCACCTGCAGGGCTGCCTCTACCTAGTGGGGAAATTATTTGCTCATTTGTACAAAGGCTATGGAGCCATATGGGCTAGCAGAGGTCCTGCCAATGAGAGAGCACCATATCCTTTGCCCCAGTGATTGCTTCATGGATGGACTAGAGCTCAAATCTGGTCAATTAGAATTCTCCCCTGGACTTTTGTATGACAGTTAGCTTGCAATATTGCATTTAATGGCAAGGGTTGTTACATTGAAAGGATGATCACAGCCATATCCCTGACTCCATGGAGAGTCTATTTTCAGTATTAAGTAAATGGAAAGAGAAAGGGATCTGAGATATGGATAAAGAGAGAACAAGTTCTGGTTTGAACTTCTTGTCCCAGGCCTCACTGGTTTATCTACTGGCATTTCCTAGTGAGAGGAGGTAATGTTTTCTTCTAAATTAACTTGGTACAAGTTGAGTTTGTCATATTCAAATGAAAAAGTTCTGTATATACCTGTGTTACAGTGATTAGTTCAGTTGCTGCAATTCACTAGAAAGGATGTTATACATAATGGAATGCTACTAATCTTCTTCTAATAGCAGTGCTACAGGTTACTATGTAATAACAAGCATCTGTTGCTTTGCAGTATGAACCTATATGTAAAAGCTGATGCTTTCAGAGTAAATGATGGATTATAGTGGGATGAAGTCAGTCAGGAAAGGATCTCTGAACATAAATGAGTGCTTTCGCCTAATCCCAAAGTAATGAAGCTGGATTGGCATAAGAGTGAAATGAAATATTTCAATTTGAAGAATATTATGAACAAACACACAGAGGAACAAGTTAGAGATATACAACTTTTACATTTTGTGAAAGGTGAAATGAACTGTGGTCACTTATGTCCAAGACTGGAGCTGGAAGAACATTAAGGAGATGTGCCTTATGCACATCCTTGTGGGTAGAACTGTGAATTTTCAAATTGGACCACAATGCAAATATTCCAAGGACTCAGCCCAAACACCTGCAACTTGCTACAGTAAGAGAATTTGCTTAGTTACAGCCTTAGCAACCAATTATTTGCAGTAAAGATTAGTTTTCTATCGCCACTACCTATCAAAACTCTTTGGGAACACATATAGAGACATTCCCTTTTGTCTTTAAGAGCCCTTGACTTTTGTTCCCTGTTAGGGAGAGGACAATATTTGGGTTGCTGCCCAAATCTATGTTCCCCAAACTAATTCTAAGATCCCAAATAAAGCCTTTTCGTTTTACTTTAGCTCTGACTTTATTCTCAGTTGACAGTTCCAAATGAATGAATTTATTAGCTCAATACTGAAAATTTTCATGGGTGTCTGGAATCAATCATCTTGATTCATATTTACATATGATTAATAGGTCTCTCACTCGCTTGTTCTCTCTCTCTCCTCTTGTACGAGGAACAATACCCTTTCTGTCATTCTATCAAAAGTCTTAGGATTAGTTGTAATTGACACTGCTTAAGTCATGGGTCCAACCTTCTGTGGATCGGACTGGCCAAAGATATATGCAGTTCTGATAAGTATCACCCAGAGATGAGGGTGGAGGAAGTTCCATCTGAACAAACACGTTGATAGGTGGTTGTCCAAGGAAGGGATGAGCCATTACTAGAAAAAGGAAAATAGGTGATGGGTAGGTAAACATCCAATGTCCAAGGAAGACAGTGAGCTGACTGGCTAGATGACAAGAAGTGAAACTTTTCAACAGCATAAAAAATATGGTTAGATACATGAGAACAAGTTCAAGAAACAATGGAGTGGTATAAGTGTGAGGTATTTGAACATCAATATTGTACTTACAAATGGAGTTTACATACAGTAATCTGTTTAGCATTGGAGAAATACCCGTGAAAAGGTATACCTATTTTGAATATGGAGCTTATATCATTTATATTCCAAGCTGGGACATTTTTGAAAGTAAAGGGAAATAGTCTTAATGACCATACCAGAATAAAAGGCAAATATTGGTCTTGCAAATGTCACTCTTCCAAGCAAAGTGGTCAGAAAGAGTAGCTCACACACACATTTCACAAGTAACAATATTTGACTCTGTTATCACAGCCAGAATTAATTCCAAGAATCTGTGGCTAACCTTAAGGCAGTCACCTACAACTGAACATAAGAGGGACCAGGTGATTGGCCCGAAAACCTGTGCCAGAGTGGAATACTTGATCAGATGGTAATCTACAATGCCAACTGGATCCTCTCCCTTAAGAAATGTTAGATGCAAAATACACAGAGTAAGACTCCTCAGAATGAAGCAGAATTGAAAATAAACTCACAGGTAACATAGTGTATTAGTTGGTGTGGGCTAAAGTGCTATAAAACCCAAAACCAAATATATGTGTCTCAACCAATGAAAGTTGAAAGTTGTATATCATTCTTGTGATAGGGCAAAATGTGTGTTCCTAGTCATTAGAAGCTCTCTGTACACAGTGATTCTGAGAGTAGACTTCTCCAGTTTATGGCTCCCTTGTCCCCAAGTTGTGGATTACCATTTGTAACCATCCAGCAGGATAGATAGGTCAGAAAATGAATGGATGAACCATTTTTCTTAAGAGTCTTGGCTTACATCATTTCCATTCACTTTACAATGATGAGAAATAGTCACAGGAAACACAGGAAAGAGGGTCCTGGAAAAGGTACTGTGGCTGGGACACCTGCACACCAGGTGAGGGTCTCTTAGAAGATTATTAGTCAGCTTTGCCTAGTAAGCAGAATCTCAGTAAACAACCTGAGAGGTGGAACTGTGGATAGTTGTGAGTGGGTTAGAAATGGACATTTGTTTAAGAAGCAGAGAAAAGTTGGCCTATACTTCTTAGTCCAGCCTCTACAAATTGGTGTTTGAAGAATTTTCTCCTGGCCTGCTTGCTTCATTTACAACAAAGTCTTACGTGCTCATACACATTAATCTGGGAGAAATTATCCAAGAAACTTATGGCTCAATCAAGCTTAGTAACCTCCACTTTCAACTCCCCAAGCAACACAGTCTACTTTTGTGGCTTCAATTATACTTTTCATAATTGTTTAAATCCCCCATTTATTTCTCCAGGACAGAGCTCTTCTTGAGCTCCAGCCCAGCATACCTAGTAGAATGAAATAGCTCCACTATATCTTGTATCGCAAACAACTCCGCATTCCACCCTGAATCCATCACTTACTCTCCTCCAGCCTGCTGCTCTTACATTCTTTATCTCAATAAATAACACTACTGTATGCTCAGATGGGAAACTTGGGAATCAATCCTGAATCTTCTCTCTCTCACTCATCACAAAATTGATCACGACTGGAGCCATGAACAACCAGAATAAATAGTGTTACCAGAATTTAGAATCAGCAATTCCTGAAAGAAAGATGGAACTTTTGCAGGAACTTGTCTGACAAGAGCTGGGACCATGAGTGAAGAGGGTCTGGTGGGATCTGTAATCACAAGAAGATGCAGCCTCCTCAGAGTAAGAAAGGGAAAAACACCCTGGCTCTTCTTCTCCTACCTTGTACTTTAGCACCTTCCACCACTGAACTTACATGGAAGCCAAAAGGGCAAGAAAGCCTGAGTGACACACTTTGGGGAACACAAGAAGGTTGGGAAATGAATGCACATGGACTTCCTATTTTGGACCTGCTTATCTTGCTAGTCCTAGTTCTTGACACTGTTCTCTCTTTTGGATGCTCTGTACTTTATCCCAGGGACCTCATTTCAGTTCCTTAGCATATGCTCTTTGAACTCTCTGTGTTTGTAAACCCCAGGTTAGGGGACTATAACTGTGACCCTCTCCCAATTGTCTGACTATCCATTCCTAACAGTGCTTTGGGTCTCAGCTTAAGTATCATTGCTTTGGAAAGTCTATTTTGGTCCCCAAATCTGAACTAGTTATCCATAACATATGAGCCCTTAAAACCCTGTAAATCCCCATTACAGCATTTATAACAAACATTAAAACATAATATAAAAATAGATTATGGTTTCCAATTTGCTTGTCTATATCCTGAGCCAGTTCATAAAGTCTGTGGGAATAACAAAGGGGCCCACTGCTTACTAGTCACCATGGCACACAGGACCTGCTCAACAAATATCAGTTTACTGTGTGTGTGGATCAACAAATGAAGCCAAGTGAGTCAGGGAATAGCAGTGGCCAGTAAGGACTGGTGTAGGCCCCTGCTCAGGGCAACCATAGGAATTATAGATAGGACCTCAGTGTTCTCAGCTTTTGAAAGACAGCATACATTTTTTTCCATTTCCATGATATTCAAATGTGTGATTGCTACTTGGGCTTTAGTGCTATCTTATTTCACCAGGACCCTTAAACTAAATTCCTTACTCATCCACTTAGGCAACACACATCATAGTACATGACATAGATGAAGGAGAAAGACACAGGAAACCAGGACCTGCCTAAAAGACCACTGTAGAAATCCAGGTATGAGTCTGTAGGAGGAACAAATTAAATACAAGGAAAGAAGAATAATGAGAATTTTTTTTAAACTTGAGAAATAGTTTAATTTGGAAATAATTCCACAAGTAATCATAGACTGTGTTTACCTGAGACATTATTAGAAAAACTTATTACAATCTAGTTTAGATACCTCTCTAGTAATAAAGGCACACTTCTCATTTGAACGTGCACTCATTTGTGGGAAAATATCAAAAAGATTGACCAAAGAAAAGCTAGTACCACAGTCTGGGGAATACAGAGTTCCCTATAATTATTTTTTTTTCTTTTTTTATAATTTTATTTTTTATAAACATATATATATATATTTTTCCCCCCAGGGGTACAGGTCTGTGAATCTCCACGTTTACAAACTTCACAGCACTCACCATAGCACATACCCTACCCAATGTCCATAACCCCCCCCCCAACCCCCCTCTGCCCAGCAACCCTCAGTTTGTTTTGTGAGATTAAGAGTCACTTATGGTTTGTCTCCCTCCCAATCCCAACTTGTTTCATTTTAAATACAACATATGCCCCAAATTACAAATAAACAAACAGTATGGTTTGGCTTTAATTATTATTTCCTAAGGCACAACAAAGTCGGGTGGTATCTCTGTCCTCATCTCTCTGTGACTTCTGCATATCACTTCTGCTGCTGGCTGCTGAGACAAGCATCCTATGGAGGGCTATTATCACTCTGTTGGAATGATCATCTTTTATTATGATAGTCCATTTGTTGGCAGTTTTCTCCAGGTTGGTTCATAGGTAATCTCTTCCTTAGGCACACAGATTTGTTACTGCCTGTTAGATTTCCATACCTAATTTCTGTTATACAAATTTATGATGCTGAAACTCTTCAGGACCTCTAGTGTGACTGAGTTAATATGTGAACGTGCTATACTAGTAATCTCTTCTGTGTTGGAGGGGATTTCAATTACTCCTATCTGTAAGCAGAACATCTTCTAGAGTAGTCCATGAAGAACATTTCTTGATATACAATGTCTTTTCCCAATGGTTTATTGTCTCTATACCATAGTTATTAACCTGAGCATCTAGATATAAAATCTTCTGCTCTGTAATAAAACTGCCTCACTAGGTCTTTGCTTACTATAAACAGTTTCCATGTATTCTCAATATTAAATAAAGAAGCAAAATAAAGTTGAAGTAGGATCTGTTTACAAAAAATTACAGAGTGCTCTCAGTCAGTCACCACTTAGTCACCAAAAAAAACAAAACCAAAACCAAAAACAAACAAAAAAACAAACAAACAAACAAAAAACAAAGGTATGATACAGTGTTTTCTGTGTTCCCTAAAAAATACTATTTGAACAAATTCTCCTTAAGTCTGACCCTGTAAAATGGGATACTCAAAATCAATAGCATATATGCATTAAAATATAAATTTGATGATTCTCTTTTTACTCAAATATAAGATAATTATATTACTTGTAAAACATCTGAGCAGTTTGAAACTGGTTTTATGAAAAATAAAGTGGTCCTCAAACCACAGAAAGTAACTTAGAAGTAAAGTAAAGTTCAGCTGGCATGATTTCCCAGGAAAAACTTATATCTCAGATATCTTGTCACCCAACTGTCTACCTAAGTGCCCACAAAGCAACTTTGCAGCCAAGAAAATGAGTACCAAGTAAAAATATAACCATAAGAATTCATAGTTGGAGTTCCTAGTCATAGAGGAGTTCTATTAAGGCAGATGATTTTATGATGCTCTGTGAATGAGAGAAAACACACTTTCCAAACACAGACATGACAATGTCACCTAAACATTTTGACTAGATAGCGTCCAGAAATTATTTTTATCTAATGGAGATAAATATACTTACTTCCTAGGGTTGTGGTGAGGATTAAATAAGAAAATGTTTATATAATACCTGTTGTGGGTTGACTGCATTCCCCCAAAATTCATATTGAAGTCTTAACCCTCATACCTCATAACTTGATCTTATATGGTAGCAGAGTTGTTGCAGATGTTAACCATTTAAAATAAGATGAAGCCATACTGCAGTAGGGTGGATCCCTAACCCAATAGGACCGATGTCCTTATAAAAAAAAATAGACAAAAGCAGAAAATATCTTTATCTTCTACAAGCACCAAAGATTGCCAGTAAACTATGAGGATCTAGAAAATAAGCATGGAACCAAATTGCCCTCACAACCTTCAAAAGATCTAACCCTGCAACACTTTAATCTTGGACTTCTAGCCTCCAGAACTGTGAGACAATACATTTCGGTTCTTTAAGCCTCCCACTCTATGGCATTATGTCATGGCTGCCCTGGCAAACAAATACAGTACCTAAGACACACTAGCACTTAGTGGGGATTCCACTGGCACCGGTGCCTCTGTGACCTTCCACGTAGACACATTCATGTACAGAGAGGGATGTAGTAGTACATTAAGCATTGCAGTAAAAGTTTAATAATCATTTTGAGAGCTAGAATTCCCAATCTCTGTTCTAGTTTCCCAGAGGACAGAAGAGAACAAGACAGAAATCTGAGACCCATGAGAACTGAGATTTTTTTTTTTTTAAGATTTTACTTATGTATTTGAGAGAGAGAGAATGAGAGGGGAGAGGTCAGAGGGAGGAGCAGACTCCCTCCTGAACAGGGAGCCCAATGTGGGACTCGATCCCAGGACTCCAGGATCATGACCTGAGCCAAAGGCAATTGCTTAACCAACTGAGCCACCCAGGTGCCCCAAGAACTGAGATATTTAGCAGGGATCCCAGCACAGCCCTCATCAATACAGGAATTCAGCTGTTCATCCAATGGACAAGAAAGACCCTTGTTCACAAGGAAGAATGAAAACTTTGGTAGAGGAATCAGTTTCAAATGAGTTATATATCATTTATAGCATATTCGCCATACAGGCAAGCATTCTGATAGGAGCAGAGGGCATAAGAGTAAAGGATTCCTGATTTTCCTATCTAAGAGCTAACTGTCTAGCTGGGGGAACGTCATTAAAATATCATTAAAAAATTGGCATAGGGCTATGAAGTGGAAGTGATTGGTAATAAGTAAAATAATTCCAGATACACTGAGGTTTAGGTGTGGCAGGAAGCTGTGTATGTGTACTGGTCCCAGTTGTCAACATGAAGTTGTACTGATCATTAGAATCCTTTCTGGAGCTTCTTATATCTTCTTTGGCTAAAGGAAATACATAATTTGGGCTAGACTATAGTCATTAGAACTAGGTTAAATCGGTGAATGCCTGAGTGAGTAAATCATTATAATATGTTTTCTCCAGAGTTTTCTACGTGCCTGATACCTAAAGCATGAGTGTTTTCGGTGGTGATTCATTCCTGCTATCCACCAGCATCTTTATTATAAATACAAACATTATTTATCTAGACCTAGTTAAAATGTGAATATTTTCGCTTCTTAGTGGCCTTTCCTAAACATTCTACAAAAATACCCTTCAAGGCTGAACTCAAAGATCCTCTTCCTCTGGTCTGCATCATAGAGATTAGCTGCACTTAATTCACAGCTATACAGCAGAATTTGCCGCATTATACTGTGGTTTGTTATATCCAACCTTTGTATTTAAACACTGTGTATGATGAGGGAAAACAATTTACTTTTGCTCTTCTAAATGTGCTCTTTTTTGTTGTTTTTAAAGATTTTATGTATTTATATAACAGAGAGAGAAATCACAAGCAAGCAGAGAGGCAGGCAGAGAGAGAGGGGGAAACAAAGAGCCCAGTGTGGGGCGAGATCCCAGGACCCTGGGATCATGACCTGAGCTGAAGGCAGAAGCTTAACCCACTGAGCCACCCAAGTGGCCCATATGCGCTATCTCTTTAAGAGTGGTATAAAAGTGGTATTTGAAACCCTTGAAATAAATGGATGTATCTGTACCTTGGTACAGTCTCTCATTTATTTAGTTTAAACATTAATATAATCCAAATGAATTTAATATTAGATGTTGCCAATTTCAATGTAGAAAGGATGTGACAAAACACCTTGGGTAGTTCTCTTTGTGTTACTGCATATTGCTAAAGCAATGTCACAACTAAAAATAAATTGTTTCCAAAGGTAAATCATTGTGGTTTATTTGCTAGTTTGCACTAGAGAGTTGACCTCTCCCGATGCAATTTTTCATTCTAAACTTGTATAAATAATAATTGTATAATATGTCTCCCTTCTACCTTGTAACAATTGCTTCAGCCTACATTACAAATAGCCACTAGAAAAAAATTATATATAACAGGCATAATATACCAGGCACACATGTAATATGTAATAAAATTATGCTTTTTATAATATATTACAGTCTAATATATTGCTTTGTGTAAGGGTCCATACCATGAATTACAGCCTTTTATCATTGGGGAATGAGCAAGAATAAGACAAAGTCAGGTGCATGCAGTGGCAATCATCAGGCAGCTGCTCAGAAAGGCAGATGATTGTTATTGCATGGGGCCCACTCTTGGTAGACACGCATGGTGACACAGCATAATAGAATAGCCTAGCAGACCCCACGGTTAAGAGGTTCTACACACAAGTGATGGTGAGATGGTGGGCTTGGCAATAAGTTATGAGACTGGAGGTCCAAGGGCCAGAACTCTGGTTCTGGGGCCTGTGATGAGAGTCAGAGATGTGCCACAGGGGGTGACAAAATGACTCCATCTGTGGAGACTGGCAGAGGAGAAAAAAACAGGCAGATGATTCCATGGACCAGAAAACAGGAGCAAAGGCTCTAAAGGGAAAGACAAAAAGCGTACAGGAGAAAGTCCAAATCCTCCTTAGAGGCCAGGACCTAGGTGGGAGGGCTGGCAACACATTGGGAACAATGAATGACAAGGCAACATGATGGCAAAGGTGATGACAAAAGAGTCTAATATTCCTCCTGCCCTCCTTCTAGGGACTAAAAATGGCATCAGCAGAAACACCTGGTTAGAAGAGGTGGCAAGGTTGCCAAAGATGAGCAAGTTTATGATGAAACATGTAGGTATTTAGAAAGATAGGATTAACATATAGTTTGTAAGTTTGAATTTTAATGATAGAATTTTGGTAACCATCTGAAAAGTTTAGAACTAAAATAATATAATCATGATTCATGTATGTAAGAGTATTACCACCCCCTTTAAATAACGTATCATTTACATTTTTTAGGAAAAAAAAGATGATGGTGCCGGAAAGCAGATGTCATGCCTAAGTGTCTCAAAAATTCATTCTCTTTTTGGGCTAAATTCAGCTACTAAAACTCTACAGGCAAGCATTAAAATGTCTGGGGAAACAAAAGTTACTGGGCAGAGATCCTAGTAGATAATACCGGAAGAATGAGAAGGCAGGTGATTCTTCTGAGTCTACAGTAAGATGAATCATGAATATAGACTTAGAACTACACTTGAATCATGAGGAAAAGCAGAGAAATCTCTACATATTTGAAATAATAAGCAAATGTTTGGTTAAAAGAGAAAATGTAAACAATTTAGGTAGATTAAAAAATTCTGATCCAGGGTGCCTGGGTGGCTCAGTTGGTTAAGTGACAGCCTTTGGCTCAGGTCATGATCTGGGAGTCTGGTGATCAAGTCTGACATGGGGCTCCCAGCTCCGCAGGGAGTCTGCTTCTCCCTCTGACCTTCTCCCTTCTCATGCTCTCTCTCACTCTCTCCCTCAAATAAATAAATAAAAATTTTAAAAAAATTCTGGGGGCGCCTGGGTGGCTCAGTGGGTTGGGCCTCTGCCTTCGGCTCAGGTCATGATCCCAGGGGCCTTGGATCGAGTCCCGCATCGGGCTCTCTGCTCAGCAGGGAGCCTGCTTCTCCTCATCTCTTTCTGTCTGTCTCTCTGCCTACTTGTGATCTCTCTCTCTCTCTGTCAAATAAATAAATAAAATCTTTAAAAAAAAATTCTGATCCAACATTAGTTTATATTAGGGGAGTAGTTCCCAAAGTGTGCTCCTGGAACCAGCAGAACCAAGATCTCCTAGGAAATTTATTAGAAATGCAAATTCATGGGGCCCACCCAGATCTACTGAATGAGAAACTCTTAGAGTGGGAGCAGGAATCTGTTTTAACAAAATCTCTAAGCATAGAATTGCCACATAGAGCAAATAAAATATAGTATATATAGTTAAATTGAATTTTAGATAAACAATAAATAATTTTTAGTATATTCCATGTAATATTTGGGACATACGCTTCTACTAAAAACAAACATTGTTTATCTGAAATTAAAATTTAATTGAGTGTCCCATATTATATCTGCAATCCTTATTCTGGTGATTCCAATGCAAGTTAAAATTTGAGAATTTTAAGGTAAAAACAATAACAATATTAAATATACATATATTATCTCTTACGTCCACAGAGCAGATAATGCTGGAAGCATTAATAATCTGGTAGCATGTTTAGTTTGGTTCTACAATATTTTTTTTTGGCCCAATGTATTTGTTTCTATTTGTTATTTGTATTTTGATGTTTTATTCAAAATGTTGTCAAATTTCACATAAAATCATGATCTGAATCACATATCAGAATGGCAATAATTGAGACTACAAGAAAGAAGTAGGGTCCCATGTTCCACAGTCTCCACCACTCCCTGTTGTTCTCTACCATGTATCTAGGTATAGCCTGTCATCTTTATCTGCAATTTGCCTATGTCCTCTTAGATATATAAATTTTCAACTTCTCCTTTAAAGGTTTCTTCCCACATGTGAACCTTTTGAAATATGAAATATCTTAAAAGACCTCATAAGGCAATACAAGAGTATTATGTCATTGGCTACATCTCCCAGAAAATAAGTTATTAGAATTAGAAATCAAGGTTGTGATAGAGTCCAGCAGAAACAACCAAACCTGACTTCCATAAAAGTCAATTTAAAGAAAAAAAAATTAGGTTTCTTTTGTTTTATTTAAACTAAAAATATTATCTTAGTGAAAATGCATATTCCAAATTTGATGATATGTTTTAGTAATGAATATTAATATAAAACCTAACAATGAGGGGCACCTGAGTAGCTCAGCCAGTTAAACATCTGCCTTCCACTCAGGTCATTGTCCCAGGGTCCTAAGATTGAGCCCTATATCAGGCTCCCTGCTCAGAGGGGAGTCTGTTTCTCCTTTTCCCTCTGCCCTTCTGCCTGCTCATGCTCTCTCCTTCATTCACTCTTTCTCTCAATTAAATAAATTAAAAATCTTGAAAAAAAATTAACAATGATTTTAAGAACTAAAATGTTAACATTGGAGAATATTCATGAACCGAAACAGAGGCCGATTTCTGATCTTTAATGCTAAAACTAAATTTTGGTTTATATATTGAATCTAGGCCATGTATATGCACCCCAAGGATTGTGATTTGCTAATCATTCCTCTCTACCCGCTTGAACTAATACATAACTGGAGAGAATCAGTGGTAAGTGCTTTGTTGAATTTGGTCCCTGATATACCCAAAGAACTGGTGTGGTTGTTAAAGTCATACCATTTAAGCATTGCTTGATTTATTTTAAATAATTAAAGAAGTACTGAAGAAAATTCACCTAGTTTGTACTTCATCCAACTTTGTGCCTTCATGATATGAATTCTGCAAAGTCACTTTCAATTCAAACTTTTGCGACAATGTCCCTTTTACTATCTCAAGAGCTTTCCCAGAATAAATCCTTCCTTTTCCAGGCAAGGCTTGGAGAACATGTGCAATGCTTTTGTGACATATGGGCTTGTCTACAGTAATTAATTCCTAGTTTGTTTGACCTAATTGCTCCATGTTGGCAACTCTTGTTATTTTATTAAAGGCAACATTGCTAAATATGAGCAAAATATTGCCAAAAATAGTGAACTTTTTTTCAAAGTTGAACACATTTTATAATTCCTTTTATCGATTATTAAATTATTTATGTTCACAAAGGTTTCCTAGCTTGTGATCTCAAATGCTATTACATGCTCCAATTTAATTTATCTTTTTAATTATATTGATGATTAGTTGTGTTTTCAATCTATTGTGGAGGCAGAAATTAGATTCAATTTTCTTTTTCCATATATCATCTGTTTTATTCATGCTTTTTAGGAAAGTAGAAAACCCAGGTGTTTCCTATTTTATGTAAAGTAGATCAATGTTTTCCTTGGCTTGGTTGATGAGGAAGGGCATTTTGTCCACCTTGAACTCCACCCCCCTTCAAATTGGTGGTTGCATCCCAGATCCATCTGGACTTTCTTCTCTACCCACCTGCATCTCCAACTAGTCCAAACTCCAGAGCAGTGACTTATAATGAGATATAGTAAGCAATTCAGGAATTTACAAAGCTTGGTAGTTGTTGCTCTGTCACAGTTTGTAACAGAAAAAGTCCTGAGAAAATAAATTTTATTTATCTCTCTCTAGATTTGTGAGACCTTTTAAAAGCAATTCCCTAAGACTCACAGGATGACATAATTCCACATGCCTAATTCTAATGTTGTCCCTTAGCATCAAAATATATTGGTTATTTGCAAATAGTAAAATAGTTATAAATTCACACTGTTCTCATTTATGAATTCTAATATACAAGGCTTTTGGAAAATCATATGGAATTTGTATAGCCTTCAGAAGATCTTTTCATCTAAAGCAATTAATTACTCTAGACAGGACTTCTCAATTTACAAAAAAAAATTTCAAAAAAATAATGAACTCAACAAAGGAGTAGGAAGATAAGGTATTAGGAGTCTCTTCTCCCTATCTGCCCCCTCCCCCAGCATCATAAAGCTGGAAGAAAAAAATATTTTTGAAACATCTTCACTTGAATTTGAATATTCTATAAATCTTGATGTCATGTGAATTTCTCACTCGTTGAAAACAATTGGACCTGATATTTCAGAGAAAAGGCAAATAAGTGCTACACCAAAGTAGTTAGATTTCATTGACAGACTTGATTTTGTAGCAAGACAAAAAGTTTCACAAGCAGGCTTTGTTAAGGGATGGAGGGTGGGGGATTCTAAACCCTTTCACCCTGAAGGATTTAGATCATAATTTTGTTTCTTAAATATGGGGAAAAAGCACTTCCACTTAGGGTGTAATGTCATTGTCATAGAGATGGGAGGACAGGAACCACAGGAAGGGAAAGCCCAAAAGCTTGACGTCAGCCCTTCCAGTCTTGAAATCCGTGAAGGATGGAAGGTACAGGAAAGACAAAGGGAAATAAGTATGTCAGGTACCCAGCTACTTGCCATGGTACCTCCACCTTACTCTCTCATCCCAAGCCTGTAGGGATAGGAAAAGGGGCCTTTAGAAACATCCAGAGAGTTCTGATAGAACGCAGCACATAGAGGCATACATCTTTGGGTGTGGGTGTTTGGAAGGGAAGAGAAGTGGACCCTAAGCTACTAGCCGAAGACTTGCATAAGACCACTGGCAGGCTGTTATGGCTGATTGTGCAGTACTATTTGCATAAGGGAGACTGAAAGAAGGGAAGCAAGCTGAGATAGTTACTCAGAAGAGGAGGTATTTTTACAAAGAGAAATGCCAAGGTCGTAAGTCCCACCTTAAGCTCTAGGACTTCGGGAGGTCATCTCAGGACTAACCCCATACTAGCTTCTGAGGCTCATCCACAGTGAAGTAACAGCCACTCAGACCATGAAGAGGAAGGGTCAGGGTTCAGTTCTTCCTGTCCATTTACTTTGTGATGAGGCCGGGTTTCAAACTTGCCATCTGCCCTTTGGGCAGACACAGGAACCAGCTCAACCAGTTAAACTAAGCTTCATGTATGACGTTTTGAAGGGCCACAATGGCTCTGAACGTGGCTGGCTGCTGCGGGGATGGAGATGATGTGGTGGCATCACCAGAGGTGGGCAGTCTTTTCTCTTGCCTTTCAGCACCTTCCCAGGGCCAGAGCTCCACAAAGAATGCATGAAAGAAGAATGCTCACTGGGACTGGGAGTCCAGGGTGTGTGGCAGCCTCGCTGGGGCTCAAGCTGAGTTCCCACCTCCAGCTCCCGGTGGCAGTCAACTTGAGTGGTAGAGCTGTGACTGAGGGGTCCCCAGAGAATGCACATACTCGAGTGACAGACGTGACTTGCCGGTCAGGCTCCCCAGGCAAAGCTTGGAGAGCTGCGGTGACTGGTAGGCTTGGGTGGCCTCCGGGGAGCCATGACTTAGGGGTCTGCCCCTGGCTGGTGCCCAGTTTTGATGATGCACGAATTTGAGGGGCTTCTCACTTCCTCGCTAGCTTCGTCATGATCTCCTGTCCTTGCCATGATCCACACCCTGGCCTTGCCCAACAGCCAGACACTGGCATGTCTGGTGAGGTGGGCAGCGCACAAGCAGGGTGTGCCATCTGGGACCCCGGGAGCCGGCCAGAGGCCTGGTGCACTGGGCATGCATGGTAGGGGACGACCGCCTAACAGCCCAGTGCCTCCTCCTGAGCTGCTTTCACAGCCCCTAGTCTTCATCTGGGCCACAGTGCACACCAGCTGGCAGGTCAGGTGCCGCGCCTCCCATGGGTGCTGCTCCATGTGGCGGCAGCCCCTGCCCTCTTGCAAGATGTGCCCCGCACTCTTCAGCGCTGCCTCCTAGCCACCTAGCACCTCGCAGTGCCCTGCAGTGCGCGCCTTCACTGCGTTGGACGAGCTCAGTGGCAGGGCAAGGGACTGAGAGAGGGACAAGCAGTGGAGAGGATCCCGAGCACACACAGATGTAAGTGTATGTATATGTTTATATATTTACATTTATATAAATAAATAGTCTTCTTTTGGGTAACAGACAGAAGTGGACATACCTACATAGATGTTGTGTGTATGTAGTTGATACAGTGTTACATTAGTTTTAGGTGTACAATGTAGTATAGCAAGTTTATGCATTATGTTCACCTCAAATGTAGCTGTATATATGTTTTAAACTCTTGCAATGCAAGTGTTGCCTCCTACTGCCTCATGCCCCATCATATCTCTCTGGAAGTTTCTGAAGCATTCATAGCCTGCTAGTGGGAGTTTAAATTGGCACAATCACTTTGGAAAACAGTTTGTAATAGTTACTAAAGTTGAAGATTCGTGTGCCCCTGTCCCAGGAATTTAACTTCTGGTTATTTAACCTAGAGACCCTCATGCATAAATGTACCAGGTTATAATTCAAAGAATATTTCTAGCAGTGTTTATAATAATCAAACACTGGAAAAGCATTGCCCATCAAAAATTAAAGTTAAGTTTCATATGGTCATATGGCAGAGTATGCTACAATTTTAAAATTATGTTTGTTATGTTCACACAATGGGATACAATTCATTAAAAAATAAACTAGAGCGATGTGCTTTGTATGGATTAATTTTGTATATATACCTTTTTTAAAAGATTTAGTTATTTGAGAAAGAGAATGGGGAGGAAGTGGCAGAGGGCTAGAGAATCTTAAACCAATCGGAGCTTGATCTCAGGACTCTGAGATGATGACCTGAGCTGAAACCAAGAGTTAGTCACTTAAACAACTGCGCCACCGTGGTGTCACTAACTTTGCAAATATAATGTTAAGTGCAAGAAGCAAGACAAGTGTTTACTTATGGTATGATTTATTTGTGTAAATTTTAAAAGCAGGAAAATCTGAACTGTAATTTATATTGTTTTGGTGTATATATATTGGTGTTATATCTGTACAGAAAAACAATAAATTAACTACATAGTTTTACTGGGAGTTGGGAGTTGCAATAAAAGGATGGTTTTCAGGGGTACATAGGAGCTTCAAGGGTGTTAGAAATGTTCAAATTTTTTACCTGGATGGTGATTACATTGCTGTTTGCTTACAACCATTCTTCACACAATTTATGTTTTATACACATTTCTGTAAATTGTTATAGCTTAAAATAAAAAGTTTTTAAAAGCTGGGAAGTTTTTCAGAGGTGGGTCCCCACATAATGGCTCAAGTTTCTTATAGCAAAAGATGCACAATGAACTGAATGCCAGGACTGCCACCCATGGTTGTCATAGCCAGATGACAGGACCCCCCCCCCAACACTAAGAAGAACTAGATGAGACCAGAACAGTCAGAGGACTGTCAGGCCCTCTTGTGACAAGGGAAAAAGAAAACCATGAGCTGTACCAAGCACAGTCAGAGAGAGATACCAGCCAAATTTCCCCATGGAAGTTCAGTGAGTAGCCCAGACCAACCACACCTCAACAAAATCCAAAGATTATGCAGGGGATAGCCAATCTATGTATGGTTATCAGTTCCCTTCATTACCATATTATCCTACAAAACACTGAATTTTTACCTTGGAAAGAAGCAGGGTAGAGCTCTGAGTATTTATATTTTAGAAGGCTAAGCATTTACTAACAGGAAAGTTTAAATTATTATGTCCACAGTGCTTACTCAACTGGATTATAATTTAGATGTTTTGCCATTGTAAAGAAACTTACATCAGTAACACACAAAATAAACTACATTTCCTTGGACATCTAAATGTAGTTTGAGTAAGTCGTTGGCCTAACAATAAACATGTGTGCATTTGTAAAGGAAAAAAGGAGAAGAGGCAGTCTGCATTGTTTTTTTGTTTGTTTGTTTTTTGTTGTTTTTTTTTTTTTTAAGATTTTATTTGTTTGACAGACAGAGATCACAAGTAGGCAGAGAGGCAGGCAGAGAGGAGGAAGCAGGCACCCTGCTGAGCAGAGAGCCCAATACAGGGCTAGATCCCAGGGTCCTGGGGATCATGACCTGAACTGAAGGCAGAGGCTTTTTTTTTTTTTTTTTTTTTTAAGATTTTATTTCCTTATTTGACAGACAGAGATCACAGGTAGGCAGAGAGGCAGGCAGAGAGAGGAAGAGAAGCAGGCTCCACAATGAGCAGAGAGACCGACGCGGGGCTCGATCCCAGGACCCTAGGATCATGACCTGAGCCGAAGGCAGAGGCTTTAACCCACTGAGCCACCCAGGAGCCCCAGTCTGCATTGTTTTTAAGGACTTCATTGGAACGGTGTTGGATTCTAATTTACCCTGCTAATTAATTGCTATTGCAGATAGTTCTCTTACCTACTTTGATTCTCAAGGTTGTCCAGCTCCTAAATTTGCTGTGACAAAAAGGAGGTCTCGGTTTGCTTATATACTCGGTTTCTTTTAGCTATGGTGTATGTACAGAATTAAACTTTATTATAATTAAAACTTTAAAGAACATAAAAAATGAATATGGACATTTATGCTAATCAAATTATTGGTATCCCTTAAGAATATCACTGGAATTGTGATGTAAAATAATGAAGCAATTAATGATGTTTATGAGTCTTTGAGGAAAACAAACTGCTTTAATGATTTTAAAAGGTAACTCCGTATCTTATATGACATGTTATTGTGTTTTTGACCCCATAATATTTATTCTTATAGTATTAAAAGTAATAAATACTATTCTGAACTTGAATAGAAGCTTTCTATGACACACATGCTTACACGATGTATCTATAATGTAATGAAGTTGGCTCTGTATTTGGCTCTTTTTGGAACTCCTGTAAAACGAGAATCCCACTTAACATGGCTTTATACTTTCTACCCATGCTAAGATTCCAATCACTATTTGAATGAATGAATGAACAAATAATGTGAAATCTTGCACATTCTGGAGTAGTAATTAATTTTAAGATTTACTTTTAAAGTCTATTTTTAATGAAGTTTTAGTGTCTTTATATATTTTGGCATTTATACCCAGGTGTTACATCAATTAATGATTAAAAACCTTTATTTCCCTTTAGAGTGCCGAATCTTATTAAAAAAATTTTTAGTAGGGCTTCAGAGAAATTATTTTAGTTTTTCAGACTTAATACATAGCATGTATATCTGAGGATGTCAGTACTTAACCATTTTCAAATAAGCTGGCCGTCTTATCAATTGCACCTGTGAATGAGGGTATAAACTTTTGATGTAAAACTTTCTAGAGAAGAGAATGGACAAAGAGGCTGGAAATAGGAGTTTGGGTCAGGAGTGCAGTGAGATTCCGGTTGATAATCAGTGAAAAGAACAAGCTAAAATAAATGGCCACAGGGTCCTTACTCTCTAGGGGACACAAAAATAGTGTCTTTTTCATGGGAGGAGGGGATCCAAGTATTGAATATGAGTGAAAGTAGCAAAAGGACCAAGTAGCCAGATCTAATTCAGAGGGATGGAGATGCACAGTATTGAATCGGATCTCTGATTCTGTCCCTGCTTGTATTTCCTAAGGAGTTTGAAAGAGGCAGGAGCTCAGCACTCCTCAGGTTAGGGCAGATTTTGCAATTGCCATAAATACTAATTATGAGAGAGTCTGCCAGATGCCCTTCTCCTTCACAGTAAAAACAGTGTGCTATGCAAATGGCAGCAAAATCAAGATTTCAAACTAACTTAGCAATCTCTTTTGATATTATTTGTTACTTTACACTTAAAAACTCTTATGTTTATTCATAAGTTAACTGGTTAGCTACAAAACTACATCAGTACCAACACAAAACCTTGAGGGGATTTTGGTATTATTAAGTAAGAAACTATCTTAATATTTCTCGGTTTAGTTTCCCAGTGAACCTGAGACATATTGATTTAGACACTCCATAACTCTACACGTTCTCAGTCATTTTTAAATGATGTAAAGAGATCTGCACCTTATCAGCATTTCTACAGACAAAGGAAATGAAAATCAGGCTTGCCATATTAGGGTGGAAAATTTAGAAAAAGCTATATTATACAAGTAACAGTTTATTAAAGGATTTTAACTTATATACTTTATCAATATTATTAACATAATTACATTACTATTTTCCAGTTTGCTTTTTAATGTTAACACTGTGATTCTTATAACTATTCTGTAACATGCAGAGCATAGATTCTCATCAGTTGCTCTTCCCCTACAGAAGCCTACTTTAAAAAAGAAAATTTTGAGCCTCAAAAAAAGTCATTGTTTTAAAGCTGATTCGATGTTAGTCATTCTACCTTTATTATGGTTGTTATTTTCATGATATATCTTTTGCATCTTTTAACTTTCACCTATTTTCTCATCGAATCTAAAGTCAATCTCATAGATAGCAAGTAAGTTGGATCTTGCTTTTTAATCCAATAAGACAGTCTTTAGTTGAATTGGTTAATTCACTCATATTTAATGTTCTTTTTGATAAACTTGGATATATTGTTGTCCTTTGTTTTTCTCTGAGGATTCCAATTTCTATTTATTTATTTGCAGTCTGCCTAAAGGGTTTCTTTTAGTACTTCTTGCAAAGTTAATCTGCTAGTAACAGATTCTTTCAATTTTTATCTGGTAATGTCTTCATTTTGCCTTCATTTTTGATAGTTTTATTGGATGCAAGATTCTTGATGAACAATCTTGGTTTCTTCATTTTGAGTATTTTTATTTGAATATGTCACCCACTACCTTTGGCTTCCATTGTATCTTCTAAGTTGGCAATCATATTGGGGTTCCTTTATATATGACAAGTCATTTTTATCCTGCTGTGTTCAGATTTTCCCTTTGTCTTTGGCTTTCAGCATTTTACTATGATATGCCTGGTGTGCTCTTTTTGCATTTATCCTACTTGGAATTCATTGAACTTCTTAAATATGTAGGTTAATGTCTTTGGACAACTAGTGAAATCTTCACCTGCATTTCTATATATGTATGATATGGAGATATATATACACATGTGTGTGCATACAAATATATACTTGTGTTTATATATATTTGTGTGTGTGCTTATATATGTAAATATATATACATATACATATATTATATATTTATATGTCTGGCTTCTTCCTTTCTTACTCTCTTCCTGGTATTTCAAATACACATGTGTTGGTATATTTAAAGGTGCCCCACATCCTCTGAAGATGTTTATTTTTCTTCATTCTATTTTTTCTCTGTTGTTTGGATTACATAATCTCTGTCAATTTATTTCTTAGTTCATTGATTCTTCTGCCAGATCAAATTTGTCATGGAGCCGTCTAATGAATTTTTTATTTCAGTTATTGTAGTTTTCAAATACAGAATATTCATCTAGTTCTTTTGATGATTTCTATATCCTTATTAACATTCTCTGAGGAGATATTGTCTTCATACTTCATTCATACCTTTCCCTACCTTAAGCATGGTTTCCTTTCATTCTTTGAACATGTTTGTAATGGTGATTCTCAAGGTTTTGTCTGTTAAATCTGACATCTGGTCTATCTCACAATTTCTGTTGCCTACTCTTTTTCCTAAGCCTGGGTCACATGTAATGTATCTCATAACTTTTGTAAAATTTTATACAATATATTTTAGCAATTCAGATGCTGATTCCCCTCCATTCTCTCTGGGGTTGTTTTTATTATTTTTTGTGTGCTTATTTTTTTTGTGATTTGACTAGGCTACTTAGAAAAGTCCATTCCCAGTGTAGTGTGAAGCCTTTGGTGGCACTCCTGGGATGACATTGGTTTTACCAGAGCTCTCTGTCTCTTTCTCAAGTCTCTCTGTTAAGTTATCCGTTCACTTTAGTCTCACACCCTACTCATTTAGGCTTTATTAATTACTGGCTGATTTCTCTATTGTTTTTACCATTACTCTAGAAGTGTAAATTGCTCAGGAGTCTGGTCAAATTAAATTCAGGAAATGGTGGTTTTTGAAGCCAGTTTCTAAAGCTTTTCCTGTCCCTAGGAGGCTGCTGTGCAGTTGTCGGTTTCCATGGTTCTCTCCTGAAAATTGGATGGCCAATGGTTTAGCTTGTTGTTTTTAATTAAGAGGAGCTATTGTTGACAGCACTCCATCTTGAACTTTATTTCAAATAAAGTTATATATATATATTTTTTTAATTTGAGAGAGTGGCAGAGGGAGAGGGAGAAGCAGATCCCCGCTGAGCAGGGAGCCTGAAGTGGGGCTGGATGGCAGGATGCTGGGATCACCACCTAAACCGAAGGTAGACTCTTAACCAACTGAGCCACCCAGGTGCCCCCAAAACAGTTATTTTATGTAGAGCTTCAGAGCTCTCTTTTCTTATGGACTGCATCTTCTCCTGGTAGAACTCTGAGCTCTGAGTGGAGCAGCAGCCTCTGGTTTTCGTGGCTTGCCTCTCCCAAAAGGGAATGTGTGCTCTAAGAATAAGCTGCTGTGAGGACCATAGGGACCTCAGTATTCACTGTTCCCTGCACATGGAGTAGAGCCTCTGCTCTATGAGTAGGGACTGGGTGGAAAAAACAACCCAGCTGTTACCCAGCGCTCTCCAGGAATTTAACCTCTTCAACTTGCACTTGGAATGGATGAGAAATACTGTTACTTTCTGATGAGATATGGTAAAACTCAACCGGGATCTGAGGTCAGCGGGCACCTCAACTTCTTGGCCATACCTACATATAGTAGAGCTTTCATCAAGCTGAGTTTTGTGGGTGGAGAGAAGTAGTGAGTCATGGCTTAAACACCAGCCTTTCACTCTTTTGATTGAGAGAAGTAAGAACATTTTCCTTGATTCTTGAATAATTTTTTTTCATTTGTTGTATACCCCTGGAACAATTTCTAGAGACTAATTTGTTTTTGGTTATATAATTTTCATTAGCTTTGCTTATTTCACTGAGGAGTGGGTCAGCAGACCACTTCACATTGTTATCCTGGACATGGAGCCCTATAAGCTTCTTCTTTAAAATTTTATTTTCAGTTATTCCAAGGAAATATAAGGTGAGATATGAAGTGGACAAATACGCTCAATTTGTCATCTTGATCTAATCCCTTTTACCTCATTTTAAGAGTTTATCTCTTCTTTCCAGGTCTCCACTGTCCCCCAGGTATAAATTGATTTGTGTGGTCATATACTGGCATTTGATTGAACCAGGCCCAAAAACTCTATAAGTAAACTTAGTTTCAAATCTAGGCTTCTGTACCTCCTGGTTATTTGACCTTAACAGCACATGTGTTCTTTGAATTTTTGTTCCTTCACTTGTAATAAAAGGAAAGAACACTTACCAGGTGTTGCTACAGTTTGAGATAACTTAAAATGCCAATCTAAACATGGCTTTTAGAGAATTCTGGTCACTTCATTATACTTATGATACATATAGGAAAGACTGTGGGAAAAATGTTACTAGTTTCATTATCTAATGAGCTTCAGACTACTCTTAAATTTAAAAAATTATCTATGCACAAAGCAATTATTGCTACATTAAAGTTGTTTCAAAAAGAATGCAATTCAAATCTATTTTTTGATTCCTGATTAAACTATGTAGTGCCTTGAATTCTCATGTAAGAAGCATTTAAGAACTCGTGACTGGGAAGAAGAATTTTCTTTTTCATATGACTATTCCCAGATATTTTGATGCTGTTTTTGTATAGGTTTAGACAGGCAGAATGATTTTAAGTAGGTTTCACACTATGTGTGGAGCCCAACCTGGGGCTTGAACTCATGACCCTCAGTTTAAGACCTGAGCTGAGATCAAGAGTCAGATGCTCAACCAACTGAACCACCCAGGCACCCCAAAACAGGCAAAATGATTTAAAAATGATAGTACCAGAGGGTTTCATTTCAAAAACCATTACTGTTTAATCCCACAGTGATGGATTCCTGTATCCAGAGAGCTTGATTTAATTTAAAGCTTTGTAACTTTGGTGTTTTTCATAATGCTAAGAAATGCCATATTATTATATTAAAATTTTACTGATTCTTACCCCATTTATTTGAATTCTCTAAGAATTTACACACAGGTTGAGTGTAAATTTGCCTTTGCTTTTTTTTTGAAATGAGCTTCCTAAAATTTTGCCAAGCACAATTTAATAATGAGCCCTGCATAAAATAGGTAGCCAGTAAATAATTGCTGTACTTAATAAACTTGCTCCTGGGTGAGAGAAGCATTTGATAAGCAGAGATTTGTCATACATTTAGGCAAGTGACAATAAATTATAGATTTATAAATATTTAGAGTAAAGGAAAGGCCTTCAGGACATGGACTAGCAGTATCTTCTTACATCAATTGGTGCCTGATAGCTGAAAGTAGCCCTATTATTTGTGTGTTCATGTGGTTTTTATATCATTCACCAATAAACTCTTGCAGATTCTACAAGACTTCCTAGTGACAGAAAGTGGTGGTCTAGAAGTGGGTGGCATTAACTGTAATGACTTTCAGGAACACATTCTGCTTTAGCCATTGAGCCTTTACTTGTGTTACATATGGACTTCTGTATAGTGTTTCATTCAAACAAAGAGCCTTTGGGTGCTTAATTCTTCATGTCACTTTGATAAGGCCTCAGTACCCTGAAGTTTGGTCAAACACCAGCCTGAATATTACTGCAAAGGTAATTTTTAGGTGAGATTAACACGTCAATCAATAGATTATTACTCTCAATAATGTGGGTGGGCTGTATCCAATCAGTTGAAGGCCTTAAAAGCAGACTGAGATCTCTGAGGACGAATTCTACCCTAGTCTGCCTTGGACTTGAGTTGCAATATCATCTCTTCCCAGGGTCTCCAGCCTGCTGGCCTGTTCTGCAGATTGTGGACTTGCTGGTCTCCAGAATTATGTGAGCCAATTCTGTAAAATAAATTTCTCAGTAACTTTCTCTGTTTCTATATACATTCACATACACACATAGGTGTCTCTGTATATGCACCCATATATATATATATATATATATATATACACACACACACACACACACACACATGCAGTACAGACACATCTTACGGTTCTCTTTCTCTAGAGAACCCTTACTGATACAAATCTGTTAAATGTATTGATTTGGTTTAACCTTGTTTTTCCAGTAAGTAAGCTAAGGTATACACAGTAATAGCCTCAAGATCATACTAACATTTTGTAAGTGATCTGGGACCAGAAGCTTTGGTTTCTCCTATCAATAGAGATCTTTCTTTAAGCTATTATTCTCCAGACTTTAGCATATATCAGAATCAGCTGGAGCTCTTGTTATGATACAGATTACTAGCTTCACTCCCTCCCTGCTAGAATTTCTGATTCAGTATGTTCAAGGAAGGACCCTGAAATTTGCATTTAATTTCTAATGAGTTTCCATGTGATGCTGACCCTGCTAGTATAGAGACCACACTTGAGCACAACTGCTCTAGACTACAGTGTAAAATGTGGGGAAGTAATGAAGGAGCTTCAGTACACAAGAAAGGAAGAAATGGTTAAATAAATTATTTGGTGTAGCCTTTTTTTTTTTTTTTTGGTTTCTTGACTGTATCTACTGAAATTCTCATCCATATTCCTGGGCCTCAGATTTCTTATTAATAAAATAAGGACTTTGGAGCAAGTGATATTTGGCATTCTTGCTGTTATAATAATTTATAGGATATTATAAATACTACTACTTACTTGGGAGAATTAAAGACAATATTTAAGAAAAAAATTCTGGAACTGTTTCCCTAGAACAGCAGGTAACTGTGAACTTTGCAAGTAACTGTAATTTAAATAAATTCTTTTCTCACATGCAAAAATGTCAGAAAGCAGACAACTATCATTTGTGTTTTCATTACTGCTGGTTGGGTTCTGTGGAAGAGAGGCCAAGATGGAGTTTATGGTGTTAGATGTTTCATAGGGATCAACACCTAGGAGGAGTGAGAGGAAGCAGGATTGGGCAGATAAAAACTGCAATGCACACCCAACAGAACCTCGGACATCCTGACAGGGAGCCCTACAGTGACTACTGCCAGCAGAGGGTCTTGTGTTGGACTGAAATGTCTGGGTCTGCCTCAGGGTATAAACCATCTTGCTCTGTCACTGGAAGAGTGTGGCCACACCAGGTGGCTCTCAGCAGCAGAATTAGACCCTGAAGAGCTGATGTTTGCATGCTGTCTGCTGATCCCACTCTCTAGAGCAAGCAGCCAGTCCTCCCTTAAGGGGGCTTGTGGGCAGCACATCTTATGTTTATCACACATATCAACACAAGTCCTCTGTGATTCTTTTAGCCTTTCTCATGTTCAGAAAATGGCTCCCACAGTTGCAAGTGTCACATGCTGTTCAAAACACCAAGGAAGGAAGAAGCAGTACTCTCTATTCCTTTTATCAGGAGATCAAAATCTTTCCTAGAAACTATTGAGTAGATTTTGCTTATGCTTTGGATATTAGAAAGTTATCACATGACTAGGTCTAGCTAGAGGTTATAAAATGGAGTAGTTAGTATCTCCAGTCACTGCACTGGAGAAATAAACGGAAAGGTTATTTGGAATGGATGTGGACTTTGTCACTCACTTTACCAATCACCTAAAATGCCTTCCGAGTTCTCTGCCAGGTACCATCAGTTAAGTTCCATAAAGAGATGCAACATCTGTAGTACTATTCCCAATTCCCAAGTAAAAGCCCAAAAGCTAAATCTTTGCTTTTTCCTATACTTTTTTCTCTCCCTTTCTTTCTTTTTTTTTTTTTTTTTTTACATTTTCCCCAGTCATTGTCATGGCATCCAGAGTTAACAGTCAAAGGCTTTAAATAATTCAGTTAACAGCAGTAAAGGATATTTTCTGGTAATATTTGTAGAATGAAGTTTTACCAAGAATATGTACATAATCCTATTGGGAAAAAAAAATAACATTCACTAAGCTTAGTGTTTTAATTTTTCCTTTGGGGCTCAAATAAGTTTTCTTCCCTATCGTGGGAAAATGTATGCAGGCAACTCACAGATGTGGCAAGGAAAATGTATGCAGTACTCACACGTGTGGCATGAACTGAAGGATACAGGGGTTGTAATTTGCATCAAAGCCACACCACCAGGACTTCTGTCATCTCCTTTTTAAGGCAATATTATCTTATGGATTGCGCTGTTTCACTGTTAAGCCAAGGAATTTGTACTCAAACATGCAGCTACTAGCTAACAATTTAACAAAAAGATGATAGGTGGGAGAGAAACCCTACCAATCTCAGGAATCCCTTCTGCTCTTAAGTGACAAGCATTACCCCAGCCCTCCCCCACTGCTATTCCACACTTTGTGCTAATATACAAAATGAAGATGAGGAGTGACCAATGATACATATCATCAAGTGAATAAGTTATAACTAAAAATAAGGACTATGCTTTCACAATTGCTGAAGTGCATAGAAAGGAGGAGGAATATAATTACCTTATCTCTGAGGCTTGTCTGATGGAAACTCACTGTTCAGTACATTTATCTGTCAGGTTAGCAAATTTGACATAGGACTTGAAACTTCTTTCCAAAAATTTAGAGATTATATCAGACAGCAGAATAATATCAGAATTATAATTTAATATTAAAATTACTGTTGTAATAAACATTATGTGTAACTTTTCAAAATAATTCAGATAGCTGTTGTTTATGCTGTTCTTTCAGAAATTAAAAAAAATAAATATTTTGGTGTATTGGGCAAAGTGTACTGTTTTCAAAATGAAATAATAAAATGTCTCTCTTCTCCATTAACAACCAGAATAAACCAATCAATGAGCACTTTTCAGTGAACTGACATACAAGACACAAAATAAGGTATGGCTTAAAAACACGTTATTTTAAGTAAAAATAGTAGAGGACTCTGAAAATGATGAAACCATCAACTCCAAAAGCTGACTATTGACTATTGACCATGTGTGACACATTACATAGACATTATCTCATGTATAAGAAAGGTGGGGAAACTCTGAATAAAGGAGTCATAAAAAGCAAGCTGTTTATAAATAACTTTTCACATGGTATTACTGTTTTAAGCCATTCCTTAACTGTTTTTTTATTGCTCTGTAATTAAAATTTTATTACTTCCAGAAAGATTTCAAACATATATACTCTCGGTGTTATTTCTTTAGGGATTAGTAGTCTCTATCTTGTTTCAATATTGATTGGTTTATTTTCTTTTCTTTTGTCATAGAACATCAAGGGATATATTTTTTAAGGAGCTACTTTTCTATATTATGTTAGAATGGAATTTTTCTATTTTTGTCATTAAAATTCCAGGAGGTATTTTTCACAAGAATAGAGATATATTTTTTAGTGTCCTCCTTAATGCTACTAAAAATAATTACATTATTTTCCTAATCAATTGCTATTCACCAAGGCTCCATGGTCAGAGAAATACATTAATTTTGACTCAGTATTAACTTTATATACATATTTCACTCAGGGTTAATTTTCTAAATAAAGTCTATATCTACTCAATGTGGAAAATATGTTTGGAATGTTATTTTTAAGACACAATTATACATTTGCTAATTATTAAGATGGAATCAATTGATTATATCAATTCATTATAATTAGTGTACAGCATTCTCCTACAGTAGATAATTAACAAGCAACAACACAGCTGAACGTTTAAATTGCTTATTTTTTCTCTAAGTTCCCAAAGATATATTTTTAGCACAGGAATGACAACTTTAGAACCACAAGCACATGCAGAACCTAAGATAAGCCTTTGAAAGGATCTGATGACATGTAACCAAAGAGTTGTAATGTTAAATACTTGTGCAGTGTGAGAGATGGCGTAGTGTTCTAATGTGCAGCACAGACTCAGAACAAGACTGCCTGAGACAAAGCCAGGCTCCACTCACCATCTGTGTGCCTGTAGGCAAGTTGGCACCTCTCTGTCAATGTGGAATATTACCATACTATACTTACTAACTATTAATATACCACTGCCTTAAAGCATTACTGTAACTTCCAAAGGGACCTATTTTATTAATAGGAGTCCAGTTTAAATCCAAGGGGAATTGAGTTCAACTAATAAAAGATGGTTAAATGTTTCAAAGTATGTGCACGTTATTCCCACTTTTAGACTATGAATATTAGACCACAGTAATTTAGATATTCAAAATTTCATGTTTCTGTTCTTCAAAATTCATCTTTTTCTTTTCCATCTTTTACTTTTTCCTTTCACCTATATTTGACACAAAGGCAGGACAAAATGAAACTACATACTCCTAGAACTTTTCCTAGAAATCATCTAAGTCCTGTGAACATTATACAATGATCTTTTAAATTAGAAGATTAAGAAAAATATGCCAACTATAAAAACCGAAGGCTACTCCTATTCTGTTTTATTTCCTTCCTTGGATGAAAGTCAGAAGTATTAGGATTATATTCAAAATAAATGTATGAAAAAAACTGAACGCATCTTTTTTCTCATTTTCCTCTACCCTTCTTGTCTATTTTCATCTCTCATACACATAAAACTTCTGTTAAACTGAAAAGATGCTATGTCAGTTTTTATTTTTCACTATGCACTCTCAATTAGCATGTGACACAACTAACAGTGCTGTCAGATGATATTAAAGATAGGCAAGATTCTAAATGGACACAAATTGAGCAGTTTAATTATCTGCCACTGGTGTTATCAGGGTACCTCTATTGTGCTTCTCTTCATCATAGGAAACAGCTGCCTGACCAATTATTCCTACCCATTTGTAGAAACTCAAGACTTCATTTTCTATCAACATAGTTACTGGCCAACTTGTGATAGGCTCTTTTTCTAGTTTACTTTATAAGGCAAACCCTAAAAGGATTATTCAATCAATTATAGGAGGATTTAAGTAAAATTGGTTTATTTTAGAAAAGGATTTATTGTTACAAGGTATAGGCAAGAACTCAGGTTAGCTGTATATATTTATCTATATGCCTTCTCTTACAGCAATGAAGATAAACAAAGATATATTAGCTGTAAAAATCTATAACTCAAGGAAAGACTTTTCTTCTTTGTTCTAGGGAGATAAAACAATCATTGCACTAAATAAGAATTTCGTGTGTGTGTGTGTGTGTGTGCGTGTGTACATATACGCATGTATTTATACATATCTATAAAATTGCAATATTAAATAATTACAACTTCACTATGGGACTTAGTTATAAGAAATATGGGGTCTTTAAGTCTTCTGATTGGCATTGAAATATATAACATGTTAAAGAAGAAAACAATAAGAAAATACTTTTTGATTTTACACCGTAGAATAACCATGGCATAAGGATAGGCAGAATTGCACCTGATTTTAAGTTTTATGTTGATTTTAACATAACAGTGTTTAAATACAGAGGTATTTATACCCTCAAGTCTGCCACACACAGTTATTTTATAAATCTTATTTAGTCTTAATATTTCTGCTCTGAAAGATAATTGAGCGTGAGGAAGGAAAAGAGAAGCTTCAAATACCTTAGCTCTACTGTCACCGCTAGTAACCTTTCTATTCTATTACTCAAAGGCTTTTGCATTTATCAAGAGGTCACTTAACAGAAGAGGAAAAACACTTATTTTCTTTGAGACACAATTAATTGTTTTGCACAGTGATGGGCTTTGGTTAGATCCCCTCTTAGTCCCTTTTATCTATAAACTCTATGATTAAAATATAGTATAAAAATTACCACAGATCCAGAATAGAGACACATGCAGATATTAATACGATCACCTAAAAACAATTAAAAGGGAGAGAAGGACTGAAATCTGTGTGGATGAGAGACTTTGAGGTATGAATGACAAAGTCATTGTTGAATTCTTCTTTTTTACTTCCAAGTGTATTTCAGGGGATTTCAAAAGTGACTAGAACCTAAATAATATTCATATGCACTCATTCATGTTATGAATGAAAAAAAATTTGACTTAGGGGGGATAAGTGGATTAAAGTCATAACACTGGCTTTTTCATTAGTTTGCATATTCACTCATTTAAATAAATATTTACTGAACACTATTGCACAGGATACTGTGTTAGACATTAGAGAACAAATACAAATGTATCATTGTCCCTACCCTCAGGAGTATTCTATGTTCTCAGGATAAAACAAAAAATTCAAGTGGAAAATATGTCTATGGGAAATACCATGACTTTATATCATAAAAACAAAAGGGAAAGTGTTCATAATTAAAATATAGTAAAAATGGGATACCTGAAGGCCTCAGTCAGGTAAACATCTGCCTTTAGCTCAGGTAATGATCCCAGGGTCTGGGCTTGAGTCCTACATCAGGCTCCTTGCTCTGCACGGAGCCTGATTCTCCTTCTGCCTGCTCCTCCCCCTGCTTATGCTCTCTCTGTCTCTGACAAGTAAATAAATAAATAAAATCTTTTTAAAAATTAAAAATAAATAATATATAGTAAAAGTGTATGTTAACTAATTAGAATTTAAATACAAATTTGAAAAAGAAGACATAATATATTTGCATGAAAGAACGTTATAAGCACATCAATTTTAGAAATTATAGAAGTAGTTTAAAATGCTTCATCAAAAACAGTCCAGTCCCATGTGGCTTCCCTAGTGAATTCTCCCTAACATCTAAGGAAAGAAATACCAATTCTGTGCAAACTCTTTCAGAAAATAGAAGAGGAGGAAATAATTCCCAACTCATTTAATGAAGTCATTGTTAACCTGATACCAAAACTAGATGAATACATTTAAGAAAATAAACACTACAAATATCTTTCATGACTCTTTATACAAAAATCCACAACAAAGTATTACCCAATCAAATCCAGCAATATGTAAAAAGGCCAATAACCAAGTTGGACTTATCTCAGTAATGCAAGATTAGTTTAACATTCAAAATTCAATGTAATTCCCAATATTCACAACATAAGAAAAACCGTATGATCATCTCAGTAGATGTCAAGTGCTTTTAACAAAATTCAGCATGTCATTTTTAAAACTGAGCCACATACAATAGAAGAGAACTTCCACAAACTGAGAAACCTACAGCTGACCTCATACTTAAGGATAAATATCTGATACTTTCTCCCTGGGATTAGGAATAAAGAGAAGATGTCGACCCTCACTATTATCATCCACCCTTGTACTGGAGGACCTAGGTATTGCAAAAAGGAAATGAATGACATGAATGGTATAGCAATTAAAAAAATATATAAGCAAAACAGTAAAAATGTTTTTATTTGTCTAAGACATTATTGTTCACGTAGCAGAATTTTAAGGATGCCGCAAAGCAGCTATGGTTGACCCTTGAAAAACACAGGGGGTAAGGCATTGACTTATTTCATCATCCAAAATCCACATATAACTTTTGACTCCCGCAAAACAACTACAAATAGCCAATTGTTGACAAGCCTTACTGATAACATAAGCAGTTTATTAACACATATTATATATATTATATGTATTTTATACTGTATTCTCACAATAAAATAAACTAGAGAAAGAAAGTATCATTAAGAAAATCAGAAGAAAGAGAAAATACATTTACAATATTGTATCCAAAGGAATCATATATAAGTGGGCCTCCTCCCCAACATACAGTCCAAACACCTGCTGTTGCAGGGTCTACTGTATTAAAAGTAATAGTTTAGTTTCCACAAAGTTAATACAGAAAACTCTCCATTTTATGTAATAACAAAAATAATTAGAAAATAAAATAAAGAATATTCTAGTCACAATAGTGTCAAAATATAAAAATAGCTAGTGATCAATTTAACAAAAGATAAGCAAGGTTATACACTGAAAATTATATAGCACAATATTGAGAAAAATTAAAAACCCAAATAAATGGAGATATTTGCTATGTTCATGGATTGGAAGAATAAACCTTGTTAACATGTTAATTTTTCTTAAATTGATCTATAGAATTAATGCAATCTCAATCAAAATCCTAACCACGTTTTTTGATAAAAATCAGCAAGTTGACTCTAAAAGTTATGTGAAAATGCAAACAAATCAGAAGGACCAAAGTAATTTTTGAAAAGAACAAAGTGAGAGGACATACATTACCTGATTTCAAGACGTGCTGTGAAACTATAGTAATCAAGACCTCATAGCACTGGTAAAAGAATAGATATATCAAATGGTCAGTAGAACAGAATAGTGAATCCAGAAAAGAACCTATATATACATGGTCAATTGATATTTGTCACAGTTCCCAAAGCAATTCAATAAGGGAGAGAAGGTCTTTAAGAAATTGAGTTGGAACAACTGGATAATCATGTAGAAAAAGATAAACATGAAATTTTAATATACAAAATATACAAAAATTAGATCAAAATGTATTATACCTAATTGTAAGTGTAATATAAAACTTAGAGCAGGAAAAATCTTTGAAAACTTGGATTAGGCAGTATTACTTTGGATGGAACACAAAAGGCATAAACCACAAAAGAAAAAAATGAAACATGAGACTTCATGACAGTTAAGACATTTAGCTTTTCAAAAGATACCATTAAGAAACTAAAAGGCAAGCCTTATAATGTGAATTATAAGGCAAGCCTTATAACAGTAGCTAGTAATTGGAAAATGACTTATAATAGTACCAAAAACATAATATAATTGGGATAAATATGTACTATGGAGAATAATAAAGATGATTTATAATTAATTAATAATGATAATAAATAAGTCAATTAAAATGGGCGTAAAGATTTGGACACGTCACAAGAGAAAATAAAATGGGATGACCACTAAGCTCATGAAAAGATAATGAACAGGGGCACCTGTGTGGCTCAGTGGGTTAAAGCCTCTGCCTTCGACTCAGGTAATGATCCCAGGGTCCTGGGATCAAGCCCTGCATTGGACTCTCTGCTCAGCGGGGAGCCTGCTTCCCCCTCTCTCTCTGCCTGCCTCTCTGCCTACTTGTGATCTCTGTCTGTCAAATAAATAAATAAAAATCTTAAAAAAAAAGATAATGAACATACGTTCATAAGGAAAATATGAATCATAATGAGTTACCCTATACATTCATTAGAGTGGCTAAAATAAATGACAGTACCAAGTATATTGGAATGTAAGTGAAACAACTGGAAATCTCATATACTACTTATCCAAACACAAAAGTGGAATACCACTTTGTAAAACTTTTTAGCAGTTTCTTAAAATACTGAATGCTCATCTTCAATATACCAGAGCTATTGCACTTCTAGGAATTTACCCAAGAGAAATAAAAGCATAGTTCCACCCAGACTTGTATGCCAGTGTTCATATTAGCTTTATTCATAATAGACAAAAATCCTACACATAGCATGATCCTACACACACCATGCTATAAATTAAAATACCGTATGATAGGGAAAGGGAACTTTCTTTGTCTTGGTCTCCATCAGATAGCTGAGCAGTCCTTATGCTAGGGTGTTTTCTGTTCATGGAGCATCATGTTTAGAGTCTTGGAATGTGTCATAGGGTAACAGGGGCAGGTGGTTTTGTTGCTTCAGAGTAGCACGATGGTCATATCAGCAGTGGAAAACATCTCCTAGAAGCAGTGAAACAGTGTGAAATACTGACCTGAGTGGCATGTTGTAAATAAAGTCCAGTGAACAGTTGAGTGGAGTAGATAAACATGAGCTGAGGTGGGAGAAGCAAAGAACAGAGGCAGGCCCATGCTGGATTTCATCTAGCTTGAGGGCATGTGCCCAGACCCGTAGAGAGGGTTGAGGTTTTCCTCATCAGAGTGGATAATGAGGGAATTCAGTTTGGACACTAACAGTAATGTGAACACATTTTCATATTCTAATAGAAAAGTTAGGGGGAACTTTAGGTTAATTAAAAATGCATGAAGGACATTTAAGGACAATAACTTTGAGTTTGATAACTCATCTACATGTTGATAGAGATTTTATAAACAAAAGTTTCTTCTTATAAAAATCACAAATTGAGTAAAAATGTGGGTTATAAGACTCGATATTTAAAGATATAAGTATCATCAAAATGATCTAACTTATTTACATGATCCATTAAAATCCTAGCTTTTTTTTCCAGAAATTGACAAACTAATTATAAAATTCACATGAAAATTTAAAGAGCTAAGGACAGGGGTGCCTGAGTGGCTCCATCAGTTAAGCATCTGACTCTTGATTTTGGCTGAGGTTATGAGCTTAGGGTTCTGGGATCAAGTCTCATGTAGGGCTTCCTACTCAGGGAGTATCTGCTTGTCTTCCTCCCCCTCTATCCCTCCCCTGTTCACTCTCTTTCTCTCTCTAAAATAATTTTTTTTTTAAAAGAGCTAAGAACAAAGATAAAGCTAGAAAACTTAAGCTACTACCTATCAAGACCTATTGTAAAGTTACAGAAATTAAAATAATATTATTGGCACAAAGACATGCAAATAAAAAAATGGAAATGCATAGAGAGTTTCAAATAATATCCACAATTGGATTGTCATTTGATTTATGACAAGATACCTGTGATCAGAAGCATGGACCAAGGATGAAGTTTACAGTAAATAATGCTGGATTAATTAGCCATCCATATGAATGCTAAAAATCTTGGCCTGCAATTCATGCTATGTGGAAAAGTTAATTACAGATGGATTGCACATCTAAATGTAAAAGTTAAAATATAGAACAACATCTTCATGAATCAGGACTATATAACAATCTCTTATATAAAACACTTTTAAAAACCTCTTACTAAAATCACATATTATGTAAAGAAACTTAAAGACTGAAAGTGAGAGGATGGAGAAACATCTATCCTGCAAATAAAAGTGAAAAGAAAGCAAGAATAGCAATACTCATATTGGACAAAATAGACTTTAAAAAAAGACTGTAACAAGAGACAAAGGAGGGCATTATATAATAATAAAGGGGAAAATCCAGTAAGAAGATATAACAATTGTAGGTATTTATGCACCCAACCTCGGAGCACCCACATATATAAAACAGTTAATAACAAACATAAAGGAACTGATCAATAATAATACAATAATAGTAGGAAACTTAAACACCCCACTTACATCAATGAACAGATCATCTAAACACAACATCAACAAGGAAACAGTATCTTTGAATGACACACTAGGATCAGGTGTATTTAACAAATATATTCAGAGCATTCCATCCGTAAACAGCAGAGCACACACTCTTTTCAAATGCACATGGAACATTCCCCAGAATTGATCACATATTAATCCACAAGACAAACATCAACAAATTCAAGAAGATCGAAATTATACCATTCATATTTTCTCACCACAGCGCTATGAACAAGAAGTCAACCTACTAAACAATGAATGGGTCAACCAGGAAATCAAAAAAGAAATTAAAAAATACATGGAAACAAATGAAGTTTATAGCAACAAAGTCCTATCTCAAGAAACTAGGAAATCAAAGAAGAAATTAAAAAATACATGGAAACAAATGAAGTTTATAGCAATAAAGTCCTATCTCAAGAAACAATCTCAAATACACAGCGTAAGCTTGTACCTAGAGAAGCTAGAAAAAGAACAAAAAACAAAACCTAAAAAGAGCAGAAGGAAGGAAATAATAAAGACTAGAACAGAAATAAATGAAATAGAAACTAAAAAAACAATGAACAGATCAATGAAACCAGGAGCTTATTCTTTGAAAATATTGATAAAATTGATAAACCTGTAGCCAATCTTATGAAGAAAAAAACCATAAAGGGCTCAAATAAGTAAAATACAAATGAGAGAGGAGAAATAGCAACACCACAGAAATACAATTATAAAAGAATATTATGAAAAACTATATGCCAACAAATTGAACAACCTAGAAGAAATGGATAAACTCCTAGAAACATATAAACTACCAAAACTGAAACAGGAGGAAATAGAAAACTTAATCAGATCAATAACCAGCAAAGAAATTGAATTAGTAATAAAAAACAAAACAAAACAAAAAAAACTCCCAGCAAACAAAAGTCCAGGACCACATGGCTTCACAAGCAAATTCTACCAAACATTTTTTTTAAAGATTTTATTTATACATTAGAGAGAGAGAACGAGAACACATGTGTGTGCACACGTTCATGAGTGGGGGGAGCGGCAGTTAGGAGAAGCAGACTCCCCACCAAGCAGGATGCCCTATGTGGACTCCCTCCCAGGACCCTGAGATCATGACCTGAGCCAAAAGCAGATGCTTAACAGACTGAGCCACTCATGCTTCTCTCTACCAAACATTTAAAGAACAGTTAATGCCTATTCTCCTTAAACCATTCCAAAAAATAAGGAACAAAAACGTCCAAATTCATTCTATGAAGACAACACTACCCTGATAACAAAACCAGAGAAAAACATTACTGAAAACAAGAACTACAGGCCAATATCCCTGATTAACATAGATGCAAAAATTCTCAAAATACTAGCAAACCGAATTAAACAGTACATTAAACACACACACACACACACACACACACACACAAAGCACTCACCACAGGGACACCTGGGTGGTTCAGCTGGTTAAGTGTCTGCTCTCAGTTCAGGCCTTGGTCCTGGAGTCTGTAGATTGAGCCCCCCCACAGATCAGTCCAGCTCCCTCCTCATGGGGTAGACTGTTTCTCCCTCTACTTCTGCCCCCATCCCACTTATGTTCTCTCTCATTCTCTCTCACTCTCTGTGTTAAACCATAAAAAAGAACAAAATCTTGCCATTTGCAGCAACATGGATGGAGACAGAGCATACTGCTAAGCAAAGTAAGTGAGTCAGAAAAAGACATATACCATATGATTTCACTCATATGTAGTTTAAGAAACAAATGAGCAAAGGGGAAAAAATAAGATAGACAAAGCAAGAAAGAGACTCTTATTATAGAAAACAAACTGATGTTTATCACAGGGTAGGTGGGGGGGTGGCATGGGTGAAATAGGTGATGGGGATTAAGGAGTGCCCTTGTGATGAGCACAGGGTTTTGTATGGAAGTGAAGGATCACTATATTGTACACCTGAAACTAATATTACACTTAATTAAATAATTAAAATAAAATGAATATAAATAAAATATAAACTTAAAAAACAAAAAAACACTTATTAAAATCTCATAAAATAGTATGGAAATAAAAATGGCAAACAGGACAGTGATAGGACTAGAGCTGCTGTCATGATGAGATATCGTTAAGGTTTTGAAAGATGGAAGCCAGAGGAAGGAAGAAGATACAATGTTTCATAAGTAACTTTTAGTCAGAGTATATAAAGAACTATAAAAAATTTAGGGAAAGACAGGAAAACCAATATGAAAGAATAATAGATTAGTAAGGGATTTGAATAGGCACTTCACAGAGAAGTATATCTAAATGATAGATAAATTATTCAAAAGATTGTTCATTTTATTGGTGACTAAGAAAATACAAACTAAAATAGTAGTATAATACCACTACACAGTCACCAAAAAGCCTATATAGAAGAAGGGAAAAAATCAAGGATGTTTAACAATGGGAATTCTTACACACTGCAATGAAAGTATAAATTGATGCAATCACTTTGGAAAGATATTTGTCAAATGTATATATAAATTGTGTATATATAATACAATATAGTACTGTATATAATCATATGTACTATATATAGTGTGTGTGTGTGTACATATATATATATATATATATATATATATATATATGAGTGTGCATATATATACACACACATTGTCAAATGTATATAGGACAAATGCATGCCCTATAACCCAACACTCCACTCTGAGGTATAGGTATATATATTCACTGAAAGATGTATAGGAAAATATTTATAGGAACACTATTTGTAATACATAAAAGCTGAAAACTAGGAGGAGTCAAAATTGCAGAGAAGTAGCAGGCTGAGGTGACATCAGGTAGCAGGAGATCAGCTAGATAGCTTATCAAACTATTTCAAACACCTATAAATCCAACAGGAGATTGAAAAGAAAAAGAACAATTCTAGAAACAGAAAATCGACCACTTTCTGAAAGGTAGGACCAGCAGAGAAGTGAATCCAAAGCAACGGGAAGACAGACCGTGGGGGAGGGGCCATCTCCCAGCAAGAGGCAGAACAACGGAGCACAATATCAGGACTTTTAAAAGTCTGCTCCACTCAGGGACATCGCTCTAGAGGCTAAACAGGGGTGAAGCCCACACGGGGTCAGTGTGGCCCCAGGTCATGCAGGGTCACAGAAGGATCGGCAGTGTCTGAGTGTCACAGAGCTCGCAGGTATTAGAGTGGGGAAGCCTGCTACAGAGACAAAGTCTAGGAGTGAGCTCTCAACACAGGGTTACCTTGAACCAGTCACAGTCTGGGTGAGCTCGGGGGCATGACCGGAGGCCAGGGAGACGGGAGTGATTGAGCACTTTTCTCTGAAGGTGCACTGAGGAGTGGGGCCCCGAGCTCTTGGCTCCTCTGGGCTGGAAAATATTTATAGGAATACTATATGTAATACATAAAAGCTGAAAACTAGGAGGAGTCAAAATCGCAGAGAAGTAGCAGGTTGAGACATCAGGTAGCCACCTGGTTGGGAGTCTGCCATTTTCATTCCCGTCCCCTAGAACTCTACGGAAAGCGTTCAGGGAACAAAAGCTCCCAAAAGCGAACCCAAGCAGATTACTTAGCCTGGACCCTGGTAAGGGCAGTGCAATTCTGTCTCAGGCAAAGACACTTGAGAATCACTACAACAGGTCCTTCCCCCAGAAGCTCAACAAGAAATCCAGCCAAGACCAAGTTCACTTACCAAGGAGAACAGCAGAATTCCAGAGGAGGGAAAGAAAAGCATAGAATTCATGGCTTTCTCCCCATGATTCTTTAGTCTTGCAGTTAATTTTTTTTAATTTTATTTTTTTTTCTTTTGCTAATTTTTTTTTAACTTTTACCCTTTACTCTTTTAACATTTTTTAACTAGTTTATCATAACAATACCTTTCATAAAAAAATAATAATAATCTTTTTTTGAACCTTCATTATTATAGTCATATTTTATCCTTCATTGTATCTAACTTTATTTTTTGTATACACATAGGGTTTTTCCTTCTAAAAAATTTGGGGTACAATTTCTTCAAAATGTACCCTAAATCTAGCTCCAGACTTGTTCTAGTCTCCACCCTGAGCAAATTCTCTCCACTTTCTTTTTCTTTATTCTCCCAACCAACTTACTTTATCAACTCCTTTTTTAGAAATTAAAAAAAAAAATTTTTTTCATCTTTATAGGCATATTCCATTCCTTCATTGTGTTTAACCCTTATATATGTTTTT
>NW_022630995.1:108004285-108212734 GCF_010015895.1 Lontra canadensis | reverse complement strand
AATAATTGGGATTCCAGAAGAAGAAGAAAGAGAGAGGGGAGCAGAAGGTATATTGGAGAGAATTATTGGAGAGAATTTCCCTAATATGGTAAAGGGAACAAGCATCAAAACCCAGGAGGTGCAGAGAATCCCCTTCTAAATCAATAAGAATAGGTCCACACCCCATCACCTAATAGTAAAATTTACAACTCTTAGCAACAAAGAGAAAATCTTGAAAGCAGCCCGGGAAAAGAAGTCTGTAACATACAATGGTAAAAATATTAGATTGACAGCAGACTTATCCACAGAGACCTGTCAGGCCAGAAAGAACTAGCATGATATATTCAGAGCACTAAATGAGAAAAACATGCAGCCAAGAATACTATATCCAGCTAGGTTATCATTGAAAATAGAAGGAGAGATAAAAAGTTTCTGGGACAAACAAAAACTAAAAGAATTTGTAAAAGAACTAAAATCTAAACAAGATGAAATCAAAAAAGCTATTAATGATGAGCAATAAAAAAAATTTTTAAATGGAGGCTCTTACTGCTAGGATAAATGAGACAGAAGAGAGAATTAGTGATATAGAAGAACAAATAATAAAGAATAAAGAAGCTGAGCAAGAGAGACAAACAATGGCTAGATGAAGAGGAGAAAATTCAAGAGATAGGTGATACCATAAGATGAAACAATATTAGAATAATTGGGGTCCCAGGAGAAGAAAGAGAGAGAGGGACAGAATGCATATTGGAGCAAATTATAGCAGAGATTTCCCTAATTTGGCAAAGGGAACAAGCATCAAAATCCAGGAGGCACAGAGAACCCACCTCAGATCAATAAAAATAAGTCCACACCCTGTCATCTAATAGTAAAACTTACAAGTATCAGTGACAAAAAGAAAATACTGAAAGCAGCTCAGGACAAGAGGTCTGTAACATACAATGGTAGAAATATTAGATTGGCAGCAGACCAATCCACAGAGATCTAGCAGGCCAAAAAGGACTGACATGATATATTCAGAGCATTAAATGACAAATATGCAGACAAGAATACTATATCCAGCTAGGCTGTCACTGAAAAGAGAAGGAGAGATTAAAAGCTTCCAGGACAAACAAAAACTAGAAGAATTTGCAAACACCAAATCAGCCCTACAGGAAATATTGAAATGAGTTCTCTAAGCAAAGAGAGAGCCTATAAGTAATATACCAGAAAGGAACAGAGACAATATACAGTAACAGTCACCTTATAGGCAGTCCAAGGGCACTAAATTCATATCTTCCTATAGTTACCCTGAATATAAATGGGCTAAATGCCCTAATCAAAAGACATAGAGTAATAGAATGGATAAAAAAAACAAAATCCATCAATATGCTGCCCAGAAGAAATTCATTTTAGACCTGAAGATACCTCCAGATTTAAAGTGAGGGGGTGGAAAACAATTTACCATGCTAATGGACATCAGAAGAAAGCTGGGGTGGCAATCCTTATATCAATATAAGGATTGATATATCAATTAGTTTTAAGCTAAAGACTATAATAAGAGATGAGGAAGGACACTATATCATACTCAAAGGGTCTGTCCAACAAGAAGATCTAACAATTTTAAATATCTATGCCCCTAACATGGGAGCAGCCAACTATATAAACCAATTAATAACAAAATCAAAGAAATACATCAACAATAATACAATAATAGTAGGGGACTTTAACACTCCCCTCACAGAAATGGACAGATCATCCAAGCAAAAGATCAACAAGGAAATAAAGGCCTTAAATGACACACAACCATATGGACATCACAGATATATTCAGAACATTTCATCCCAAAGTAAAAGAATACACATTCTTTTCTAGTGCATGTGGAATATTCACCAGAATAGATCACATCCTGGGACATAAACAGTTCTCAACTGGTACCAAAAGATTGGGATCATTCCCTGCATATTTCAGACCACAATCCTCTAAAGCTAGAACTCAATCACAAGAGGAAATTTGGAAAAAACCCAAATACATGGAGACTAAACAGCATCCTTCTAAAGAATGAATGGGTCAACCAGGAAATTAAAGAAGAATGGAAAAAATTCATGGAAACAAATGATAATGAAAACACAATGGTTCGAAACCTGTGGGACACAGCGAACGCAGTCCTGAGAGGAAAATATATAGCAATACAAGCCTTTCTCAAGAAACAAGAAAGGTCTCAAATACAAAACTTAATCCTACACCTAAAGGAGCTGGAGAAAGAACAGCAAAGAAAGCCTAAACCCAGCAAGAGAAGAGAAATCATAAAGATCAGAACAGAAAGGAATGAAATAGAAACCAAAAAAAAAAAAAAAGAACAAATCAATGAAACTAGGAGCTGGTTCTTTGAAAGAATTAATAAGATTGATAAGCCCCTGGCCAGACTTATCAAAAAGAAAAGAGAAAGGACCCAAATAAATAAAATCATGAATGAAAGAGGAGAGATCACAACCAACACCAAAGAAATACAAACAATTATAAGAACATACTATGAGCAACTCTACACCAACAAATTTGACAATCTGGAAGAAATGGATGCATTCCTAGAGACATATAAACTACCACAACTGAACCAGGAAGAAATAGAAAACCTGAACAGACTCATAACCAGTAAGGAGATTGAAACAGTCATCAGAAATCTCCAAACAAACAAAAGCCCAAGGCCAGATGGCTTCCCAGGGGAATTCTACCAAACATTTAAAGAAGAATGAATTCCTATTCTCCTGAAACTGTTCCAAAAAATAGAAATGGAAGGAAAACTTCCAAACTCATTTTATGAGGCCAGCATCACATTGATTCCAAAACCAGACAAGGATCCCATCAAAAAAGAGAATTATAGACCAATATCCTTGATGAACACAGATGCGAAAATTCTCAATTTTCTATACTAGCCAATAGGATTCAACAGTACATTAAAAGGATTATTCACCATGACCAAGTGGGATTTATTTTAGGGCTGCAAGTTTGGTTCAGCATCCACAAATCAATCAATGTGATACAACACATTAATAAAAGAAAGAACAAGAACCATATCATACTCTCAATAGATGCTGAAAAAGCATTTGACAAAGTATAGCATCCTTTTCTGATCAAAACTCTTCAAAGTGTAGGGATAGAGGGCACATACCTCAATATCATCAAAGCCAAGAAAAATCCACCACAAATATCAATCGCAGAAATGGAGAAAAACTGAAAGCTTTTCTGCTAAGGTCAGGAACATGGCAGGGATGTCCATTATCACCACTGCTACTCAACATAGTACTAGAAGTCCTAGCCTCAGCAATCAGACAACAAAAAGAAATTAAAGGCATCCAAATTGGCAAAAAAGAAATCAAACTATCACTCTTTGCAATTGACATGATACTATATGTGGAAAACCCAAAGACTCCACTCCAAAACTGCTTGAACTTGTACAGGAATTCAGTAGAGTGTCAGGATATAAAATCAATGCACAGAAATCAGGTGCACATCTTTACACCAACAACAAGAGAGAAGAAAGAGAAATTAGGAGTCAGTCCCTTTTACAATTGCACCCAAAACCACAAGATACCTAATAATAAACCTAACCAAAAGGCAAAGCATCTATATTCAGAAAACTATAAAGTACTCATGAAAGAAATTGAGGAAGACACAAAGAAATGGAAAAATGTTCCATGCTCCTGGATTGGAAGAACAAATATTGTGAAAATGTCTATGCTACCTAAAGCAATCTACATATTTAATGCAATCCCTATCAAAATCCCATCCATTTTTTTTCAAAGAAATGGAACAAATAATCCTAAAATTTATATGGAACCAGAAAAGACCTTGAATAGCCAAAGGAATATTGAAAAAGAAAGCCAAGGTTGGTGGCATCACAATTCCGGACTTCAAGCTCTATTACAAAGCTGTCATCATCAAGAAAGTATGGTACTGGCACAAAAATAGACACATAGATCAATGGAACATAATATAGAGCACGAAATAGACCCTCAACTCTATGGTCAACTAACCTTCAACAAAGCAGGAAAGAATGTCCAATGGAAAAAAGACAGCCTCTTCAATAAATGGTGTTGGGAAAATTGGACAGCTACATGCAAAAAAATGAAACTGGACCATTTCCTTACACCACACACGAAAATAGACTCAAAATGGATGAAGGACCTCAATGTGAGAAAGGAATCCATCAAAATTCTTGATAAGAACACAAGTAATCAACCTCTTCGACCTCAGCCGCAGCAACATCTTCCTAGGAACATCGCCAAAGGCAAGGGAAGCAAGGGCAAAAATGAACTATTGGGATTTCTTCAAGATCAAAAGCTTTTGCCGAACAAAGGAAACAGTTAACAAAACCAAAAGACAACTGACAGAATGGGAGAAGATATTTGTAAACGACATATCAGATGAAGGGCTATTATCCAAAATCTATAAAGAGCTTAGCAAACTCAACACCCAAAGAACAAATAATCCAATCAAGAAATGGGCAGAAGACATGAACAGACATTTCTGCAAAGAAGACATCCAGATGACCAACAGACACATGAAAAAGTGCTCCACCTCACTCAGCATCAAGGAAATACAAATCAAAACCACAATGAGATACCACCTCACACCTGTCAGAATGACTAAAATTACCAAGTCAGTAAACGACAGATGCTGGTAAGGATGTGGAGAAAGGGGAACCCTCCTACACTGTTGGTGGGAATGCAATCTGGTGCAATCACTCTGGAAAACAGCATGGAGGTTCTTCAAAAAGTTGAAAATAGAGCTACCCTAACACCCAGCAATTGCACTACTGGGTATTTACCCTAAAGATACAAACGTAGTCATCCAAAGTGGCATGTGCACCTGAATGTTTATAGCAGCAATGTCCACGATAGCCAAACTATGGAAAGAACCTAGATGTCCATCAACAGATGAATGGATAAAGAAGAGGTGGTATGTATACACACACACACACACACACACACACACACACACAATGGAATACCATGCAGCCATCAAAAGAAATGAAATTTTGCCATTTGCGATGACATGGTTGGAACTAGAGGGTATTATGCTTAGCGAAATAAGTCAGTCAGAGAAAGACAACTATCATATGATCTCCCTGATATGAGGAAGTGGAGATGCAACATGGGGGGTTTGGGGGTGGGAAAAGAATAAATGAAACAAGATGGGATGGGGACGGAGACAAACCATAAGAAACTCTTAATCTCACAAAACAAACTGAGGGTTACTGTGGGGAGAGGGGTCAGGAGACGGTGGTGGGGTTATGGACATTGGGGAGGGTATGTGCTATGGTGAGTGCTGTGAAGTGTGTAAACCTGGCGATTCACAGACCTGTACCCCTGGGGCTAAAAATACATTATATGTTTATAAAAGAATTTAAAAATTTTTAAAAAATCTGAAAACTACACTCCACAAATGGTAAAATGAATACATAAATTATAACATTTACACAATGGAATACTGTCTGTGTAGAATGAAAAGAAACTATAACCATAGGCAAAGTTAAGGATTAATCTCACAAATACAATTTTGAAGCAGATAAACAAGGAATATATGTTTCTATTTATAAAAATTACAGAATCAGGCAGAATCTGGGTATAGTGTTACATGAAGGTGTTCTTACTTGGGAGTGGATGTTTGGAAAGGGACTTGTTAGGACTTGCAGTGGTAGAACTTACCCAGTTGTAATGTTCTGTTTTTTGCTCTGGTACTGATTAAGGGTGTGTTCAATTTGTAAAAGTTGATCAATTTGTATACTCCTGATCTGTGTCTGTATGTATCTTATACTTTATTAAAAAGCCTAAAATTTTCCAGATCTTTGAATATTGTTTTTTTCTATATATTTTCTCTATTGAGTTCAAATAGTTTTGTTAATATGTGTTTAAAAAAAAAAAAACTTGATTTTAAGTAGCATATGGGGAGTGTGACTAGGATAAATTATGATAGCAGCTAGATCCACAAAGCAAAGTTGAAATTAAAAAATCCTTTTGTTCTTGTAAACTTGGGAATGGAGGTTAGGGGGATGTCAGTCCACTTTAGCTCAGGAAAGGCTACCCAATGGACATGAAACCTGAAGGGTATTAATGAATCAGCTGCATGAAGTGGCTGAAAGATCAGCCTATACAAAGACCCTGAGGGAGGAGAAGCCTTGGTAGTTTGTCAAACGAAAAGCTATGTCTCGCATAGAGTGTGAAAAAAGGAGAGTGATATGCATTGAGACTGGTGTGCCAGGCTAGAACCAGATCATGGAAAGCCTTATGGCCATGGTAAGGAGTTTGGGTTTTATGCTTATGATAGGCAATCACTGAAGTATTTACACAATAAAAAAGGAAAGAGGGGCACCTGGGTGGCTCAGTCAGTTAAGGGTCGGCCTTTAGCTCCTGTCATGATCCCAGGGTCCTGGGCCCTGCTCAGTGGGGAGTCTGCTTCTCCTTCTCCTTCTGCCCTTCCCCCAACTCATGCTTGCTCACTATCACTCACTCTATCTCTCTAATAAATGAATAAAATCTTAAAAAAAATAAAAAGAAAAGAGTTGACATATATTTTTAAAACATGACAGTAGATAGCCATGAGAACAGACTGGAGAGGGACAAAAGTGGAAAAGGTGGATCTGTTAGAAGTCCACTGTAATAATGTGTAAGAGATGATGAGGAAGTTTAGAATGCAAGACATAAGGATATATCTACTTCTAAAATACCTGTGTTTTCATTATAAACATTCTTGTAATTATAATTAGTTATCTGACTCATTTGTTATCTAACCAATTTTAAAATTAAAATATGTGTCCAGATTTTTCTACTTTACCAAGGAATGTTGAACACATACCTAGTCACAAATATTTCTCAAGAAGATAGGGTCTTTCTGTGACCTTTTCATGACTGTGGGGAATATAGAGGAATGCAATAAGCCAGATTTCCACTTCAGCATCCTTCAACATCATGCCAGTCAGTGTAAGATCTGTCCTAAGGGTCCCAAGTTTTGAATCTACCATTCAATCTCTCAAATCTGTGACAAAATAGAAATACCTTTAAAATAGTGACATATCTTTCTAAACTCAAAGGGCTTAGATATTGTTGGAATAACCCACAGCTATGTTAAGAAGATCTATTACCTGGCTCGCTAGTGTTTTAGTATACCACCTATGGGTTCAGTTTTCTATTTAGAAGACATTTAGCCTTAGATCCTGCTATAAGAGCAATAGCAGTTGACATGCTAAGCAAACAGTTCTTTACAGAGGCTAGTACATCCCGTAGGCTGATCTCATTCTGTGTAGCTGAGAACTATAAAAAGAGAATGTATTGCCAGACAACATAATAGGTATACCATAAATATGTGTTGAATTGAATGACCCTCTATTCGTTTCCACTATATTTTCTGAGATATTTGCAGAATAAAACATCTAATCCAATGCCCAGTAAAAAGAACAATGAAATCGTAACTACTTAGTGGCAGCATGGTGTAAGACAGAAAGAGACGAGGAGCCCTGTGGTTTCATTCCACCCTCTTTCACTTTCTAGCTGTGTGACCAGAGCAACCACGACAAACTCTCTGAGGCTAAATTTTCTCATGTACACAACAAGAAACACTAACAGCATCCTAGCTCCCAAAGCGGTTGGAATGATCAGATAAGACAAAGTGAGCTTGCGCGCACACACACACACATGCACAATTGAACTCAGTCAGTGCTGTTAACTTTCACTACTGAAAAAAGAATTTTGCATTTGTCTATCGTAAATCTGTTTGAATTTAATTTTTCCTCATAAGTCCCAGGAAATGATTCAAATACTTTTTAATTCAACCCATTTAATCTTGTGAATTTTAAAAACATACATTTTTAAATAACACATAGCTATAGCACTTCATTAGGGTCCCTCACTGAGTTCATGGATTTTATTATTTTTAAAAAAACCTTTTTATGTCATAATTCTAGGAAGTGAAATTCTCAATGTAGGAGCTCATATGGATGTATTTTTTTGTTATTTATTTATTTATTTATTTAAGCATAAAATAGCCAGACAGGAGCATTTCCTTTTTAGACTCTGATCTGTTTTCTGTGAAGGGCACACTTACCTGTTCTTTCCAGGACAGAGAGAAGGGAGTAAGACAAAATGCACATTTCAGGGTGCAATATTTCACAACACTGAAAAGATGTTTTTACTGTGGAGCTTCAGAAAGGTAATGAAATGATTATTTGAGGTTGGAGAACAGCAATGTCTCTCATTCCTCCACTTTCAAAGAGGGCAGGGGTTCTGCTTACCCTAGGAAAACAGGGAGTGAAACTGTATCTTCTCTCTCCAACAATTTACTTAATCTTTAATACTGAAGCTAAAGGTATTAATATGTGTTGGTGCAAGCACTGTCCTAGTGTCTGAAGCCTCAAAGCCCAGGAACATGTTCCATCCCCACAGTTCTCAACATACAGGTAAGAAGGCAATGGCTTCTTAAGAGTTTTTACATGTGTTAACTCATGAAGTTTTTCCCAGAGCCCTGCGGAATAGGTCTTTACAGAGGAGAAAACTGAGACATAGAGATGTTAAGTGACTTTCACACAGTCTTAAAGCTAGTAGATAGTGAAGGCAGAAACTACATCTGGGTCAGGGACTCCATCTTTCTCCACTCATCAAGTAACCTGGTTTGTGAAGTGGCTGAAAGCTTGCAGATAGATGTATTTGAAAACTACTTTGCAGCCCTAGCCATACCAAGAGGAAATTCAGGGAGGAAGGGAATGTCTCTATTTTGCCTTACGTTGCAGCCAGCTTCTACAGTATAGCATTACTGGGAGTTGCCACTGCATCAAGGATGAAACCCATATTGAAATCTTCATTTGGCACCTTGTGTCTCTCCCTTTGTTTGAAAGATCCTGGAGGAGGAGCGTTGGTTAGGGCCCTCTAGTTACCAACAAGTTAGATGAGAAGGATGAACCTAATGGGGTAGAAACAACTTATTTGGACTTATCTTAAACACACACGTATACATAGGTACACATACTTACCATAACATGCAGAGAAAATTACAAACCATGTACATTTGTGCATTGATTATAAAATGACTATTAATTGCATAGTAGTAGTTAGGGTCCCATCCTCTCTAGGTCTTATTTTTCTTTATTGGTTTATTGAGGTTTTGTTCTTTTGTTTATTTAGGCAGTGTTTATTTATTTGTGATAAACTATAAATTTTTATGTACTATCCAGAATCGTCAGAGGAGATGAGTATCTTGAGTTTAGGTTTTGCATACTAAAGAGAATTTGCAGTTTGTGTAAAATCTAATCTATTTCTCTTAAGTTTTATTGAAATTCAATTAACTAATAATTAGTGTATCATTAGTTTCAGATGCAGAGCTCAGGTATTCCTCAGTTGCGTATAACACTCAGTGCTCATTACATCACATGACCTCCTTAATGCCTATCACCTTATTACCCCATTCTGCCACTTCCCTCCCTTCCAGCAATGGTCAGTTTGTTTCCTGTAGTTAAGAGTCTCTTATGGTTTCTCTCCCTCTCTAATTTTGTCTTCTTTTGTTTTTCCCTCCTATCCCCTATGAGCCTCTATTTTCTTTCTTAAATTCCACATATGAGTGAAATCATGTGATAATTGTCTTTCTCTGATTGACTTATTTTGCTTAGCATAATACCGTCTAGTTCCATCTATATTGTTGCAGATGGTAAGATTACATTTTTTTTTATAGCTGAGTGATATTCCATTGTGTGTGTGTGTGTATGTACCACAACCCCACATCCTTTTTATCCATTTATCTGTGGATGGACATCTGGGCTTTTTCCACAGTTTGACTATTTTGGACATTGCTGCTATAAACATTGGGTGCAGGTGCCTCTTTGGATTACTATATTTGTATCTTTGGGGTAAATACCTAGTGGTGTAATTGCTCGGTCATAGGATTGCTCTATATTTAACTTTTTCAGGAACTGCCATACTCTTTTCTCTGGGGACTGTTCTAGCTTGCATTCCCACCAACATTGTAAGAGGGTTCCCTTTTCTCCACATCCTTGCTGAAATATTATATAAAATGCATATATATTTAAAGTCAAACTTCAAATGGAAACAAGCTAATATTAATCATATCCATATCATGTCCATATTCTCTATATGACCACAAGAACCAAATAAATTTGATACTGTTATGGCCAGTTTTATAGATTATGCATTAGAAATTAAGGATTTAAAAAATGAGTCTAGAGAGATTACCCTTTTGCCAGAACATACAGTAGTGAATGATGGAGCCAATATTCCAAGCTTTGTGGGCACAAAAGACTATGCAACATTACCTCTGTGATCTGGGATTCATTTTATCTACTATTCCTTTTTAATACTTTCCAGTGACATTAACTGCCAAAACCATCCAGATGCAAATCTCATCTGGAACATCATATGTAGAGTATATTTATGGTTGACAATTATCTAGAATACTTTCATTCATAACTGAAAAATAATTGTCTTTAGAGTTGTTTAGTACACTTTAAGTTTGACTTCCTCCTGTTGGACTGGAATAAGTAACTATTTACTTTTTAAAAATGCTGTTGCTCCAGGGTTTGGTAAAGTAAACTCTACATTGCTATTGTGTGCCTGTATTATATAGAAGGTACCTGACTTCCTGTAGTATCACTGCCTATTCACGTAGCTGCCAGTCAATACATTTCAAGTCTGATAGTTCTCTGAAGAAACTCAATGTTAAGCTAGGCATAGAGAGAATCTAGATGGCCTTTTTGAAAAATATTTTCAGCCACATTTCTAAAATTATCAAGAAACCCAAGCCATGTTTTTTTTTTCATTTTTTTAAAATTTCTTTTCAGAGTAACAGTATTCATTGTTTTTGTAGCACACCCAGTGCTCCATGCAATCCGTATGTTTTTTTAAGCAGTTGTGGGGGGGTGGGGAGGGGCGGAGAGTAAGGAAAAGACAAAAAGTGTCCCCTCATTTTAAGGAAGTTCCTTTCAAATGACCAGAGTGTCATTATCCTCCCTTTACTTTAAAGTAAAAACTCAGGGTGCCTGGTAGTTCAGTCAGTTGAGCATCTGCCTTCTCAGGTCATGATCCCAGAGTCCTGGGATTGAATCCTGCCTTGGGCTCCCTGCTCTGTAGGGAGTCGTCTTCTCCCTCTGTCCCTCCCCATTACTTGTGCATTCTCTATCTCTCTCTCTCTCATTCTCACTCTCACGCTCTCTTAAATAAATAAATAAATAAATAAATAAATAAATCTTTAAAGTAAGAACTTCATGAAGGTAGTAATTGCCATAGAGGAAAAGAAACTCAGGGGAAAATATTGCTACTCAGTTTTTGAGGGCCCCCTTTGACAATGTTGAAATCTGAGTAAGAAATAGCAGAAAAAAATGTAGTCAGAAGAAATACCTAGTTTTAAAAGAATTGCAAAGCAATTAAAAATGTTGAAAGACTATGACTGATGCTGTGATATATTTATTGTTGCAGTGGACATGTCTTCCCTGAACTAAGACCATCACACTCTTTCAAACAACCCAGTAAGCACACATTACATGATCACAGCTTTCAGTTGCTTTTGATTAAGGCTGAATTGGAACCAGTGACCTAGAAGCAAAGAGTGTCATATTCCATTACTAAATGTCTTTGCTCGTCAGTTACCCTCAGTTCTTTTTTCCCTTAATCATTTTTATTAGCAACATTCCCAATTTTATCATCAGACAATTTGAAAGATCTCAAGAATGTGCCCTGACACAAATTATAGCTATTGTGTACACTACCTTCTTATAAAGACAGACTATCCCCAAGTGTGAGATTCACCTTGAATTATGCCAGCTGCCATCCTATTTCAGTATTTGTTCTTCTTTTATTCTCTGTTATGGTCTCCAAATGACATTAGATGTGGTTGGAATGACAAGTGCCTTTTCAGCTCCACAAGTGAAGGTGAATTCAAGAAGGAGCCTACAGACACCTGTCCATCATAACCAGGGCAACCTAGCCCCAGGAGTAGACTTATGTAAATTGATCTCAAATGCTCTCTTTGCTCTCATTGGATATTTTTTTTTTCATTTTCACCTCACAGCCTTCAGAGCTTTCTAGTATGCAATGTAAAAAAAAAAAAAAAAAAAAGAAAAAAAAAATCTCACCCTTGTTCCTTCATATTTTTTCCGTGGACTAATGCCAAAATAGAACAGAAACTAGTGTTCTTTTTTTTTTCTTTGGGCCCTATATATTTTTCTGTAGACTTACATTTCTTGGAATGCTTGACATATCTACAGTGATCTGTGAAATAGAATGCCTAGATAGAAAGGGAAGTAGATCAATATTGCTTTAACAGAGAAAATGCTTCATGAAGACACACTGGTACATAATTAAACATAACAAACATTTCCCAAGGACAGATCTCTCTAACTCAACAAAATCAAACTCACATTCCCTTGTGCTTTACCCTGATGAGAACTTCATAACTTCGGAGTGCTGTAAAGGGATTTAGAGGACAAGTATGATAGCTATTTATAGAAAATGATAGGCATCCAGCTTTGAGAGAAACTTGAACATAAAATAAATATCTTTAGAGGAAATGGTATGGACAGTGTAAGCACGAAAGAATAATATACTGAGGCAAATGGTTTGCACTTAATCTTAGTTTTTGAGGTTTCATGCTTCCCACAGTTCCTATAGTTGCCATTTATTGCAATTTCCTTACTAAGTGAAAAAAAGAAGACTCATAATCAAATCTGTAAAGATGAAGATATAAGAACAGTGTTTTTGTTTTAGGGATAATTTATATCAACACATCATATTTCTTACAACTAAAGATATTTGGAACTGCGAAATCCACAATGTGCATTTCTTAATTTGCGTCCTTCAAAAGCATGTGCTAAAGCAAATATTAGAACACAAGTAGAGTATCTGGAAGATGATCTTCGGGAACACAATGAAGGGGTTAACAGGTGAGAAATGAAAAGGAGAAAAGCCAATAAAATTGTATTAATGAGTGGGTTAATGCTGTGGGAAAAGGAAGCTCAGTCCCACTCTGGACCGTCTAAGAGATTTCGTAGCATTATTTCACCAAGAGAAGACAAGACCAAAGTGCGTACCCACTGCCATTGATTTGTTGAGCAGTGCTCCTGGTGGCATTAACTCCCTGCCAGGCACAGTCCAGAGGCAAAGACTGGTCCCTGGAAAGGGGGATCAGAAAGCTATAGGTATGAGTAAAATTTGCTTGCCAGAATAGAGCCTGAGGTCAGAGGTAACTGGGGGATATAAGAGGAGTTCCCACATGGTCAGTATACCGCATACGGTAAACCCTAATGCAAGGGAGAGCAGGACAAAGGAGGCCACTATCTAGATAGATGATATTTTTAAAAATTGAGAGAGCTCTCAGCAGTAGCAGTAAAAGAGGGTTACAAGTTCTCATTTACCCCAATGTCATTATCTGTATCTATTTACAGTTTTGATGGGTAAGAACTGCTCCCTCAAGAGAAAACCTTTCTCTTTAACACTTTCCCCTTTACTACAAATATTTAGAGGCGTGATGTTTGTTGTTCACTAAATATCACTGTCAAGCTGTCAAACTCTATTTTCAAAGGCAGCTCATTTTATAAAGATCTATGACTTCAGGCTCAAGGGAGGTTTAAAGTGATTGACACCAGCGTACATGAGTACAGGTGTCCAGGGCTTCTGTCTGCTCTCTGGAGTTGAAGGGGACCCTTGGACTATTGACTAGGTAGGGCTGTTTGCTCTGGAAGGCCAGTGCAGATGGGGTTGAGTAAAGTTTCAGGGCTCAGGCTGGTGTCAGTACTACTGTGTAAACAATGAGAGATATTCTAACTGCCATGAAAGGGAAGTCTTTTTTTTGAATAACTGAAAATCACTGCTGATGTGCTTCCTTAGCATGGTGATATAGTTTCGATGCTCCTGTGATGGTCTGGGACACTGGCTTATCTCCCACTTGGCTCCCTGAAAGCAAGAAAATGGACATTTCTGACATGGCTGAAGAGTGGACAATCCCTCACTGCAGACTTCAGTCATGTCCACATTGCCATTCCTCTTCTCTCTCCTACAAAAGTCCACAGAGCTATATCCTTGTGATACTTCCCTTAACTTTAGACTTTCTATTTCTTGTGGGTATGAGGGAGGAGGAAGTCTGGCTCATCTGCTCATCTTTTCACTCTTCTGGTGGTTTAAACTTCATCCCTAGCGACTATAGGGCTCAGACTTTTGGACCTCACTCAGAACAACAACAAATCAAAGACCTTAACTCCAATACCAATATTTGGAAAATAAAAACACCAAGAATTGTTCTCCTTGGTCTCAGATTCTTTGTAGCATCCATTACCTGAAACAGGCCATTGGAGTGACCCAGATAGCTGAATGACAGGTGGGCCCACTGGATACCAATAAGGAAAATTTCAAATAATACTTCAGAGTTTTATCCTCCCACAAAAATCAGCTATAACCTGGAATCATAAGCAATCTTTATATACATTACAGACACAATGTGATAAGGATAAAAGTGTATAAATCGGCATACATCGAAATGGTTTCAGTTGGAAGTTTTATTTACTATGTGGTTTAGCTAATAATATGATTTAGACTTAAATTTTATTTTAATGAACCAATAATAATATTTTAAAATGTACCTGAAATAAAAGTCCACACATAACTTTATAAAAATCAGTGATCCATATTTCACAAATGTATTTCTTCTCTTATGACTTCAAGATAATATACAGGTATGCAAATTTGTTTCTGCTCCACTAAGTTATGTACAAAATACCTGGCTTCTTAATTTTTCTATTAACTTATCTGATCTTCTTCACAATATCCTCTCCCCATCCCCCACATGAGCAAAACTGAACTAAACTTAGTATATGTTGTTTATCTTATAATTTAAATAGTATCTTTAGTTGATTTATTCTCATTTAGATGAACTGGAAAGCTTTACAAATTTCTCACTGTTCCCTTATCTCCAAGTTCTTATTGTTTTGTTTGTTGTTTTTTTTTTTTCTCCTAGGATGATGTCTAGATGTGAGGGACTCATAGCACCATATGTGATAAGCAGGATGTGGGTAGTTCTCTAGAAATCTGTTAATCCAGGCAGGTTCTCAGGGTCCTGACTGGTGCCCAGTTAAGTGTGACTGGTCTATGCTGAAAGCCAGACTAGTGACAAATGAAGGGTGCTGCTCTACCCTTCGGCATTCTGGAAGGGTTTGCTGGTATAATCTCCAGGATGTGTATCCCTGTCAGAATAGCAGGTCCTGGGCTGTGATCCTCCTGAGTTGGGGACCACCTTAGAACAATTTTTGATCTCCTTACGTGTCTGACTCAGGCTGTCTGCTGTGTAGTCTGTGGCTTCAGTCCACATTGTCTCTTTGGTGGCAAACTCCTTAGTCAGGACCTCCAGTCAGACTACTCACTAACACCCTTAATACACTATGATGCAGCTTCTGAGCTGTGTTTACTCCAAAAAGTAGATGGAAGCATCTGCCCAATAAGATGTACCACAGAATTTACTGCTTATATGATTTGTGTGAGAAGTTTCTATGCCATATTTTCCTTTCAGAGTCTGAAAAGGAAAGGAGAAAGCCCTTCTGCTCCTAGCATCTCCCAGGTAGGCATAGATGTTTCTATAGATTTCTGGCTTCCCCAGGTTATAAATTTACATGCTTGATACAGTCAGTTCTGTTCTGACAAAAGGGAATAGTGAGCTATCAGAATCTGTTATTCTAGAATTTAGATGTGACAGATTCAACGAATGGGTTTGTATGGTTTGTTGTTTCACCACCTCAAGGGCTACACATAATAAGTACTTGATCAGTATTTGTTAAATGAAGGTGTGGATGAACGATAATAACTTATGATTTTTTTCAAACTGCACAAGTGGTACAAGACTTGCTTCAGAGGTGAAGGAGTTCACTTGTGTCACAGTGTTCTTTGCCTGAGACCAGGATGTGCTCTTCACGCGTCATTTTCCTAAAACTTTCCTTAAGACCCTAAAGAAGAGCCAGTAGCCTTGCTGTGAAAGAGTCTCCAACAGAAACAGAAAATGGCGCCGATAGCCTTGTTTGTATTGGTCACCGGCAGGCGTACTCAGAGCTCTTTGACTTCAGGGGATGTTTGCTTCTTGAAATTCTGGCACATGCAGCTGCTGTGGAGCTGTCTCCAGATTGTGGACATCAGCATTCCCACACGGCAGCCGCGGTGTGGGGAGAGCTGTAAACGCTGCTTTCCACATCCAGTAGCACCCTCAATGAGCATGGCCAGAGTAGGTGCCACTCTCATTAGCAGTGGCCACAGAATACGCCTGCAAGGCCAGTTAGAAGAGGCAGAGAGGAAACTGAGAAATTATGTGGACGACTAGAGGGATGGTATGTGCAGAGGATCAGAGATTTGAAAGAGGAATCTGAGGGCTTTTGTCAGAGAGGGTGACCAAAGAGCTAGAATGTGGTTTTATGCTTCTAATTGTGGTCAAATTTTTTATTTTAAAGGTAAAAGATGAAATGACCTAGAAATCCTGTCATGCTTGTGTGTCTGCGTGTGTGTGTGTGTGTGTTCAGATATAATTCAGTGACAAAACTGACAGCAAATTCAAGGTGCCGGTCCTATTTTTACTCCTATTAAGTTTTGAGCGTCTGTATAATTACTACAGCTTTCAGAAATTCCATTTTCTCATTTTAATTGAAGATATCAATATCTGCCCTGCTTACCTCATGTTCTTGTTATCAGGATAAAACAGGATAATGCTTATGAAAATCTTGATGAATTAGAATATGCTTTATAATTGCAAGAATTATTATAGTTTTCCAAATTAATTTGGTGAATAATTTATTGAGTAGTTTGGTAACAAGGAACAAAGATTCAATCAAACTAGCTTCAGAAAAATAGAATGACATTTTCTGAATACAGCAAGTCCATGGATCTCAAAGGCCTGGTGATAATCAGAGTCAGGCTTCATGTGAATAGCAACTAGAAATGGAAACGTGAAGGATTAAAGCTCTTCTCTCACTTCTCTGGGGTCATAGGATTTCTCTTCGTGCTCTGCTTTCTGTGAGTCTATCCCATTCATCTCTCTCTTAACTGTTTTCCTCTGAGGATTTTCTCCCTTGTAACCTCTCATACACAGTGACTCATATTTGCCATTGCAGTTCTAACTCTACCTTATTTTTTTTCCTTTTTTTTTTTTTTTTTACTCAAGCATACACCTTTCACTGTAACTCTCCTTTCTCTACCTATTGCTTCAAATTTCTGAGATAGGGAGCTGTCACATAAATCATGAGTTATCAGTCACTCTGTGCCGTTAGATCTGATTAAACCAGAGTTCCTCAGTGTTCCCATTATCTACGGCTGGAACAATGTGATCAGGGTATTCCCTGTCTCCTCATGGTGGCTATAAGGAGAAGCGAATTCTTTGAGAACAGGTTAGGGTAGAGCAAGCAATTTGCAATGCAGAGAAAATCCTTTGCTAGGTCAGTTTGTGAGGGGGGGTCTTAGGCTTCCTGGGCTGCTATAACAGAAATACCCTAAACAAGGTGGCTTAAACAATAAGTATTTATGTCTCATAGCTCTACAGACTGGGAAGTCTAAGATTAAGGTGCGGGCAGATTCAGAGTTTGGTGAGGACCTGCTTCCTATTTCGTAGATGGCAGTCTGCAGTCTCTTTTATAAGGGCACTAATCCCAATCATGAGGGTTCCACCTTCATGACCAGATCACTCCAAAGACCCCACCTCCTAATACTGTCACATCGGGGGTGAGGATTTCAACAAGTGAATTTTAGGAAGATATGAACTTTCAGTCCATGACAAGAGGGCAACAGTGGAATGACATGAGACCACTGGTTACTGGGCATAATTGTTAGAATTGTGGAAGAAAATACAAGCAAAGAAACATTAGAAGGAAGAAAAAATGGTTTCACCAACTTTAGAATTTTGCTTAGCTCTGCCTCTGAGTATTATCTTTCCTACTGAATATTTCTTTTTTGTTGTTGTTGTTGACAGAAATGAAAGGGTACATGAATATAGGTAAATGAAATATAAAATATTATTGGAGTTTTTGTATTTTAATTTATAAAGTATTATAGAACTTTGATGTGGCAGCAGGTTTTCCTTCCTACTTATGTTCTGTTAAAGTGTATCCACCTTCTTTGGGTACACACATTATTAGCCTTTGGAAGTTATTAAGGAACCCATACTTTTCCTTAATGGATAGAGCAAATATTCACACACAAACGACCAAGCATTTACAACGTCACTAAGGTGACATTTGATGAAAGATGCCAAAAAACTTACACATGATTTTATTTTTTAACATTTAACATTTTTCTCTCTTTAATTATTTATTTATTTTTAAATTTCTTTTCAGTATTCCAGAATTCATTGCTTATGCACCACACCCAGTGCTCCATGCAATATGTGCCCTCCTTAATACCCACCACCAGGCTCACTGACCCCCCACCCCCTCCCCTCCCAAACTCTCAGTTTCTCAGAGTCCACAGTCTCTCATGGTTTGTCTCCCCCTTTTTCTTAATTTTTTTCTTCTCTTTGCAATATCCTTACCTTTCTTGTCCCTGAGGCACTTTGATTGAAGAGATTTTGCCCCTTGTTGCTTTGCACCTCTAAGTGGAGATCAGGTCCCATTGATTCCTCTGGGTTGACAAATGACACAAATGTTAGTTATCCTTTCTGTCTCTGTGTATGAAGTCCAAATGCATTATGTCATGGTGCAAAACTGCATATGAAATCAATAAACTCGAGGAAAATGGCCATAAAACAACAATTCTTTAAGTCAAGGGAAAGTAAATTGCTTGTGCTGCCCAGATAGTTTGGGATTTGTTGCCTATTTCCATAAGAGAGGTTTTCTTTCCAATAACTTCAGGCTTAGGAATTATAGTTAGTCACCATAAGCCTAAAAGTCTGATGCATTAATCATTATATATGTTCTTTTTCATCACATCTTGTTTTATTCATGGAAATCATTTTGCTAGAGTAATACCATAAGCTATACAACTTGTTTTCATGAGGAATTGAAGTTTTAAAAAATAGATCAAAATAAAACTAGTGATGAAATGCCATTTGAAAAGTACCCTGAAGAAATTACTTTTTATTAGTTTTGATGAATGTGTCCCAGGTTTACTTAGAGGTTGGAAGTTTGGCTATATTTATAAATCATCATTTAATACTCTAGTGACTTTTTGAAGTTAACATTTTGGACCATCACTTCTTTTGTTCTAATCCCAAACTCATCTAACTGTTTGTATCTTATATCATTTATTAAATAGCACCCATGAGAGCTTATCATAAAGGAGAGCATGTAAATGTGATAGGGAAGATTTTCAAAACTGTATTTCATCCCAGAATCTTCAAAAGAGAAAAAAAAAGAAAGCAATAATCTGATTGAGGTTGTGACTATAGAGATGCTGCCCATACTAATGTGAATTCATTTTACTAAAATTTCAAATGTAAAAATTTTCAGTGCAATAAATGCTTTATATCAATTTCTTTGTAGTGTCTCTAATACATCTCCAGTTGCCATATATATCTTCTCACTAAAATGTGGGTTGTTCCAGTCACCTCAGCTTATGGATTCAACAATAAGAATTTTTTTAAAAGATTTTATTTATTTATTTGACAGAGAGAGATTACAAGTAGGTAGACAGAGAGAAAGAGACAGAGAGACAGAAAGGCAGGCAGAGAGAGAGAGGAGGAAGCAGGCTCCCTGCTAAGCAGAGAGTCCAATGCGGAACTCGATCCCAGGACCCTGAGATCATGACCTGAGCTGAAGGCAGAGGCTTAACCCACTGAACCACCCAGGTGCCCAACAATAAGAAGTTTAATTAAAACATACTAAGTAATTCTCGTGAGTGAAGAATCTAATCTATATTGACTCAGGACCCAAGTCATAAGCTTTTCTATAAACTGGCAATAAAAGTTGCTGATATTCCATCTTATTACTAATAGATAATTATAATCTTAATGTTAGTAATAAGAAATTAATAGCTTAAAACTTATTTTGGTTTTTTAATTGCTAGTAACTCTATTATTATTTATTAGTTTTTTTTTTAAATGAAGTCAGTTTTTGAAAGAATATTATCAATAGATGCAGGAGTCCAGAGACACACACATTCAGGAACAATCCTGGTCATTAAATAAGAAAAAAATCAATAATTAAGATTACCAAGTTTAATAACTTTCACTGAAAAAAATAGTTCAAATTTATTTAGAGTTTACTAAATTCTGAGCATGTTCTCAATTGTGTACAACCATCCTTTTATGTCATCTTTACAATAATTCTATATAGTACACATAGATATCTCCATTTTATAGCTAGAGAAACAAAGCAACAAAAAAGTTTTTTCTCAAGGTTATACAGCTAAGAAGTGGTGAATCCAAGATTTAAAGCAAATCTGACATTCAAAGCCTGGGCTTCATCCTCACACTTTTCTATGGTTAAAGAAAAACAAGTCTAGCAAGAGTTTTATTTTGATGTATTTAATGTGCATATACAATAAAGTTAAATTCCCCCCTAACACTTCATATTTGGTATGCAGATAGGACATTTGTTCTCCAGAAGCATTTGAGTGCCCCTCCTCCATGTTCCCCCATATCCATTCCATCCTTATCTATCATGTTCTATGTTCCAAGAGTCTGGGGCTGCCTTTCCCTCTCGCTTTCTAGTTGGATTTGGCAAATGGGAGAAATCAGCTAGAGATGAGAACTCTGGAGGAAAGAGTGCCTGGGATATTTATTCAAACCCGTTCCTTCTTCATGAAAGACTACTATTTTGGCAGTGGCTCACTTTCTATGATAGCAGCCCTTGTCCAGTTGTGTGAGACCATACCCTTCACTTGTCACTTCAGACCTAGGGACAGTAATGGCTTTATCTTCTCCCCAGCTCTGAAAAGCATCTTTTATTAAATTCTTCTCAGTTATCCCTCTGGGTGTGTAAACTCTTTTCTTCTGAGATCCTAATTAACATATAATCCTTGAAAGTAAATCAGGGAGCTTCTTCCCAGGGAGTGATTATTTGTTTTAGCTGGTATAGTCATGCTGCAAAAAAGAACAAATAGAAATTCTGGACAGTGTAAAAGAATCCTGGGAAGGATCTAGCAATATTAATCACCAAGTCTAAAGTTGTACAGACTTGAATCTGGTTGTAGTCATCATCCATAGCCAAGAGGTGTTACTCATGGAGTCTTAGGCCTGGGTTAGCAGTGCATTTTCTAGGAGATAAATGGTATCATTGTTGTAGATTAAAAGATCCATCCAGGATAATTTGAAGAGCACTAAAAGAGATTAGGTAAGGTTTACTAAATATCCATATTGATATGAAGCTCTGTTTACCCCCCCTGGCACAATGGGTATAGAACAGTATCTTTGTATCCTATCTGGGAGTGTGCCCACAGGAACAAATTATTCTTGATGGAGACAGGGCAGGGGTGGGGAGGAACTCTTGTCAGAAATGCAGCTGTGTCTGATGAGGGGAGAGAACCAAGAAGTATTCTTCTGTGGTTGATCCTATACTCAATGAGATTTCACATTTTAAACAATGAAATTGATGACAGAATGTCAATGACACTAAAAGTGTAAACAACACATCCAAAGAAAACATGAGTCTAAAAAAAACCCTAAAAATAATATTTTGCAAAAATATCATGAAATTCATTAAGTAGAGCTCAGAACAATATACTTAGCCAGAAGAAAATGAAACTACACAAAGTCTATATGAAGAAAACTTAGTTCTGGAAAAGGAAACCAGAAAAGGAGCAATGAGAACCATTCAGAAAATGACTTTAGAATGATATCCGATACATGATGTTAGCTGATGCAATATCTTTAATGAATTTTAAATTAGAGTTTCATAAATATACAGTTTATAAATTATGCAAAGAATAGTAGTAAAGATAGTATCTTCAAGTATATTATAAAAGATTCTATATATTAATTCCTTGGTAAAAAAAAAAATTGCTGTCCTATTAATCCATTGTTACAAAACAAAGCATTCCAGAATTATAGTAGCTTAAAGTGACAACTCTTTATTTGTTCATGATTCTGTGAGTTAGCATTTGGGTTGGGTTAAATGGGTGGTTCTTCTGCTAGTCTCACCTGAATCATATATTTAGCTGCAATTATCTAGTGCCTCCAGGGAGGCTAGCTGGTCCAAAGCCCTATACCCACATTGGGCATCTGGTGCATTTGTGGTTGGGTTTCTCCTTCCAGTGGTCTCTTGTCCTCAAGAAGCCTATCCCAAGCTTCTTTACAGGGTTACAGGTTGTTCTGAAAGGCGTAGAGCAAGTAATCCCAAGACCTGGATCCAGAAATTGCATAGTATCAATTCTACCACATTCTGTTGGTCAAATATCTCAGACCCAGCTCAGATTCAGGAGTGAAAATAGACTCTACCACTTGATGGAAAAATGCTGGTCACATTTCAAGGAAACATATGTACAGATACAGGAATTACCTATGGTCATCTTTTGCAACAGATCACAGATATATATAAATTACATATTATCCTTATTATATGCATAATTAAATAAAATTTTAAGTTCATTAAGGTATCAATCCTGAATAATACCCAGTCATGAACTGATTTTTTGGTCTTTTGTATATTTGGGGGGCACATATTCAAGTCTTTTCTGTTCTCACATATACAAAGTAAAACAAATCCCAAGACCATCATTCATTATTTTACATTTATGACCCCATGTACTAGTCTTTCTGATTTCCAGTTAAATGGGAAGAATCCCAACCAAAGACTTTAAATAAAACCACAAATGCAGGTTAAATTCTATCAGTTAAGATTATCATATTTTAAAATTTTTTCTTAAGTATTTGAAGTAATTTCATGATGAGAAATGTTTATAGAAGGTAATCTGTAATTGAAATACATTGGAAAGATAGATTATGTGTCACACTTAGAGGCACTTATAATTTAATGACTTCCAACTAACTATCATGTTCTGTGCCCTCAGCAAACAGCAGCTTTTGCTCTCCAAATTGTTTCTTCCTCCTCATTCTTTGGATGGCAGTCACTGGAGCCAGAGGCTAACAATGGAAGATGTTCTAACAATAACATCTGGTTGCATTGTAAAATTAGCCATGCATTAGTAGCTTTTTGCTTTTAGTTAAACTTTAATTGTGAAGAAATGAGATGGATGTACAGCACTTGTTGAAGGATGTATTTTCTTCATAGAGGAAAAATGTCAAGGTGTTTATATGCATGAAGTTAAAATGAGAGAACCACTGAAATGTTTATTTCCACAAATATTATACATTTTAAATAATTATATCAGAATTATAAAATGTTCTCTTTTTTGCTACAAAGAAAATGAAGAAAATGTGAAGTAAAATATTGTCATTACATACATAACAGAAGCCCAACAACCAATATGTCTTCCAGGTTCTTGAAACATAATACCTTCCCTAGGGATTTCTGCTCTAGCTTTACCTTAAGAGAGAATACATCTGTGGCTGCTCTTCGCATGAGAGAGATAAGGTTCTCTGCAAACTTTGGTTGTCAAGCTTATTTCTACTTCACTCAGAGAGAAAAAGGTAGAGAATCTGTGGTGTAAGTTATAGTGTCACTAAGACCAAGGAAAACATTGCTCTCAATAACTGAAGTTAACCTTAGGTACTATAGAAAGGGATTTAAGAAGAAACAGAGACTAAGCTAGATGTGTGGGGTGGCTCTTTATCTAGCAATTGTCTTCAGGATGTCTCAGAAGCTGATAGATGTTTTGACTAGGTTTGGTGCCCATTTTTTTTAAATTTTTTTTAAAGATTTTATTTATTTATTTGACAGAGAGAGATCACAAGTAGGCAGAGAGGCAGGCAGAGAGAGAGAGGGAAGCAGGCTCACCTCTGACAGAGAGCCAGATGCAGGGCTCAATCCCAGGACCCCGGGATCATGACTTGAGCTGAAGGCAGAGGCTTAACCCACTGAGCCAGCCAGGCACCCCTGGTGCCCATTTTATACATGATATGAAATCTACTAATTCACTTATCTGGATAGTCCATGTAAAATATTTCTCATACCGTAAATGATCCAGATTATCCTCTTGTATATGTTTAGAATCAAATATATTTCTAAATATAAAAATAGTTATTGTAGTTGATATGGAAAACACAGACTTGATTATTTTTTCTTGCTCTCTATATTCAGAAGTCAGAAAGTGAGTATTTCAGTTGTGTAAAGTTAGGAATTTTCTATTAAATTCTTTAATCTAGTTTCTCGTTTGAACTTTTTAAATTAATATATGAAATAAAATAGTTTTGTACAAATTTGCTTTTCTAGAAACTAATTATATGGCTACTGTCTACTTTATCCTCTAAGAATATAGTATTCTTAGGAAAAATCCCCAAGACTTTCTCCGCCCAAATTAGAAAACATGCCAGACTTGCATCTCCATTTTACAACACTTGCAAAAATAAATCTTGGAGAACCGTGTGCCCAGATCTGATTCTAACCTAAACTTTAGTACCTACAGTTTAAATCATTATTCAATACTAATGTGGTTTATATTATAACTTCAAGGGTAAGAATAATTTTCTTGGTAAAAGTTGCTGTTTCATATTATTGAGTTTCAGATATAATTACATGTCAAGTCATTTACATGTTAGGTTTCTGAATTTTTTTCTTTCTCTTGGTATAAAATACTAAAAGTAAGTTATAAAGAGTAATGGGGGGAACCTTACTTATTTGACTTGTAGAGAGAAATGTCAACTTTATGGAATAGGAGGTAGGTAAGAAAGGACTGAAAATAAAACATAACATTGAAAAATAAGCCACCAGGAATCAAACCTCCTGCTTCTATTAGTTAGGTCTTCAGTTTCCAAAGTTTTTTTCTGAGACAAAATTGTTTCTCAAGGAAACTTCAGAAACAAACAACAAAGAAAAAAACAAAAGAAATTAAAAAAAAATGCTGTGGTTGAATTAATTTTGAAAATCAGTGCATATTTTATTCCTCATTATGGAGATTCAAGCATAAGTTACACATTAGAGACTGAAAAGTTTCTCAGAAAAGAGAGCTATCTTACTTTAACTCATCGTTTTCCAATATTTTATCATCACAGAACACCATTTTCTCATAATAGCTATTAATATCCTGAGGCCAAATGTTTCCCTGGACGCTTGGGAAATGTTCAGAAACAATGAAAATATCTTAACCTGGGTGCTTAAGACCTGATCTTTTATAGGAAAGTTTCATAGATTCTGATTATTTAGAAGCAAATTCATTTTAAAGTTGTCAAAATTTCATCCCTGGAGTGCAAAAGTATTGACTGAACTTATTATTCATGCAGAACAACCCAAGAGAATAATTTTAACAAGTGCAATTAAGTCAGATGCATGAATTAATTTCAAATAACAAACTATTTTTGGAAAAGAAGCATTATTTTTAAAAAAGTCAAGGATATCATGGTGTTTTAACTAATAACTATCCTACTTTGATTCTGGGCAAAAATAATATATGTATAAGGAAAGTTAGACACTCTACTTAAAATTTTCAGGAGATCTGTGTGGTTTAACTATCCTTAGAGTATCCATGATGTTTCCTTAGACATCCTGAAGAAGGTATAGGTAGAATTAGGAACTACAGGTGCACTAACAAAACATTGTACTCCATAACCATTTCAGTAATCTGTTTAATTCAAATCAGTTAATACTTATTGAGTGACTACTATATGCAATTCCCTATGAAAGCTTTATAACAGCTTGTTTCCTATGCTTGACCCTAATCACCTTCTTTCATTCTAATATCAGCACTCAGAAGCTATTCTCAGTACAGATGAGAAAGCTAAAATCCATAGAAATTAATTGCCTTGTCAAAAGCTTCATAGTTGGTGGTAAGTGGTCGAGTCAAACTATAGACCCAGATGTTCTTGCATTATCTCCAGGGATCTGTCCACATGATTGTATATTCCCCCTCATAGATTTTACCATGTGAAAGCTCTCAGGGCATTGCTATTAAGAATGTGTGCTTCAGAGACTGACTGGGCTCAGATTCTGTCACTGCCATTTCATTGTGTGTAGCTTTGGGAACATAGCTTAATTTCTTTGAACACAGTGTCATATTCATTAAATGGGAATAACCTTTAAAAGGACTGAGTTGATAAATGTGGAATACTTAGAGCAGCACCTACCACATAATAAATGCTCTCTTACTATTAGCCAGAACAATTTTAGTAGCTTTGGACTTTTGCAGGAAGGGGGAATCAATTAGTTATTTCTTCTTTTTTTCTTTTTTTGTTGACTTTTTAATATTTATGATTATCTATAAACATTGTCAAAGATTCATGAAACTCTACAGTTGTGTTTTCTTGTTAAATCTTAAAGACTGCTCACTTTGACTTTTATAATTTTTTCTTTTGATATTTTCTTCTATACTTTAAATACCTTGCAATTTATTTCTATTTCTATATTTTAACAGTGTAAGAATTGTCATTGGACTGTCATGATGGAAGATTAGGATTTAGCTCTGTCATATAGCTATCTCTACACCATATATTCACATTTCTAATTTCCCTTTTATCCCAATATAGAGAGCAATTTTTGGTCTATTTTGTATTCAACTTTATGTGACCCAGTGCTATTCATAGTAACCTATGAATAACTCTTCCTTTACTGCAGAACTTTTGTTTTCCTTGGAGTTAATGATCACCTCTAATTTTCTGCTTTGTTTTCCATATACTTATTACTAACTTATTCTATTCTTTTCCATTTATACAATTATTTTATTAATATACAAAATGCATTCAGTATTCTATGAATTTTCATATTCTTAAGACTCTCTTCCAGAGCCCCCTTATTGGAAGGTAAGAAAGGAATACACTTTTTCATCCTAAGGTTTCCTTTGTGATTGCTTTGTGCTTAAACTTATGACCTCTGCTTCCAGGTTTACTTCCTTGATTTGAAGATGTTCATCCTCTCATAGCTTCCAAAAATAAGTGCATTGGAGTACATAATTGAGACATTGCCTGTATAAAAATGTATGTTTTTCTTTCACATTCAAATGATAGTTTATCTTGTTTAGATTCTAATTTGAAACATTTTATGCTAAAAATATCATATTGTTCTTAGCTTTCAATGCTGTTACAAAAAAGGTTCAATAAGAATAATTTTGACCTTTAGAGTAAGATCTTTTTTCTCTTTCTCTCTAAAAACCTTTTCTTGTCTTTGTTCTAAAATTTTATACAAATGTGTCTTTTTTAATCTATTTTCATCTGATGTGGTAGCATTGCGTTATATTTCAATAAGTAAAATAAATGTCTATGAAGCCATACTGGCATAAACAAATAAAAGTATCTATGGATTTTTTAAAAAGTAAATTTCCTCAAAATATTTTGTTAATACATTGTTAATATTCTTTCTCTATCTTCCCTCTTGGATGCCTGATCTTTTGAAGTCTCTTCTGATTTTCTTCTCCTCTACTATTTTCTCTTCAGTTAACTTTCTACCACCTAGGAGATTTCTTCAACTTAATCTATAAATGCTTTTACTGAGTCTTTCTATTCTCATCATTTTAATTTCCAACAAGCATTTTTTTGTTCCATAGATGCTATTTTTATAACATTAGGCCCTTGTTTCATGGGTCAATATATTTTCTTATCCCTCTCCAAGTATCATTAGCATTTCTTTTCCTTTTTAAGTTTTTATTTTGTAAACTTACAAAAAAGTTTCAAATCAGTAGTGTTGTCATATACCCACACTTATTCCCCTCTAATGCTAACAACACCTTATATAACCATTGCACAATGATCAAAACTAAAAATAATAATAACAATAATAACCTTGAAAAAATACTATAAACTAAACCACAGACTTCATCCAGATTTTACCAGTTTTTTTTCTCTAATGCCTATATTTTTTCCAAGATTCTCCAGTGCACTTGATCATTATGTCTGCTTAGTTTCTTTACAATCTGTGACAGCTACTCAGTCTTTGTCTTTCCTGACCTTACTTTTAAAGAGTATTGATCAGTTGTTTTGTAACATATCATTCAGTATGGGCTTATGTGATGTTCTTCCATGATTAGATTGAGGTTGTGGATTTTGGATAAAACTGTCAAGGTAATGTGCCCTTCTCTGTTTACCTCATCAGAGATACATGACATTGATATGTCTTATTACTGATGATGTTTACCTTGATCACCTAAATAGTCTAAAACTGTGTTTTATCCAATATAAAAGTAGTATTCTTTTTTTAAAACTTTGCAGTAAATAATTATTTTAGGGGAGATTCCTGAAACAGCAATATCTTGAAAGGTCATTTGCAGCTTCATTTTAGTGTCCATTGCCATTGGTGGATATTGCTCACAGTAATTATTATTGTGTTTAATTTCTATTTCTATTTTTGCATGCCTTCTGCAACTATTAAAGTTATTTTGTAAGGAAGAGTTGTGTCTTCTACTTCTTATTTGTTTATTTATTTATGTAAGTATACACTCAAGGATATTTATTTTATTCTTTCAGTTTAGTCCAGTACTATTATATTTTATCTTCTTGCTGTAATAGTTCTAGATTTGGTCCTTGACAGTCATTTCAGATTTGCTCTGGTGACCTTTCAACACACATCTATCTATTTTTGAGCACTTCCTTACTTCAAAAATTTCACAAAGTACACACACACAAAAAAATTTGCTCTAGTCTCATCTTGTGGTTACCCTCTCTCAAACCTGGAATCTACCACTTTCCTGAGGAGTCCTGGTTCTATTTATTAAGTAATGGCATTTAGAAACTAAATCTTGGCCCCAAGGCTATCATTGCTTCTAGAACCTCTCACTGGCTAGACCTCAAAAATACATGTGTAAACAGTAAAGCATGCACATACATGCACATGCAAATATACATCTATATTCTCATGTCTAAGTGTGTGTGTATGTACACACATATGTATATGTGCATTAATTTATATTGATAGCTTCAATTCTGATCTAACACTGCAGAGTTCATCTAGCCTTTCCTCTTTCTATATCTATAACAACTTTGTCCAAAACAGAGAAATCTCACTCACTGTACATTATTTATGATATATTCATTTATTTATTCAGCCTTACAATACATGTAAAATAGCTCCAAAATTCTAACCTCATATTCCTGTGATAATCAAAATGGTTAACTAGAGTGCAGCATTTGTGCTCTGTTTTGTTGTTGTTTTGTTAGCCTTGTATAATCCAAACAAAATGTTATTTTCTAAAGTAATTTACTGTATTAGCTTCCTACGGCTGCCATAACAAAGTGCCAAAAACTGAATGGCTTAAAACAACAGAAATTTATTGCCCCACAGTTTTGGAAGTTAGAAGTCTGAAATCAAGGTAGCTGAGGTGTCATGCTCTCTATGATGGCTCTAGGGAGAAATTCTTCCTGCTTCATCTAGCTTATGTTGTTTGCCAGCAATTCTCAGTGTTCCTTGGCTGGTAGATACATCATTCTTGTTTTATGGCCATCTCACAGTGTATCTTCAAATTCTCTTCTCCGTGTGTGTGTCTGTGTGTCCAAATAGCCCCCTTTAATGAGAACACTAGTCATATGATTAGACCCCATCCTAATGACCTCATTTTAATCTGATTATCTCTGTAAAAACTGCATCTTCAAATAAGGTCATATTCATAGTTATTAGGGATTAGGACTTCAACATATCTTTTTTAGGGGACACAATTCAAGTCCTTTACTATGGTGATATTATCCACATGTAATACATTGAGATTCATGTATTACAGTTTATATGCTCTTTTGGGTTCCACTTACATTCTGGTGATTTTTTAAAGTAGTATACAATAAACTTTATTCTTTATGATGTACAGTTGTGTGGGTTTTGGCAAATGCATAATGTCACGTACCTACCACCACAGTCATAATACTGAACAGTTCCATCATTGGCCAGTTTGTCCCCTATTGCCCTTTTGTAGCTTCCCTCACCTCCAGCCACTAATAACCGTTTGAAGTTTTATTTCCCCTATATGTACTTTCTTCTAAGGTTTTGTTCTTTTGTTTGGTGCACCTTTTTTTTGTTTCAGCTTCCTTCTTTGATATTACAGGATTTACCAAAAGTGATGATGTTTGGCTATCTGTTTACATTTAAGAGTTGGAGAACCAAATGCCAACTAGAAGCTCTGCCTATGTGATACTGTGTGATGTCTGTGAACTATGGGTGACTTCAGAGTAGAGTGTCTGGGCCATTTCCTTGAGAGAGCAGCTGATGTTAATATATTTTCTCTTGACCTTGTCTCATTTTCTAGAGAAAGCACTTCTAAATTCATGATAAAAAGGTTTAATCCTATCTGTAACCACAAAAATTCCTGGAGTCTGGTGGACATAAATGTGTAAGAGGTCACGGACATATATAACATAGCACTTACTTTATTCTAAAAAAAAAACTCGGGAAAAAAATGAAACAAGAAGAAACCAGAGAGGGAGACAAACCACAAGAGACTCTTAATCTCAGGAAACAAACTGAGAGTTGCTAGAAGGGAAGGGAATGGGAAGGATGGGGTGGCTGGGGGATGGACATTGGGGAAGGTATGTGCTCTGGTGAGTGCTGTGAATTGTATAAGACTGATGAATCACAGACCTGTACCCCTGAAACAAATAATACATTATATTAAAAAAAAAAATCCCAGTCTCAACTATACCTAGGATGCCCCCAGGCCAGATACTTTCAGTATAATCTTATTTAGACAATGAACATTATCACAGGTTGAATTGTGTCCCCTCAAAATTCATATGTTTAATTCCCTTTGAAAAAAAAATTACATACTTATTTGAGAGAGAGAGAGAGAGACAGAGAGATCACAAGCATGGGAGAGGGGGAGAAGAGAAGCAGATTCCCCTTGAACAGAGAGCCCAATGTGGAACTCCATCCCAGGACCCTGGATCATGACCTGAGCCGAAGGCAGATGCTTAACGGACTGAGCCACCCAGGTGCCCCATATGTTGAATTCCTAACACCCTCAGAATGTGAACTTATTTTGAGATACAGAATTTTTACATAGGTAATCGAGTTAAAATAAGGTTGGGCCCTAATCTAAAATTCTCTTCCCTGTGATCCATAACATACAGACTGATTCCATTTAATTCATAGTGTATAATAGAATTTGTCACATTGCATTATGGTTAGTTATTTCTACTGTTTGAATATTATGCATGGTGAGGAGAAATAATTTGTTTTTGCATTTCTAAGTCTGCTGTTTCTTTAAGAGCCAAAGATATTGCCTTGTGTGGGGGACCCACACCAAGAAATACATCCTTTTGTTGTTGGGCAAAGTAACAAAAAAAATCTAGTGTTTCCTGAGTGACAACTGCTGCATGGGTAGGGTCGGGGGAGACAGTACCAATGAAAAGCTCATTTAACTTTTTCTTAAAAAGACTTCCCCCAAATTCTCTAGATTATAGTTCCATCTTGACCCTTACTTCCAGAAGTACCTAGTGTTGTTTATCCTCACCCTTTCAGGGATTCTGTGGGTATTTTGCTTCTTAAAATCTTGCTGCCATGGAATTCAACTTTCTCAGTTCTATTTAATCAGTTACCATTTTTCAACTTCCAACATATATATTGGAAATTTTATTTGGACTTTTGAGTTTATGACCAAAAGATACAAATCTATGATATCATTTTTGCGGGGTTTGAGGAAGGAATGAAAGTTAATGTCCTGAGTTCAACCCACCATGTTTGAAAGGAAACATGTGATTTTTATTTTTTTCTAAACAGATGGTTGAAGCTTTCCCCAAATTCCTTATTATAGGGAACAAAAGTTATAATAGAAAGAGCTTAGGCTTTGGAATCAGAGATAAATATGGGTCTGAAATATAACTTCATGTGACTCCAACTTCAAGGTGGATGACAGATAAGGAAAAAGGAGGCCAAACAAAGGGAGATAATTTCAGAGGTTACTGCATTAATTCGTGTGAGATAAACTGAAAACCCTGGAAGGTGTTGTGAGAGTGAGTTCAAGAGAAATAAATGATATAAGAAATATGTGAGAAGTAGTATTTATAGAATGAGTGATCAAATAATATTTATAGAATGAGTCAAGCATGGCTTCAGTGTTTCTGCTTTGGGAATTTGGTAGGACAGTGATGTCATTTTCTAAGGAAACAAAAAGAAGAGCTTTAGGGAAGCTTCTGAGTTTAGCTGAAATTTTTCCATCTTGTATTGAGTGGTAAATACATCTGTATTTACAGATGCCTGTATACTTCAATAAGAAAGACTAGAGAGCTCTATTCTAAAGACATTTTAAAGATAAGTATTTTGAGAGTTTTTAGCATGTAAACTGGTGTTACCATGAATATAGATTTGATCACCCTGAGGGTGCATAGAAGGTTGAGAAGAAAAGCAGGGAAAGAATTCTGAGGTCCGTTATTCAGGGTACATAATTTCCTTTGTTGTTTGTGCCCAGCTTCCAAACTGAGAAACTGGACCAAGCCATGATAAATAATTGAGTTCATTATAAGAGTTGCTAAGAGGAGCATAGCTTTCCTTTTTGGCAAGGTCCACGCATTGAGTAATGCTCAAATTTCTTCTTCCGGATGAAAGAAAACAAAATAGCAACACTGTTTAACATGTTAGAGTTACCAGTAACCTGTTACCACATTTTCTCAACATTTAACTCTCAAGAAAAAGAAAAGTCTTTATATGGCACATTCATTACAGATGGTTAGAGAAAAAAAGAATTATAAGAAAATAAAGCTCTAACTTGCTATCCCATAACCAAGAGTAAAAGATTTTAATACTTTGCCATATTTCTTTAGGCTATTATGTCTTACATAATTAATAAAAGTGTGATTATATTCTGTATTCAAGATTATATCTTTATCATTTAACATTATGTATTATGAACTTTCTTAGAATTATTGTTAAGTAATACTTTTATTTTTCCAGTAGAAAATCTGCAAAGGATTCAATACCATTTTGATTTTAATTTGAGAAAAAAATCACTTTTGAGTGAATGTCAAGTTTTCCATAATTTTTCTCATTCTTGAAATCCAAGCCATTTGGATAACATTCACACATTTACAGTATTTTCTCTTGGCCAATGTTTGTAGCACCTTATGTTTTCACTTTTAAAAGTAAGAAGATTCTCATCTGTCTGCATTGTTTATAGGGTACTCACAAACACTAGCAAATACATTGACTAAAGATTAGAGTAATAAATAATAGAGCTATGGACTAGCAGCTGCTTTTAACCAACATTCTCACAATTCTTTATAAGCTTGATACAGATCCTTGCATACATTTAGGAGTACATTGCTCACCTTGTGAGAGGTACATTAACTCTTTCAAGTCCCAAGGGCTCCATTTAGTAAATGACTTCTTTAGTGCTCTCAATGTACCTTAGTGCCCTGAAAGAGACTCATTAATCTTCAGAACATCCCATGAGTACATAGGTCAGGAAATGGAATTTTCTTGGTTTTTCTCAGCACAGAACATTATGAAGCTTACATTATTACACAGGCAATTCTCATTGGATTCTATTTTCCTAAGTTTCACCCAGCTTTTAGGCCTTAAAAAGAAAGACAAATTTACTCATACAGAAGACTGTTTCAGTTGAATTCCTAGAGTAACTGGAAAGAGAAACCCTAACTCTGATAGCATCATCAGAGTCATTCTGAGAAGCTCATTACAGAAAGAGCACATTTAAGTCATTTAAGGAAAATGCAGATATAAAAATGATATGAAAACTAAAGACAGCCATCAACTTTGTACTTACTAGAATTTGCTGATTACTGGACAAAAGAAGGGTATTTTATGATTTATCACCCAAGAAGAAAACAATTCTGATTACTTTCATCAATTCAATTTATAGGACATAAGGTGATTTTGTATAAGTCCCTAAGTTAAAATGAAATATAACCAGTGTGAAAAATTTATAGACTGGTATATTTAAAAATGTGGGTTATTTTTCCTTTAGTTTTTCAATTTGTCTGTTACCAGATTTCTCAAAATGCAATGATATTGTAATGCCTAGATATTAGGTCACTACTTTTTATTCCTTTTCCAATTTTGACCATCTACAAAGTAAAGAGCAATATAAGAATTCTATACATTTTCTTATTAATATAGTCTGCTTTTAAATTTAGTAAAATTCCATATTGCGGGAGTCTCATCTTCCCAAATATAATTCTAAGAGAAACAAAAACAGGGGTCTTCAAAACATGCCTTCTTTGGAATAAGAAAATTCATATTATATTCTTAGTCTAATCACTGGCACTTAATTAAGGCTCAATGTTAGCCAAAGTTGTTGAAAGTAAAAAATAAATAAATAAATAAATGAAAATATTGGAATGTACTCTAACCTGTTTAAAACTCAGAAGCTTTCTGAAAACATTCATAACTATTTAACTTTTTTTCTGAATCTGAAAAAACTCAATTGTGAGGTTCACCAATTTCTCCCAATAGCATGCCTATAGGAAGGAAGAGGCAAATAGTAGTCCTTGGCCTTGAAAATCTGTGCTCTGAGAATGGCTCCTGGGGAAGGGGTAAGGAAGTAGTCTCTAGGTTCTATTGAAATGTACAAAGGAGAATGGCAAATTCAAATTTAGCCCAGGCCAGTACACAGAGACTGGGGGGAGGGAAGTTGCATAGACTCTGCAGGAGTCTCCAGAAGGTTTTAGGACCCCCATAAAGGGGAGGCAGCAGGGTGATCACAGGTTCTCCATTCATTCTATAGAAGAATGACAGCCCTGGCTAAGAGTTTAGAGGGCCAGATCCAGCACTTGGTAACTAGGGATAGTTACGAGTTAGTCAGTATGTCAAGCAAAAATTTAGGCTAGGGAAATCTTCATTTCTTTGGTAGAAAACCTAGAATATACTGAGAATATTGAAACAGATACTATTCAGAGAAACTAGTGAAATGCGTTGTGACAGGAGGCATTCAAGGGCACAGAAATTACACGTACCAAATTATAAAACTAGTTCCTGTGTTGATGGTTACACAACCAAAATGTCTTCTGCTTATATGCAGAGATTTGCTTCCTACTTTGAGTTGAGACTTCAAAAAGTCAGCTTACAGAGTATTTCATTGAGGCAATTGTGTCCAAAACTCTCTTATTTGATGTTGCACTTTTAATGTGACAATAAATTTTATTGTGACAATAAATTTACTGCTATGTAGTATTCAACATACATTGTTTCAATTTTTATGGTAACTTTGCATTAGTATAATTATCCCCATTTTATACAATAGAACTGAAATTCACAGATATTTAGGCATGAGTATCCCATTGACCTGGGATAACTCCTCAGTCTGTTTAGCTCCAAAGGGTTTCTATCACACTGCTTTTTAAAAATATTTATTTAAATTCCAGTTAATTAACATACAATGTAATATTAGTTTCAGGTGAACAATATACTGATGTAACAGATCCATATATCACCCAGTGCTCATCAAAAGTGCACTCCTTAATCCATTCTCACCTATTTAATTCATCCCCCGTCCCCCTCCCTCCAGTAACCATCCATCTGCTCTCTATAGTTAAGAGTCTGTTAAAAGATCTTTACTTTTTTTTAAGATTTTATTTATTTATTTGAGAGAAAGAGAGAGAATGTGAGCTGGGGTGGAGCGATAGAAGGAGAAGGAGAAGCAGACTCCCTACCAAGCAGGGCTGATGTGGGGCTGGATCCCAGAACCTTGGGAACATGAGCTAAGCCAAAGACAGATGTTTAACTGACTGAGCCATCCAGACACCCCTAAGAATCTGTTTCTTGGTTTGCCTCTCTCTCTCTCTTTTTTCCTCTTTGCTCATTTGTTTATTTATTAAATTTCACATATGAATAAAATCATATAGTATTTATCTCTATTTCACTTAGCATTATACTCTCCTATCCATGTCTTTGCAAATTGCAAGATTTTATTCTTTTTTATGACTGAGTTATATTGCAGTGTGTGTGTGTGTGTGTGTGTGTGTGTGTGTGTGTGTAATTTATTTATCTGTTCATCAATTGGTGGACACTCAGGCTGTTTCCATAATTCAGTTATTGTAAACAATGCTGCTATAAACTTAAGGGTGCATGAATCCCTTTGAATTAGTAGATTTGTATTCTTCAAGTAAATACTTCATAGCACAATTGCTGGGTCATTGGGTAATCATATTTTTAACTTTTGAGGAAACATCTTACCATTTTCCAGAGTTGCTGCACCAGTTTGCATGCGCACCAACAGTGCACAAGTGTTTCTCTTTCTCCACATGCTTGCCAACACCTGTTGTTTCTTGTGTTGTGGATTTCAGCAATTCTGACAGGTGTGAAGTGATATCTTATTGTAGTTTTGATTTGTAGTTCCCTGATGATGAGCATCTTTTCATGTGTCTGTTGGCCATGTATATGTCTTCTTTGGCAAAATGTCTGTTCATGTCTTCTGCCCATTTTTTTAAAGATTTATTTATTTATTTATTTGAGAGAAAGAGGGGAATTAAAAAACTAGCATGAGTGGCAAAGGGAGAGGGAGAGAGAATCTCAACTGCATTCCATGCTGGGTGTGGAGCCTAACATGGGCTCAATCCCACCATCATGAGATCACAACCTGAGTTGAAATTAAGAGTCAGACGCTCAACTGACTGCCAGCCAGGCACCCCTGTCCATCATTAAATGGACTATTTGCTTTTTGAGTTTTGACTCTCTTAAGCTCTTTATATATTTTGGATATTGGCCCTTTATCAGATATGTCATTTACAAATATCTTCTTCTATTCTGCAGATTGTTTTATAGTTCTATTGTTTCCTTCACTGTGCAGAAACTTTTTATTTTGATGAAATCCAAATACTTTATTTTTGCTTTGGTTTCCTTTTCCTCAGGAGACATATCTAGAAAGATATGTAGCAACAGCCAATATCAGGGGTTGCTTACTGCCTTTGTTCTCTTCTAGGATTTTATGATTTTAGGTCTCACATTTAGGTCTTTAATCCATTTTGAATTTATTTTTGAGTTTGGCATAAGAAAGTGATCCAGTTTCATCTTTTGCATGTAGCTGTCCAGCTTTCCCAATACCATTTGATGAAGAGACTATCTTTTTCCCACTGGATATCCTTTCCTGCTTTGTTCAAGATTAATTGACCATATACTTGCAGGTTCAGTTGTGGGTTTTCTGTTCTGTTCTATTGATATATATGTCTATTTTTGTGTCAGTACCATACTCTTTTGATTACTACAGCTTTGTAATGTAACTTGAAATCTGTAATTGTGATGCTTCCAGCTATGCTTCTCTTTTTCAAGGTTGCTTTGGCATTTGCAGGTCTTTTGTGGTTCCATACAAATTTCAGGATTGTTCTAACTCTGAAAAATGCTGTCTCTTTTTGATGGGGATTGCATTAAATGTGTAGATTTCTTTGGGTAGTATAGACATTTTAACAATATTTGTTCTTCCAATCCATGAGAATGGAATGTCTTTCCATTTCTTTGCGTCACCCTTTAGTATCTTTCATAAGTGTTTTATAGTTTTTAGAGCACAAGTCTTTCACCTCTTTGGTTAGCTTTATTTCCAGGTATCTTATTATTTTGGGTGTAACTGTAAATGGGATTTTTTTCTTAATTTCTATTTCTCCTGCTTCATTCGTGCTGTATAAGAAGGCAATGGATTTCTGCACATTGATTTGTGTCCTGCAACTTTACTGAACTTGTTAATCAGTTCCAGCAGTTTGGTTTTGTGTGTGCGTGTGTAATCTGTAGGATTTTCTATATATATAGTATCATGTCATCTGCAAATAGTGAAAGTTTTACTTCTTCCTTACTGATGTGGATGCCTTTTATTTTTGTTCTCTGATTATTGTGGCTAAGATTCAGAACAATGTTGGAAAAAAAGTGGTGAGAGAAGAAATCCTTTGTGTGTGTGTGTGTGTGTGTGTGTGTGTGTGTGTGTGTTCTTGACCTGAATGCTGAGAGGTCTCAGCTGAGAGCTTTTCACCATTAAGGATGATGTTAGCTGTAGGTTTTTCATAGATGGCCTTTATTATGTCGAGGTGTGTTCTCTCTAAACCTATTTACTGAGGTTTTTTTTTTTTTTATCATGAATGGATATTGTACTTTGTCAAAAATAGATGCTTTTTCTGCATCTGTTGAAATGACCATATGGTTCTTTTTGTTATATTAATGTGGTGTATTACATTGATTGCTTTGCAAATATTGAACCACACTTGTAACCCAGGAATACATCACACTTGATCATGGTGAATGATTTCTTTCATGTATTGCTGAATTCAGTTTGCTAGTTTTTTGTTTTGTTTTGTTTTGTTTTGTTTTTTTAAGAATTTTTGCATCCATGGTCATCAGGCATATTGGTGTATGGTTTTCTTTTTTGGTTGTGTCTTTCACTGGTTTGGTATCAGTATAATGCTGGCCTCATAGAAGGAATTTGGAAGTTTTCCTTCCTTTTCTATTTTTTGGAATACTTTGAGAAGATTAGAGTTAATAAATTCTTCTTTAAATATTTGGTAGAAGTTGCCTGTGAAACCATCTAACACTGAACTTCTTTTTTTTTTTTTTTTTGAGAGTTCTTTTTGATTACTGATTCTATTTCTTTGCTGGTTATTGGTCTTTTCAAATTTTCTATTTCTCTCTGTTCCAGTTTCAGTAGTTTATATGTTTCCAGGAATTTGCCACTTCTTCTAGGTTGACCAATTTTTGGCATGTAGTTATTTTCATAATAGTCTCTTGTTTGTACTTCTGTGGTATTGGTTATTATTTCTTTTCTCTCATTTCTGATTTTTTTTTGATAAGTCTGGCTAGAGATTTATCAATTGTTTTTAAATTTTTCCAAAGAACCATGTCCTGGTTTCATTGATCTGTTCTATTGTTGTGTGGTTTTTTTTGTTGTTGTTGTTTATTTCTTTATCATTTATTTCTGCTTTGATCTTTATTATTTCCTTCCTTATGTTGGCTTTAGGTTTCACTTGTTCTTTTTCTAGCTCCATTAGGTATAAAGTTAAGTTCTGTATTTGAGATTTTTCTTTCTTCTTGAGGTAGGCCTGTGTTGCTGTATATTTCCCTCTTAGGAACCACTTCTGATGTAGTCCAAAGGTTTTGGACCATTGTGTTTTTATTTTCATTTGTTTCCATATTTTTTTTTAATTTTTCTTTGACTTCCTGGTTGACTGATTCAATGTTTGGTAGCATGTTGTTTAACCTCCATATATTTGTGTTCTTTCCAAATTTTTGGTTATGGTTGACTTCTTGTTCACAGTGTTGTGGTCAGAAAAGGTACATAGTATGATTTCAATCATTTTTTATTTATTGATGCCTGTTTTGTGACCTACTATGTGCTCTATTCTGGAAAATGTACCATGTGCAGTTGAAAAAAATGTGTATTCTGATGTTTTAGGATAGACTTTCCGAATATATCTGTTAAGTTCATCTGATCCAGTGTGTCATTCAAAGCCATTGTTACCTTGTTGATATTGTGTTTAGATGGTCTACTAATGTCAGTTGGTTGTTAAAGTGCCCTATTATTATTGTGTCATTTTCAATTAGTCCCTTTATGTTTGTTATTAATTGTTTTATATATTTTGGTGCTCCAATGTTGGGTGCATGAATATTTACAATTATGAATTCTCCTTGTTCAGTCATCCTCTTTATGATTATATAATGCTCTTCTCTGTCTCTCATGCAGTCTTTATTTTAAAGTCTAGTTCGTCCCATATAAGTATTGCTACTCTCTTTTGACATCCATTTGCATGATAAGTGCATCTCCACCCCTTACTTTCAATCTGCAGGTGTCTTTATGTCTAAAATGAGTCTCTTGGAGGTAGCCTATAGGGTCTTGTGTTTTTATCCATTCTGATGCCCTTTGTCTTTTGACTGGCATATTTAGTACATTTATATTCAAAGTATTTACTGATAAATATGTGTTTATTGCCATTTTATTACTCGTTTTGTCATTGCTCTGGAGATTTTCTCTGATCCTTTCTTGTATGTGTCATTTTTGGTCTCTCCTTTGCACTCAAAGTGTCTCTTCAATATTTCTTGCAGGGCTGTTTAGTGATCACAGACTTCTTTAAGTTTTTTTGTCTGGGAAACTCTTTATTGCTCTTTCTATTCTGAGACACTCCCTGAAGTGCCAGGTCCTGGGAACTACCTGGCTCTTCTTCAAAAGGCCATTACTTTCAGAAGTAGGAGTAGGAGGCATAACTGGCTATTTTAACACAGAGAAGAATGTAGAGACTTAGACAAAATTCCAAGGCAGAGAAATTTATTCCAGATGAAGGAATAAAATAAGGACATGACCAGAGACCTAAGAAAAGCAGATTTAAGTAACGTGCCTGATGGAGAATTTAAAGGAACAATCATAAGGATACTAAGTGGGCTTCAGAAAAGAATAGAAAATATCAGTGAAACTCTTACCACAGAGATAAAAGTTAAAAAAGAGTGAATCAGAGATGAACAACATAGTAAACAAGATTGGAAACAGGTTTGATGTGATGAACAGCAGTCTGGAAAAAGCAAGGGACAAATTAGTGATCTAGAAGACAAAATAATGGAAAATAATGAAGCTGAACAGATGAGAAAGAAGAATTATGGAATACAAGAATAGATTTAGGGAACTCAGTGACTCCATCAGCTGTAATAACATTCATTTTATAGGAGTTTCAGAAGAATAAGAGAGAGTAAAGGGAGAAGAAATTTATTTCAAGAAATAATATCAGAACACTTCCCTAATCTAGGGAAAGAAGTAGACATCCAGATTCAGGAGGCAGAGAACTCCCAAGTAAGCTAACACCAAGACATACTGTAAATAAATTTGAAAAATATGGTGATAAAGAAAAATCCTAAAAGCAGCAAAACAAAAGAAGCCCTTAACTTACAAAGGAAAAACCATCAGGCTAGCTGGAAATTTCTCAACAAAAACTTGGCAAGCCAGAAAGGAGTGATAGTATGATATACTCAAGATGCTGAATGGGAGAAATCTGCAGGCAAGAATACTCTAACCAGCAAGCCTACCATGCTTCTTTTCATAACTGTGTTTTTTTTAATAACTAGCAAGATATTGGGCAAATGGTAAGGGGATTTTTATTGGCTTACATGCTTGAAATGACTATAGATAAGGCAGGCTTGGCTCATTGCAGTGGATAGCTGAACTCCATTCTTCTGTGGATCAGCTCCGCCTTTCCTCTTTCCATGCTTCCACTCCACCAGGCAGAAATAGGGTCAAGTGTCACATCCAGACACCATATCATCAGAGGAAAAAAAAAAAGGTGGGGGGGGGGTGAGAATAAAAGCCCTACATTTTATTCTGGTTGGACCAACTCATTTCAAGTGCACTGGACAATCACCAAGGTGGGATTGTGTTAATTATACTAAATGACAAAAGCCATCAAGAATTTCTTTCCTGCTGCCAGAGGTGGGATCAACCCACTGGAATAACTATAAAACTACAACTAGTGGCAAAGGAGGGGATTGGATGCTTAGCAAGGAAAGAAACCACTAATTCCCACTACAATTTTTAGTTAAATGTAGAGTGATTTTAATAGGAAAAAAAAAAGATTTATTTTTTAAAACTCTCTTTCAGGTAACTTTTGTTTTAGTAAAAACTTTTTTATTTTTAAGTTGTTAACTCTACTCCTATTATTAAGTATTCATGTGCAAATAAATCAGCATAATAGCAAAGGTTAAATGATTGCAGTTCAGTTTCTTAAGATTTTTAAGGAGTCAGATTTTCCAAATTAGTGGACTAAAAAAATAGTGAAGGCTATAAACATTATAAATATAGGTAATATTTTGATTATACATGCTTGGAAAAGCAGTTTGAAAATTACTTGATAAACTAAAAGTTAGTGGAATGAACTATGTGGTTAGTACCCCAGCTACTAATTTTGCACAGAGATAATCATCTTAATATAATCATTACTACTGATGCTAAATTGGAACAGAGTTACTCACAGCAGGCAGCACTAACAAACAAGCAGCCGAACACTCTTTAAAGCATAAGGAGCAAGAATACAGATCCTTTATTCATTCACAAAATACAGATAACATGCCAAAGAAAGTCTAAAGAAACCAAGAAGCAGTCACATGAATAGCAAATGGAATATTATGACAATGAAATATTGTTCCGTACAAGAAAAGAATGGACTGAAATAAACAATTTTCTTTGGTCTACTGCTACCTGACAGAACAGAAACACAAACTGCTTGAAGGGCTTGTCTTGTAAAACCTACTTGGCCTTAATATAGCTCCGAGCACAGAAGCTAAACTCAATAAATATTTGTGGGACTCATAAAAAGTGTGGTGATAAGTACCAGTGAGAGCAGTATTAAAAATAGCCACTATTCTCAGATATTTTTTAGTGACTAGTGTATTTATCCTTAAGTAGGTGCTTACTGTGTTCAAAGTGTCTGGCATCCCAATTCTGGTATTCTCTCTCCTCAAGTTCCCCAAAGGATTTCTTTTTGTCTCTCCATCAGCGTATTTCATGTTACTTAATAAATAAAATAGAAGCTGTCAATGGAGAAGTGCCTAGCCATCTCTTCTTCCAGTTCCTGTCTGTCCCTGACAGCACCCATTCTTCCAACTCCCAAAGTTCACACTTTTGCCTGGACAATTTGCCCCCTCTTGAATTGCCTCATCAATTTTCTCTGTCTTTTCCAGATATTCTAGATATCCTAGCTTTACCTCTTTCCTACCCTTCACTATAGAAACATCTTCCTTCCATGTTTATTTTTTTAAATGAATACATGCACTTTTTCTGAACTCTCCTATCTTTCAAGTTGAGACCATCTCCCTCTTCTTTTAGTCACCAAATTATTTAAAAGAAATTGCCTACCCTTGATTTCCCAGTTTCCTCTGTTCACCATTACTTAAGTCAACTACAGTTGGACCTTCATCTTCCCCATTCTAATAAAATGACACAAATCTCAACAGAAATCCTGGCTTTCAAATTCAACTGGACTATTTCCAAATGGAGGTACATGTATCTTAAAGTGGATAGGAAACAATGCACATGACTGTAAGAACAGAACACTTTTACATACTTGGCACAAAATCATGCAGAGGAAATGTCTATTAAATAGAAGTATGTGAGAATTCCCCTATCAAAGTGTGTAGTCAAAATGTGCAGTACTCATAATACATTCTTATTTTTACATATTCTCCAAGCTTTTACTGCAAATATATGTTGCAAAAAGTACAGCATTTAAATTACAATCTGTTGTGTACTTTCTGTTATACTGCTCTGAATAAATATCTGAAATGCCTTGAGTGCTGAATGCCAAAGATGATTGAAATCCCTCTAAGCCATAAATTTAAAATGTGTTCTCTGTGGTGGTGAAGATTTTGCATTATGTAAAAGATATAATTGGATACTCTATCCTGAAAAAAAGACAGGATAAATATTATAGAATTCTGCATATCTAATTTCCCTCCTTTTAAAAGGAGAAATAGGTTGTATCAGCTTACATGGAAGTGGAAAATAAAATATAAAATGGTACAAGTCAACATCCATTTTGTTTTTTCTCCCTCTGATTCAAGTAGCCCCTAATTTAAACATTCAGACTAGAAGTTGACTTTTTGTTGATGCCATTGTTAACTTCAGTCTAGCATCTTAGTGAATGAATGAGAATTTCAGTCTGTTGAGTGAGGAATTATACCCTCCTGAAATATCAGAGTCTGCCAAACCTCAGAGACTCTGACCTTCTGCTACTACTGCCAAATCATAGCAGAACCATTTTTCAGCAGTTTTCCAAACACGGTTAGCCAAAGAGATGAGTAGGTATTATACTGCTACTGAAAACCTATAATTTCAAGGGCACTGACTAGGCTAACAATTTACTGAACATTTCCCAAGCAGACAAGAGAGAAACAAGCATTTAGAAAATTTATGCTTTGTCTTCAAAGGTTTTTAGAGAGGGAAAAGTCATATTTTATAGAGGTAAATAATTTTTAAAGTAGGAATTGTAAATTGCTGAGTAGTTAATCATCAAGAATTTGTTTCCCTGGTTTAATTACTACATATAATTACCTATAAGCAGAGTCCTATAAAGCATATGTTTACTAAGAGGAGGTAAATACCTATTTACCTACATTTCACCATAGCATTAACTTGTCCTGGTCACAGGCACAGCAGCATGTATGAGTTAATAGGTTAAAAACAGGTGTAGGATGAGTGTGAAGGGTATAAAGTGTGCAGAATATAAAGCGGTAATGGGGGAGTAGGCAATACAAGAGCAATGGGAAGAAGATGAGAACATTTTTTAACCTCATAGTTTTGTCTAGAATCAGCTCAACTGCCAGGTAAATGAAATGGGAAATGAGTGTGTGGGTGTATATATGTGTGTGTCTGCGTGCGCACACGTGTGTGTTTTTAGGATCAGAGATAATGTTTTAAAATCATCCATTTCAAGAAATACTGCCAATCAAATGGAAAGATGACTGACGTGTTTGTTCCATTGGCAGATGGTTTAGATGTTGATTTTGTTAGTGATAAGCTGTTTGGCTTGGATGTCTACATACTGTTTTTGGAAGGTGACTAAAAATTTCTACACCTGCCAAATCTCATATTTAACATTCAACAGTTGGTGGTGCTGGCAGGAATATCATTCAGAGATAAAAATCTCTATTAGTCATGCTATTTCAGGTGGACTATTATCAAAATGTAGGCAAATGGCAACCTGGAATAAGTCAAACTTAAATTCAAGGTCTGATTTTTGTCCTTTGAGCCTGCTAAGACACTTAGTCTAAACTCAGCACATAATCGACTTCACAAAAGCATCATAGTAACTTGAATGGATAATCTAAGACCGTAATAAACAGTGGAATTCACTGTACTTTAATTACCATAATGACCTGCAAAAGTAGAAATATCGGTCCCCAAAACTTGGGGAGCTGCTTGTTTCAGCATATTAAACCCTCCAATACATTACAATAAACTTGTCTGTATTTTTTTAGTTTCTAAGTTGTATCTTAATTGGGCTATATATTTTTATTCAAACCATATATTTAGAGGCATCTGATTTCAAAAAACCCAGCAACAGTGCCTTGTAAAAATGTCATATTGGTTGTATCATGTTTCCACATACTATCATAGCTATTGATTAAAATGTGATAGCTTTTTTTAATTAAAGAGGAATCACACATCACTGATTAAAAGTAGATACCGTTTTAATACAAATCTATATATTGTACTTTTAAATGCATTGTATTTACACAAAAACTATTACATCTCTTGAAGATTTTTATCTTTTTTGTCATTGCCAGAGAACAATGTTTAATGTAATAACAGTGGCTATTTTAGCTATTAATAGTAACTGTATATCAGGCACAATGCTGAGGATCAGGAATAAAACAGTCAAAAAGAAAGTATTTTTCTGCTTTGATGAAGTTTGCCATCTAACCATTCATTTAAGAAAACTATACAATGATAGAGTGCAGCCATTGTTTTTTCTTTTAATATTTATTTATTTGAGAGACAGAGTATGAGAAAGGGAGAGAGAGAGAGAGAGAGATCACCAGCAGGGGGAAAGGCTAGAGGGGGAAGTAGACTCCATGCTGAGCAGGGAGCCTGATGCAGGACTCCATCTCAGGACCCTGGGATCATGACCTGAGCTGAATGCAGACATTTAAGAGACTGAGCCACCCAGGCACCCAGAGGGCAGCTGTTCTTTACCACAACTGGTCTGCAATGTTAACTCCGTTGTCATGCTAAAGAAATAAAATGACTAGATATATCGAATTTCATCTTTTAAGAATTGTATTTTAAAAATAGCAAAACAAAATTTATTGGTTAAAAATGAATTGCACTTTTATGATTCTAAAATTGCAAGTTGGTCTACTATTTAATTACTGCCAAAAAAGGAATACTAATCGACCTCACTAAAAAACCTTATTGTTTTTGTTAGATACAGAGCGACACTTTTTTGACTTGTAACTTAATTTTAGACACATTTTTTATTCATTTATCTACTTCTATATATATATTTGCAACCCAGCTTATCCTGCAGGACATGCCTGGAAATTGCAGTGCTCAAGGTTAGGTGGTCTATAGAGGCCATGCTGGGTTTTGTAATTGCTCTGAGTATTTATATACATGAAATACCTTTCTTCCCAGGCTGGAATTACTGTGGCCAGAATCAAGAGGCCTTTTTATCTCTGAGTTAACTGCAAACTTCCTGATGAGGAACTTTGAGACCAACTTTTCCCAATGGATATTTCTGAATAGAAATGGTTTAGCTATCACCCCAGCTCCTTCTAAGTCCCCTCCTCCTTCCTTAGGATTACTGGTCTGCTCCCAGTTCACATGATGATAAAATGTGTGGCTCTGCTCTTCCTCAATAGCACAAAGTAGTTATACTTCCAGCACTCGTTAGGGAACCCAGCTACAAATTATTGACACTTGGTACCCATCAAAATTTTAGTTAAGAAATACTATCTGTGGAAGGTTTCCTGAAATGTAATTCGGTTCACATAGAGGAGTCATTAAAACCCACCCATGGATTATGGCTAATGAACAGAGAAATGCACACCTAGGCAGCCAAATGTTATCCCTCACAGAAACACCTCTCGTAAGTTGTCCTTTCACCTTGGCATTGCACCCTGGGCTTACACTGAAGGACTATAACAAACAGTCCCATAAAACTCCTTGATGTAGTTGCTGCAACGATTTCTTGAGGACACTGTTCACTGTGTCACAGTGCCCTTTTTATAAGGACTCAAAGGAGGAATTTTTCTCTGGACTCTGTGCCAGGAATAATTGGGCTTCTTCTAAGCAACAGGTGAGTTTCCTTTTTATAGGCACTGGACAACTTGTTTCCCCTAACATTGCCCTCTTTTCTTTGACTGCTTTGAAACTCAAGAGTCAAGTGTGTGGCCTTCCTAAAGCAAATGTAGAAGTCCTTATGGCACTCTTGAATTCATCTCATGTTTCCTTCTTTTGCTTTCATTCTTTCTCATCTCCCCCATTATCTATTTATTTTTTACTTCAATTTATCTAACCATATAAAGCTGCCCTAAATTCTTTTCTGGAAAAAGATGTGATAACTAAGGAAGATTAATGACATGAGATAACAAACAGCATACATTCTCCATTTTCCCATTTGAGTCTTGTTTTTTGACTGAGAAACAAGAAGCCAGCTTTTGCCCCAGGAACAAAAACAAACAAACAAAAAAATCCTTATTCTTAGTTTCTAATTTGTAAAAAGAGTCATTGGATATGAAGAAAAAAAAAAAAAGATTGAGGTTGTGAAATGAATCCTTTTCCTTCCAGTTGAAAGACCACATAAAGAATTCTCAGAGCTGGGGAACCTGGGTGGCTCAGTCAGTTAAATGTCTGCCTTCAGCTCAGGCCATGATCCCAGGGTCCTGGGATCTGGTCCCACATTGGGCTCTCTGCTCAGTGAGAAGCCTGCTTCTCTCTCTACCTCTGTCTGATGCTCTACCTACTTGTGCTCTCTCTCTGGCAAATAAATAAATTAAATTAAAAAAAAAAAAAAGAATTCTCAGAGCTAAGAGGAGCAGAAGAGAAAAGAAATTAGAGTAAGAAGCAATGTTGTAGTCTGTCTCTGCTCACACCCTCAGCTCACAGGGACGAGCACCAGTCCTGTCCTGGCTGGAGCTCTGACAGTCAGCAGCCTCACAGAAGTGATCAAGAGGACTTTATAGGGATGCCTGAGTGGCTCAGTCTGTTAGGCACCTACTTTCAGCTCATGTCGTGATCCCAGGGTCCTGGAATTGTGTCCCATGTAAGGTTCCGTGCTTGGCAGGGAGTCTGCTTCTCCTTCTCCCTCTGTCCGTCCACTCTACTTGTGCTCTCTCTCTCACTCATCCTCTCTGTGTCAAATAGATAAAATCTTTAAAAAGAGAGAGAGAGGGAGAGGACCATATAGAGGAGTAAGAGTAACCACTGACACCTGATGCTTATAGTTTCCAGACAGGCAGAGATGAACAGATAGTTCTTTGGCAGCCAGACCCAGGAAGATATCCTTAGAGCCTCAGAGACTGAGCATCAAAGGACAATGTTGTGACTGGGGTTCATGCAAGAGAGCTACCAGAACAAAGGCCACAGTTGTGCTGACACTGAGAAGTATACCAGGACAGTCTACCTCCAGAGAAAAAGACCAGCAGGGACTTTGGACAACAGTGAGGCAGGATCACTCTTCTCCAGCTATTTTGCTGGTGGCAGGTAGGTCACTTGGAGTTTAGAAACAGAGACAGGAGGAGAAAGAGCAAGAGAGCCCCAAAAATAGGTAATGAAAATGAGATTGGGTTAAACTTAAAATGAATGGCAAATACTCATACCGATGAAGGAAAACCCATCCAGAACCTAGGTTAATCTGCTGTCAGGTATATAGCTACCTCAGTGTAAGGAAATCATGAAGGGTGATATTTGAAAGTTACATTTTTCAATTTGGGACCAAAGTATGTGTCTGTTAAGTAAATAATATTCATATTTTAATGTATATATAACTCTAATCTAGATTCTCTTCCTACCTCTCTTTTTAGATATTGTTCTTTCTGGGGACACCTGGATGGTTCAGTCAGTTAAATGTCTGACTCTTGATTTCAGCTCAGATCGTGATCTCAGGGTCATGAGATCAAGCCCTGCGACAGGATTTGCACTGAGCATGGAGCCTGCTTATGAGATTCTCCCTCTCCCTTTGCCCCTTCACCAACATTTCCCTCAAAAAAAAAAAAAAAAAAAAAAAGTTCTTTCTGAAGTTGTCAATCATATCATGTAATATGGGTAGACCCAAATTCCTACTATTTCCATTTTCCATTCTTAGGCTCTGAGGAGCAGTTACTGAACACTATACTTCTTTTGGTTGATATGACACAGCCTTCCCATAGTCTTCCTCCTACCTGTCTGGTTATTCCTTTCCTATGTCTTTACTGTCATAAATTTGTATGTATGCCATTCAACTTTAAAGGCATATTCTGTTCTGTGGTGCCTGGATGGTTCTGTTGGTTAAGTGTCTGCCTTCAGCTCAAGTGATCCCAAGGTCAGGAATTGAGTCCTGCATTGGGCTCCCTGTTTAGTGGAAAGTCTGCTGCTCTCTCTCCCCCTCCCCCCTGCTCAGGTGCGTGCACTCTCTTTCTCTCTCTCTCTCTCAAATAAATAAAATCTTTTAAAAAATGTACGTATTCTGACCCTTCTCTCCTTTTACATCTCCTACAATGGAGATTACTCTCTCAGTTCCCTCTCGGGCAAAATGAGATACAAATCTTTATTTGCAACCATATCTCTTTCAAACTCATATTCCAAATCCTAAATTGCTACCCAGATATTTCTAGCCATATGTCCCATTGATAGGCTCAAACAGGACACACATTAAAACAAAGTATCTACTTTCTCTAAAGTCTAATTCCATTGTCATTTCTCTGACTGATGTCAAATTACTACCATTCCTTCAATCTCCTGAACAAAAATATAAACGTTGTCTGTTTTTCCTCTCTCACCTAACATATAAACAAGTCAAAGACTTTCTTGCTTTCAGCCTTATATCCAGATCTTTTCACTCCAGTCCCAATGCCATTTCCCTGGTATACATTGGCCTCCAGTTCATTTATTTCTGTAACTGGCTATGGTGCAAAGAACAGAGATTTTGGTGTTCATATGAACCTGGGTTAGACTACCTTGTCAAATTTTAAATAAATTACTTAAAACTTAGTTTCGTCATCTGTAAAATTGAGATAAAAAATAGTTACCTTATGAGCTTGATGTGAGCATAACCTGAAATCGTTTATCTGAAGACTTAGCTGAAGTCTAGTGTACCCACTTAAGAAAATCAACCATCTCAATTAATCCCACAATGGCTCCTTTCTTCGACTACAGGCTGCTAAGGATTACTGCAGAAAATCATATAATTCTGTAAATTTGGAGTCACGAAGAATAGCTAGGCTCCCCATAATAATTCATGATTTTTTTAAATAGATTTTATTTATCTGAGGGACAGGGTAAGGCAGCAAGAGAAGCAGACTCCCTGCTGAGCAGAGATTCCCAATGCAGGACTCATTCCCAGAACCTCGGGATCATGATGAGCCAAAGGCACCAAGAGAGCCACCCAGGGACCCCTATAATTAACTATTTATTTTTTAACTAGCTTCTTTGCCTTTTACTTTCAGAACAGTTCATACTGAACCTTCACCATTCTCCATCAGCTATCTTACCTGTTCTCATTCCATGTAATCTCAGGCATGTCTTTTGCCTTCAACCTTGCAAGCAATTGAGTCCGTCTGGTAACTCATCTCTGTCCTATTACTCTTTTCCTCAATCCTTAAACACATTTGAATCTTGTCATCCTAAAATGTCCCTTCTTGGTCGTTAAGACCTAAACTTGAACCACCATTTTAGTCCTCTTTTGCCATTCCAGGAAAAGTTTCTTTAAAAGATATTCTTTATTCACACAATGTACTTAATTTTGTATTTCTTAGTCTACTGGAATCAGACTTGCTTCTTTACCCATCCTCTAACTTAGATCATATCTATGTGTTCAATGACCTGTCCATTTTTAAAATAGGCCTCTCTACTGAATTTACATTTGCCCCTCATCCCTTCTCGAATTATCTCTTCTTTTGGCTTCCATGACACTGCTCTTTCCTGCTTCCAGAACTGTCCATTTATAGTCTTTCTTGTGAGCTCAGTCTGCTTGGTGTTTAAGTGTTTACCTGAGCTACTCTCAAATGAAATCTCATGTGTTTTCATACTTTGAACAATCACTTGCATGCAAAGGATTTCCAATTACATGTTTTTGTTTTCAGTCTTGAGCTCTTTTTTGAGCTCCAGCCCTACATATACAATTCTTGACTCAGTTACTAAGCTACACGTCTTCATTTAGCTCTTCCACAGGCAGCTTCAACATATCCAAGAGAACTTAGCATCTTTTCCCAAGACCTGTTCCTCCTCTTTCATTTCCAAGACCAGGTACTGATGCTATCATTGCAATAATCAGTTGTCCTCCTCAGAAACTAGTTTTTCTCTTTTCATCTCTACAATAAATCAGTGACTAAATCCAATTTTACTAAGTTAATAATGATTCTCTAGTTCATAATGGTTTCTCCATTCCTAGCATCAATGATATTATTCAAGCTCTTAACATTTTCCCCCTGACCTAAAGAATATATTCTAAGTATTAAGCATATGAAAAACTAATATAGTGACATAGAGTGGACACTAGGAACTGTTTTGCTTGTGTTCAAATACTAACTCCAATAACTTACCAGTTCTGCAATCTTAGAAATGCATACAACCTCACTGTCCCTCATTTTTTTCTCCATCAGGGAGAATGTAGCATCTTTACCTGGTTAGCTGTTACTTATTTATTCCTGAAGCCTCAGTTAAAACGTCACCTGTTAAGGACCCCTTCCCAGGGACATCAAGTTAAATCAAAAAATCCCTTCTCTATAATATCTTGATATCCTTTGTAGCCTCTACTTAAAGTTTATTATATTTCAATTCATCCTGTGGCAATATGTGTCTATTTAATGAAAATTAGCTTATTTGTGATAGTTAAATAGGGGAATAGTATAACATAATGCAGGTGTCAATATAATGTTTGTTCATTCTTAACTTTTCCTAGCCTGTTTTTATTTTGAAGGTATCAAAAGCAAACTTTTTCACAGTTACAGAGAACATGTTAGTAATACATTAAAACCTCAAGGAAAAAGCTGGAAAACTAAGTGCCTTACTCTAGACAATAGGTTAGTTGCTTCAAGAGTTGTTATACTTTCCACAACATTTATCAGTCTAAGGAATTTGAAAGTGAAGATGACATAACTATGAAGACATTTCTCATATGGTCAATACTTTGGGAAAGATTTTTATATTTTGATCTATCTGGTGTGTTGTGGGTGAATATTTTCAGAGTTCTTAGAGGGAAACATAAATGCAAGAGTTAAATATCAGTAAAGAATCAACTGGTTTTGTTAATGGATGCAAATGTCAATGGAGATATAGCTGTTCTTCTGTCTTTGTTAAGATTGTCATTGTTTTTGTTAGTACTCTTCTTTTAAAGTTACATAGGCTTTGAGTGGTCTGCCCAATCCTATTTATTTTTTTTCCCTTTAAGCCCTGTTACTTTTAATGGAAGTTTTTCAACACACAAGTACTTTTTAGGAATATGTATATGACACTATTAAAGGAATGTCCACACCTTAAAAGGATACATCTGTTGTCCCATTAATTGTAATTTCTGAGAGAGAAAGGACCATCAGGAAATAGCATTTGTACTGTCATTCCCCAACTTAATAATGTTCAGTGAACCGAATGAAACCACAGAAGATGCTGAATAAATGTTACTTCTTTTTTTTCCTCATCTACTGTCCCCTTTTCAGCGTTCCTCAAATTCAACGGAACACAAGCCTCTGTGTGTATTCAACTTCTGTGACAAAAATACTTCAATCACTTACATGGTAAAGCCTGGGTCTCCTGACTTGAGTACCGAGGCTATAGTCACTCCGAATTTCCTGTAACAGTCAGTCAAGTCAGTTTCCTGTGTGCTTGCTACACACTGTGTATTTATTTGCTCCCTTATTTTGCTCATGCCATTTTCTCACCGTCTTCCCCAGAATGGACTCCCCACTCCACTCAAATGATCAAAGTCCCCCGGTTGGCTGTAGTGCCACCTCATCTCACCCTCTTCTCCTCGAAGCAGCTCTTGTGATAACATGTAATGTACATTGGTCACTAACTCTCACATACTGTCATTGATCTTTCTATTAAATATGGTCTAAACAGCATGAAGTAGCTCTTTACATTTCTTAGAGTTCCACAGTCCAAGAGAGAAACTTATATTTAATATAAATCTGTTCATGCCTTAAAAATTAAAAATAAAACTAAGACAGAAAAAGTCATGTTGAACTGAAGTGAAAACCTGGCAAATCAGTGAAGCATGCTAAGAGGTTGTTGTAATATATGTACATGTGAGGTTTTGTGGAACTGAACAGTCCTTGGGCCATTGGGAATGAGAAGTAAGAGATGGAAAGAAAAAAGAAAGAAGGGAAATAAAATTACATTAGGTAAATAAAGAATAAGGGTGAATAAAAAAATGAATCTAAATTACAAGGTCCAATTAATAAGAAAAAAAAAATGATCATATCCCTGAAACAGAGGATGTTAAAATTTACTATAGGAAAATATAAACAAAGAATGTAGCTTTCTTTTTTTTCTATTTTTGGGATTATATGCAAGATGATGCAATACAATAGCTGTACCTTGATTCAAATTTAATATATCCTTTGTTCCTTAATTTTTCATCTTGCCTCATTATCTATGAACTCTTATTAATGCTGGTAACTAATGCTCACCATCCCAAACCAACAGTTGATAAAAACAAAGTATCCTGAAATAGTCCATGGGTATTTTAAAATACAAGGTGACCATGGGTAATTTAAAATACATTTTAAAATTCCGAGTGCTTTAATAGCCTAAGCAACAAGTTAGAATGAAACTTTTTAAAAAATGTAACTAATTTGACTCTGAATTATATAATTTAAAGTAATAAATTATTTTAGTTCACAACCACCCAGTTATTTGATTTAAGGATTTTCCCTTTTGTTCTAAAAACCAGAAGTAAAAGGATAAGAGTGTGTGTTATATTAACAAAATAGTACTGTGAAACATCTCCTTCATTTTTTTAGACTATAATAAATATATCAGGTTAATTTAGAAAATGACTACCTTACAGAACTCTCTGAACTATTTGCTTATTTTGTTTTATATGTATCCCCCCAAAATCTGTTCATTGTACAACAAAATAATTTTAATTGAAAATCAAGAAATTAGAATCATTTCAAATCATTACATAAATCTGGAATGAATGAAATCATCATATCTGACTGTTCTAGAGCCTAAATTAATGTGAGTTGTGATTTATGCATTTTTATTTATTTTTTAGAGTGCAAGCTAGATTAGCCCAATACTCCTGGAAATGCATAGAATTCTGAAATCTTTTAAAATATTTTTTCATTGTTAAGTGATCATGCCCTTCATTGATACTGTGGAATTATCCAAATATGATCACTATTTTGTCATTACATTTTTTTTAAAGATTTTTTTTATTTATTTGACAGACAGAGATCACAGTAAGCAGAGAGGCAGGCAGAGAGAGAGGAAGGGAAGCAGGCTCCCTGCTGAGCAGAGAACACGATGTGGGGCTTGATCCCAGGACCCTGGGATCATGACCTGAGCCGAAGGCAGAGGCTTTAACCCACTGAGCCACCCAGGCGCCCCTGTCATTACATTTTTTTAAGAACTTTGATCTTAATGTGTTTCTTAGGCTATCGGTTAAGACTTTCATATGGCAGTCTTTCTCAAAGAGAATTGTGTTTTCTGCAGTAAATCTTATAATCCATAGTTAAATATAAAGCAATTGGGATTATTCCTCTCAATCAGTCCTTAGAAGAAGTCAAAGAAACAATTACATTTTGTTTGTTTTGTTTGTCTTATTCTAAGCATGCTTTTGAATTTCATGATGGTAAAAATGAAAATTGATACTTACTGAGTGGTTAGAATTGTCATCTATTGTGCCTGAAGCTTTATAGATACTAGCTTATGTAACCCTCCCAAACTCTATGAAAAAGTTAAGAGTATTATCTCTATTTCATAAAGGAACAAATCAAGAGTTCAGAAAGTTCTATCACTTGCCCAGACACATAATTAGAAAGCCATCCTAGTGGTATTTAAGCCTGTGTCTATCTTAAATTATAAACCTTATCCCGTCTTATGTGAAAGAAGATAATTATCTTCCCCTTCAGTTTTTTTCAAATGAAATTTATTTAACTTTATACTGTACTCTTTATCTGTATCTTCTCTAATCACAAGCTACTCATCTTCATGGTCGCATCTTAAACTACAACCTAAATATAATTTAAAATGTTATTAAGGAAATGCTATATTTAAGATTACATAGTAACATACATTGTTCTGCTTCTCTCAGATCCACAAATTACTGTGATTAGTCAGAAATATTCAACATGTAGACTCATTTCTCGTACACGTATAGGAGACTATTGAAGTAAAGGGAGATTTTTCATTGCTGGGAAAGAGGCCTAAGAGAGAGTTAAGCTGGACATTTCTCAACTTACAGGCTGATTAGTTACAACAGTTCAACTAGAAAGTCATTGCCCAGGGCAGTGTTCAAAGTGGTAGATTCTATGATATAAACTGGCAGAGGGACATTAAAGCAAGTAGCAGAAGAGGGTCCTTTTAGGGAGAAACGTGATAGAAAACATGAAAAACAAAATGTACTTTGAGAGTCTCTCAGACCTGATGGGAAGGCCACCCATGCAAGTACCCTCCTATTGTAACTGCACAAAGGAGAGCACCCTCCTTGTACATTTGCATCTATTTCATGTTCCTTTTTTTAGAATAATGTGATTTAGCGCTGGTGTCTGCTGGGTAAAAAGAGTCTGATTAATGTGTGACACTTCATGTTATAGCATATACTTCCATGTAAGTGATGGAAGACCCTCACATAATTGGATCTGAAATGGAGTAAAATGATGAAAAATTTAGCATAGCCTTTGTCTTTATATGCTATAGTGGGGACAGCTGAGAGGTCAGGATACTTGGAAACGATGAGGGGCATTTTATAGTCTCTACTGGTAAAAATTTGTTTAACACAGTCTCATGATTAAAAGGAATGTGTATCCTGCTGTGGCACCAAGGTACAAGAGAGGGAATAATAAATTGGTGCCATTGACAAGATGTCATTTGTTATCTGCTTTAAAATGTCAGGTCATGTCATTGTGGTGAAATATTTTCTCTCTTGATGTATGTCTTACAAAGCAGGTTCAATGTTTGGCACTATTCTATTTCAATAAAAGAAAACAGCTTTTAATCTGGAAAGCACTGTCACCAGGAGGAAAATAAGGTCATTTGAGACTCTTATTTGGACATTTCCCCACAACCCTCCATTAGCACTATATTTCAATAGCCCAGTTGGTCCAAATTCTTTCTTTAATTTATCTTTTGAGGAGTGTAATTATCCATCTGCTCTCTTGGCCAAAGGCAGAGAGAAAAGGGGATTTTAGATATTGCAAGGTTACAAAAAGGCCAGAACCTGGTAACTGCATATCCTTATGTGGTATACTTTATGAGATTGTTAGATTCTTCATAACTCTTTCTTTCCAGAAGTCTCAGAGTACAAACATAGAAAACAAAGCTGTCCTAGACTATATCAATTAAAAGTAGGTGAAAATAATTTTAAAAGACAAAAATAGAGAAAAATATGAAAGTTATAATACTGTTACGCTGATATATAATTTCAATTACTATGAAACATGAATGAAGTAAAACACAGGACACTGAAAGACCCAGTAAGTTGTTTTCCATTTCCCATCTATCCACATTTTTAATATAAACCCATTATTGTGATCTTGGACAGAATATGTTTGTCTTGCACACATTAGACCAAACTGGTATCTTGAATTTTGGTTCCATGTTCTCATGGAGCTGGAAGATCAAAATCCATTTTGGATAGTAGAAAACAAATGAGCCAACAAAGGACTAAATAAGAAGTTGTCTTACTTCTTTTTGGATGTATCATAGCTCAATATTTCACACAAAAGTCAAAATTACAAGTGTTGAACTATAAAACCAGATAAAATGAGAAAGAATAGAAGTAACTCTGATCTACTACTATGTCATAAAGAAAGTTTTTATCATTGTGCTAAAGACCTATAGGATGTTATAAGAATACTGTTCTGCATATAACTCAGCATAAAAATTTTCCTTAAGGATCCAAATATATTTTTCCAAATGACTTTTAAAATGCAAACTGGTGATTTTATTTTATTTTTAAATTCTTCTTATTGAAGTAGAGTTGATATATGATGTTATATTAGTTTCAGGTGTACAACATAGTGATTTGATAATTTTGTACGTACTCAATGCTCATAATAAGTATAGTCACCATCTGTTACCATATAATGTTATTACATCAATATTGATGATATTCCCTATGCTGTACTTTACATCCCTGGGACTTATTTATTTTTAAATGGAATTTCCTACTTTTTAAGCCTCTTCACCTATTTAGCCATTCTCCCATCCCCCTCTCATCTGACAATCACCAAATTGTTGTTTGTATCTGTGAATCTGTTGCTTTTTTTTTAATTTGTTTTGTTTTTTAGATTCCATATGTAAGTAAATTATATAGTATTTGTCTTTGTTTGACTTATGTTATTTAATATAATATCCTCTAGGTTCACCCATGTTGTCACGAACGGCAAGATTTCATTCTTTTTCATGACTGAGTAATATTTCATTGTATGAGTGTATGTGTGTGTGTACCACATCTTTATCCTTTCATCTATCAGTATTCATTTTGGCCACTTCTATATCTTGGCTCTTATAATAATGCTTCAATAAATAAAGGGATGCATATATCTTTTTGATTAGTGTTTAATTTTATCTGCATTATCTACCAATAGGGAGGTTTTGAATTTATACCCTTTGACATGCAAGGATATTGTGGAGGATATCTCAGAGGCTTAGGGACAATTATTATGAAGAGATGAAAAGGCAGGCTACGAACACTCAAACCCCACTTCAGACTAAGTGACAATTCGTTGTTCCTGTTGTTCTTTATATTTTTTTTTAAAAGGCATTGGTCGGGCATCTGGGTGGCTGAGTCATTTAAGCGCCTGCTTTTGGCTTACAGCATGATCCCAGGGTCCTGAGATTGAGCCCCACATCTGATCCCTGCCCAGCAGGGACTCTATTTATCCTTCTGCCCCTCCCCCTGCTCATGTTCTCTCTCAAATAAACAAATGAAATCATAAAAAAAAAAAAAAAGGCATTGGTCTGCTGTTAAAAACTGGCTTGGAAATAAAAATCTTCTTATCAAGAATCAAGTTCATAGATCAGTGTTGCAAATTCAAATGCTCACAATAGCCAAGACAATCACTTTCTGAACCAGATGGTGGAAATGCTCTGTCTGAATGGAGTTCCAGTGCTGCAGCTCACTCTTGCAACACCAGCCTCCACATTAACAAAATGCTGGGCCAAATCTCATTTTTCAGTTATAGTTTACAATTTTAGATTTTATTCGTGGGAAATCCTCTGGGCATTAATACTGAAAAATGATTCAAATTACGTATATGCAAATATCTGTGTTTGTGTATGTATGTAGTCTATCTACCTATCATCTATCTATCTATATACAGGCTAAAGTAACTTTACCCTATGAGTAATATGTGACCACCTTCTAGTTGTTGTAAATTACTTTTCAAATTAACGAGGTGTGTTTTTTCAGAACTCTTTGTAGCAAATAAGTTATATAGAATGGATTTGCATTACTATTATCTTATTATAAACCAGAAGAAATTGAAGAGGCTATTACAGGTAAACAGAAATCCCAATGAATTTATATAACCTCTAGTCATATTCTGGAACCCAGAAAGAGAAAGGAAATGATTCACCTCAGAAATACCACTTTACACAAGCTTAGCAACTGGTGAGAAGCTTATCATAAGCAAATAAACTAAAGGATAAGAACATTCATGAAAGATGACTGATCTTTAAAGACTTCTGTACACACAAGAAAAATCTTCCATATTATAATGAGTGTATCCAACTCTCTCAGAGACTGCATTTAAATGAATTTCCTATGGTGGTGGCAGCTGCTCCTTCCGTTATAGTTAAAAATATCAAGTGTCTATGTTCTTTTTATTTGGAATGTCTACACAGTTAGCTAATTTAGGTGAAGATAAAACTGCTGAATCCATGCATTAATTCCTTAAGCTTGTTAGTTTAGTGCATAAGAACTATGCATATCTATTTTTAGGGGAAAAAATAGGATATTTTACACAATAATGCATAAGTTACTAAAGAAATATAAACCTTAAAGGGATTGGACTTTGAAAATATAATGAATGTTCAAATATTTTTAAATATATTTAATGTAGTTTAATAAAAATAACAAATTATCTTTAAACTCCCCAGAAAAACAAAAGGCCAACTATAATATATATATATAATATATAACTATAGTTTTCTATAGTAAACTATAGAAAAGGGGATGAAATTTGTACCGAAGATGCCTGATGTAGGAGAATGATTTATTGAAACATTTACTTGAATTTTGCTCAGATTGTTATAAATATTTTCCCTTTCTGATTTCAAGAAGATGGTCAATGTTGTATGTGGGGGCTGAAGAATGGTCAGTTCCAAAGGAGGCATTTCTAGGCACAAGAATTTAAGGTGCTTTCTTGGGTTTTGTTTGTAAAAGTTATAGAATTCCATGGAATTTTCTCAAAAGGAAAAGAATGTAGAATGCAAAGTTTATTAAATGAGGAAAGGTTCAGAGAGACTCTCTTCCAAAACTATAAAAGCAATGGGATTATTATGACTCCTATCACATCTTGCAAATGGCAGTATCTCAGTGGAGAATAGATCCATGATATACTTAAGGAGGTTGGACATGGGAAGCCAAAAATCACCACCATGAAAGTCAACAGTGCTTGAGCTTGGCATCTTGCATTATTAAGACTGAAGTTGGTTTAGACACAGAGCACATCAACTATGACCAGAGTGGACTGAAAACTGGAGGACCCTTCCCCCAAATGTTCTGCAACACATCAGAACCTAAGAAATGTTTTTCATTTGTCCGTACTTTTTATCATTATATTTTTCCCTCCCAAACAATTCTCAGTAAATTGCACCTTGGCTCCTGGCTTTACCCTCCTGTTACTACTGCTTTAGCTAAGATGGCCAACAAGCTCTCTGTTGCTAAAACCAAAAGACACTTACCATTAAAGGATTCTTTGACTTGCCACTTTTTCACATGGTCTGTAGTTCCTTCTTGAAATGTTCTCTCTCCTTGAATTCTGTGATTGTGTACGTGTCTTTTTTCCTCTTATCTATGGATAATCCTTCATAGGCTCCTTTTGGGGATTTCCTTCCTATATCCATTCCGTTAAGAAACTACTCTTCCTTCCTTATGCTAACTCTCTTTAGCACTATTCCTTTTCGCTCCACATGTTCTCCTGGGTGATCCTGTTTTCAATCATCTGTTTTTTATTATTCAGTAATTATCTCAGTTTTAAGATTTTATTTTTGTTTGAGGGGGAGAGAGAGAGAGAGAGCAAGAGAGTGAAAGTGCAAACACAAGTGGGAAGGGCAGAGGGAGAGGGAGAAGCAGTCTGCCTCCTGAGCAAGGAGCCCAATGCAGGGCTCTATCCCAGGACCCTGAGATCATGACTGAGCTGAAGGCAAACATCTAACAGACTGAGCCACCCAGGGGACCCAAATCATCTGTTTAAACATTATTTGCTCCAGGAAACTCTTCTCGACTCTTTAAGTCTAGATTATCTGCCCTTTTGTGTGATGTTGTAGAACTCAACCTTATATTATTATTAATCAGAGTCTACTGTAATTATTGTCTCCCATACTAAACTATGAGCATCTCGATATAAAAACTAATCATGTTCACTTTTGCATCTCCAAGAATAGCAGTGTTAGAGATATAATGGCTACTCAATAAACATTTATTGATTTTTTAAAAAATTGATTGAAATAGAGGAACAACTTCAACATTTCTCTATCCTTATACCATGTGTTATAGACAGATAATGTCTTTTAATTTTTTTTCCATTTTCCCTAGATCCCCAAAGATCCAAAAATGCTTGTATTCCTCTTCCTATAACTGAAGCCATTTAATGCAGTCTTTCCTCCCCTGTCTAAGATCAATCCTCAGCTTAAACTGGTTAGAGATTGAGATATAGGGTGATTGTAGAAAGGCAGGGGTATAAGAACAAAAGAATATAAATTGTACTAACTGTTCTCTGGTTTCCCGTCAAATTATCCTTCCAACTGTACTAACTTTTCCTTTGCTTCAATTTTTAAACACCTGGCTTCTGCCTATCCCATTTTTGGATCTATGTATTAGTAATGACTTAGTTTCTCAGTCCCTATAGAATTGTCCCTGCCCTACTCTTGACAGCTTCTTTCTTAATGATCAGAGCTGCTTAAATATCATCTCCTCAGGGAAAACTTCTATAATTCTATTGACTAGGTTATATATTTTTTGCCATATTGTCTTATAGCACAGAATGGCATTTATTCAAAATAATCTTACACCAATAGTATTTATATAATTCTGTATGTATAATTAATACTTGTTTATCTCCCTCACTTAACTGTTGGCTCTGTGAAGGCAAATATGTCTACCTGTTTACAACTCTTATTTTGACTCAGTAGCATAGGGTCTGGCACATAGCAGGTATTCAGTAGGATACAAATAGTGGATTAATGAACCCAGCCTTCTGGTTGGGGGCATTTTTCTCTCTGACACATTTCCTAAAGGCCAGCTTCCTCCAGGTCTTCACCTTTGGATACTCTACCCACCTATTGCTGTCTTGGACTCATCCAGGCCCTGGCACTCACTGCTTCTCTGAAACGTAGCTTTTTGGTGCTGGGTGTGGCTTTTCTCTCAGCACATAAAATTTAATCTCTTTCTCTACAATACTCACCTAATACCATATTTCAGACCCCTCAGAGTGGTTTATTCAGACACAGTTATCTAAGTGCCATCTAGTTTTGCCCTACACTGAGTCAAATTGCTTTTATAACTCAAGAGATACAGGATATGGTTTGAGGAAAAGTGCTGCTACTCCTTGGGTGGTATCTGACATTCTGCACATCTAGAAATGCCATAATGAGCCAACTAGGTGGTTATTTTAAGCAAGAGTTCCAAGTAGAAAGCCAGTTCAAATGTCTCCCTCTATCAACACGAAGTGATAATAAACATGTTTATGTCTGTAGAGAAAATGAATTGACAAGGAAACACAAATATAGATTCCAGAAAGACAGAAGCCTTCTGCATTCTGTGTAGAAGTAAATATAGCATTCAGAAATCAATGTTGAAATGCTGATATTGAAGAGGGGTAAACTTTGAAAAAGTAAGAAAAGACCTAAGTGTGAGTGAAGATACAGTCAATAATTTCCTCTATTCAGTTCATTTTAGACATATAGTCTTGTTTTTATAATTAAGATTGACAATAACTAGAACCCATTCCTCTGAACTAAGAAGCTGTAAACTCACCAAGTCTTTCATCATTTGTATTTCTGCATCTAGGTTATATTCTGTCCTGTATCTGGTAAAAATTTCCTGTATGTGACATAAACCATGCAATTATCAATTCTAAGTTTATGTTTCCTTTAAGCTAGATTACATAAAATGTACCTTTTGATTTTATAAGCTTAAATTTAATAAAACTACCAGTTTTTCTAGAATATAAACCATCACTTTGGGCACTTAGTGGCATAAAGAGTTATTAATGAGTCTTCTCTTCATGAAAGGGATCTTCATTTTTAAAGACAAGATTGCTTCTGCAGCCTTTTGGAATAATGCCCCCAAAGAGATTTTTGGCACTTAAGTTAGCTTAAATAAAAACAAATAAAGTAGTCACATAGATTTCATCATTATCTCCGAAAGATTCACCAAGTCTGCTTCTTTTCTTAAGTACTTAAACAGTTCATTATTTATTTTATCTCCTCAGAGGTAGGTTGACATTTGCAATCTAATATTTCCAGTCTTACACACACACAAGCATTTCTAGATAAAAGTACCTTTTTATAAATATATCATTATATCACTGGAACTTACCTTAATACACCTCATTTTATCAGCATACCTGCAAGTTGATTACAGGAGAGTATTTCTGATCAAATCAAGAGTGATATAAAAGAGTTTTGTGATCACAACAAAAGTATGTATGTCATTATGAGGTCACTACTAAAGGGATCTTATAGTCAATGTATTTGTTAAGAATAAAACAACTAAATGAGCGGGCATCTGAGTGGCTAAGTTGGTTGAGTGTCCAACTCTAGGTTTCTGCCTGGTCAGGATCTCAAAGTTGTGAGATCAAGCCCCACATAGGGCTCCACATTCAGTGGGGAATCTGCTTGAGATTTTCCCTCTCCCTTTCTTTCTTGAATAAATAAATAAATATTAAAAAAATAATAAAGCAGCTAAATGAGTGAGAATTTTGATAATAAACACAGTCTGTATTTTCATACATTACTGTCTATACAAGTTTCAGTAGGTAGAGTAAAAAGAAATAATAACTTTATATCTGCATTGGTTCCTTGTTCATCGAAAATATAAATATAAATTATTCATTCATTTATTCATTCCTGCATTTCTTTCCTTCTTTGCTAAATGTACCTGTTTCATATTTGGTGCAGGTGTTAGGCAAATTCTAATGTTGATGGGATATGCGGTCACCATTAAGTAGCTTAAGTTGCAATGGGACAAGTACTATTCACACAATATCCTATTCTATAATTGAATGTAGTCATTTTAAGTAAAGATAAAAATTGGAAGCAGATTAAAGAGGAGATTAATTTCAATTGGAAACTACATCATAGAGAAGAATCTTGGATATGTAATGGAGGGAAGGATATTTTACAATAATAGTAGGTACCTTTTATGATATACATATTATTTTTAAGGACTCTGTTAATATTATTACACTTGTTTCGGCAAAAACTGGCCAAGTTAAATCTTACTTTTCTCATATTACAGATGATAAAACTTAAAGAGTTAAGGTCCTTGACCAAAGCCCAAATTATCTTAATGCCAACAGAGTCAGAGTTTGAACCTAGGTATATCTGATTCCAAAGCCTGAGTTCTAAATCACTTTGTTATATTTGACCCCCTCTAAAGAGAGATAATGAGAGCGAAGGTATATAAGGTAGACAAGTATACCAAATGTATGAAAAAAAAAATGTGGGCAGGGCTAGGATGATAGTGACTGAGATGCATATGTCCATATACATCTGTGTGGACCCATAAATTGCATGAAAGCATCCAAGAGCAGCAGCACTCAGAATGAAGTCCAAGCACCTCACTATGGTTGCTATGTTCTAGGTGATCCCAGGTCCTTTTTTTTTTTTTTTTTTACTCCATTTCCTACTATCCTTACCCTCATCAATGATGGCCATCTTTTTTTGAGAAAATTAAGTGTCTTCCACATTTGGATTTTAATACTAACTCCTTTCTCTCCCTTCTTTCAATCTAAGTGGCTTCCTTCTTATGATTCAAATATGACCTTCAAAGACAGTTTTTAAAAAATATTTTAAAGTTTATTTGAGTAATTTCTATATGAACGTGGGGCTTGAAATCATGACCAAGCGATCAAGAGTCATATGTTCTTCCGACTGAGCTGGCCAGGCACCCTAAAGACACTTTTTATTTAGAGTTTCTCAACATCAAGATCTCTTCCTCTCATAAAAACACTGTTCCCACCCAACCCTCTGGCTGTGATATTCTAGTCTTCGTTTTCTACAGCATTCATCACAACCTGAAATCACTGTGCCATGATTTTAATGTTTATTGTCTTCTCTTGCCTAGTAGAATGTAACCTCCATGAACAAGGACATTTTTTATCTTGTCCACTACTTTATTTCAGTGCTTTAATGCATAAGAAGTATTCAATAATTATTCGATAAGAAAATGAATGAATGAAATCCTGAATCTAACATTCGCATTAATCTTCTTGAAGTCAGACCCTCATCTGAACAGCTCATAGGCTGTCTTTATTCCTCTCCTAGGGCACTGATTATTCTCAGTCACAGTCTCCTTATGTGATATATAAATTATCAGATGGCAGTTGCCTTCAGAGGAGGGACAATTCCTCTTTATCCCCAAACCACTGGGCATGTTATGCCTACACACTCATTTCATTGAATTCCAGAAAATAGACATCACTGAGTGTACAGAATTCAGCAAGTAGACCCTTATCAGCCAAGAGAAATCATCAGAGGAATCTATAACACATCTTGCTAGAACTAGGCACTATCTACTTAGTTTTCACATTTATTTGCCTTCCCAAAATTTGCTACCCCTAGAAGTTCAAAGTCAATTTCCTTTGTCTTATGCCTTTGTTAAAATGTTATATAAACCCAACCTCTAACCACTGCTTTGAATTACTCATTATTAAGTGCTCCATATATGTGTGATGGATATGTTAATAAATTTCTATTTTTCTCTTATTAATCTGTCTTGTGTTAGTCTAATTTGCAGGACCTCTGTGAAAACCCTAAGAAAGGAAAAAGATTATTTTTCCTCTGCTATATCATCTCAGTTTATGTACTAATAAATATATTTGAATGGGGTAGGTTTGAGTTATCTAAACAGTTTATCTCTCTCTATACCCATCTGTCTATGCATCCAAGTTCTGTCTCTTTACCTATGCTAAGTAATGAATGTTTATAATTTTAATATTTTTAAAGTGTATTTTTTCAATATATTTTTGAAGTTAAGAACTTCTGAATGGTTATTTCTATAATTATTATTTATAAATATTGTGAGTAATATGTTAAAACTCCAGTGTTGTATAACATTAACTGCTTTCTAAAAAAATATTTAGAAACTACTAAATGACTCTTGACAGATAGTAAAGTATGACAAAGGTAGTTATTACCTGTTATTTTCATACTTTCATATGTTACAATCCAATTCACTGTTTATTTTCTTCCTAGTCTTTTCTCATTTGTATTTTCATAACTTTCCTCCTTATTGGAATAGAATTTTCAAATAAATAATATTTGCTATATCACCTTTTTTTTTGGAGTCCCAGTCAGAAAGATCTAAAACAAAGCCAAAGCTGTCATTTTCAGACCATAACTCAAGACAAATTTCTTAATCTTCAGATCCTTGTTTTCCATTTTTGTATAAATGAAAATAGTAAGTACATTCAAAATTCATTGCAGGATTATATTGAGTGAGTGATAATATATGAAAATGCCTATCCCAGCACTTGAGCAGCTAGTACATGTACAAAATCATCAGTTTTCTCAGAAAATTAACCAGTATGGCTATGATTTTGGCAGAAGTTGCCAATCACATTCAAACTCACCTCAATATATGTAGAGGGATCCTGCTAAATATCTAAACTTTAGTTTACAAAGATGTGCAGAAATTTACAAAATCATCTGTCCTTTACTAAAGGAAATTATGTCCTTCTCTATTTTTCTTCTCTACAGTACATGTTAAAGATAAAAGAGGTGGAAATTTCATTCAACTATTGTAAAAATCTGTGACAAAATATCCACTAAGATGCAGTAATACATACTTTAAAATAAGGCTAGGGGTGCCTGGGTGGCTCAGTGGGTAATACATACTTTAAAATAAGGCTAAAGGTTCTACTTTTAAGATGGAGTGAAGATAGTCCACCCATTATAATCCATTGAATGCAGCTGTTGAACATGGAAAGAATGCAAGGGACAGCTATTTGAAGACTCTAAAAAGTAAATAATGATATGAGGCTTGAGAAAAAGGAGGACTGGTCAAAGTATTATATAACCATCAGTGAATCTACCGTCATTGTTCCTGCTAGTATCCCCAGCCTCAATTCAATGCAGCCTGAAATCTGGAAGAGATAGTCAGTACATAGAGAAAGCTAGGAAAAAAACACAATTCTAGCTTGAAGAGCAACAAAGAGATGTCCTAATTCTCAGACAGTAAGGAAAGTCACCAGCTTTTTTTTTTCCCCCTCCTTCTTTTCCTTGTTACTGTTCTTTGTGTTCCAGGACCCAAGTAGTCCCAGGAAGCAGTAACAACATGGACTGCAATGGTGAGCAAGGGCAAAATTCTCTGGAAGGGGTTTTCCTCACTGTTTATGGAGCTGGGCTCCTTAAAGGATAAGGAAAATGCTGATGTACTTTCCCCCCTTTTCCAGTCCCCAATTCTTAGTCTCAAATGTGGGTAATGTTTCAGGAATTGTGCAACAGATTGGCATAAAATGAGACTCAACTTTTGTCTCAAGGACAAGAAAAAGGGAGACCCAGAAAACAGAAATATGCCTAGACAGTGGTGCTGGGGTTTGAACCTAGAAGACTAACCTTCTAAAATTATTTATAAACTCACCTCTGAGTTAAACATGAATGGATCTGCCTCTAAGCAGCATATATAGCATTTGAAAACTGAGTACAAGTTAAAACATCACTCAGATTTCAGACTTGGAGTTGGATATTTAGGACAGATTAGAATAATACTATGGTAGTTTGAAAACTAAATCAATATTAGAATTGCAACTCATGGGATGCAAGATGGAACTTACAGCCTGAATCCAACTGCATCAATTGTTTGTAAAATAAAAGTCCCTTCTTTTATTTCCTCTTTTTTGTTGGTTGTTTATAACACAAAATTATCAACATTCTTTATAGATGATAAACAAGACTTAGATAACATCAAAATGAGTAGAATAATCTAAAATAACTCAGTATATGAAGAACTGAGAAAATTTCAACTTGAATGGGGTAAGACAGTTACCAACACTGAGATGACACATATGTTGAAATTATTAGACAAAAACTTTTAGACTTCATTAAAACTATAGACTTCTGTTCTGCAAAACACACTGTTAAAAATGAAATAAGAAGCTATAGACTGGGAGAAAATGTTCACAAAATACTTATCTTATAAAGAACTGGTAGCCAGCATACACAAAGAATCCTTAAAAGTCAATAAGAAGAAAACAAATAACAATTAAAATATGAATAAAATACCTGAACAGACATCTCACAAAAAAAAAACAGATGGCAAATAAGCATATGAAAAGATGTTCAACATTTCATGTCATTAGGAAATTGCAAATTAAAATAGCAATAAGATAACACACCTATTCAAATGATGAAAATTCAAAACATTGATAACACCAAATAATGGCAAGGTTGAAGAGTGTCAGAACTCTGAGTATTGATGGTAGGAATGAAAAATGGTACAGCCACTTTGGAAGATAGTTTGGCTGCTCTTACAAAATTAAAAGCGCTCTTACATTGTGATCCAGCTGTCATACTCCTTGGTATTTGCACAAATGAGCTGAAAACTTATATCCACACAAAAATCTACAAATGAATATGAATAACAGCTTTATTCATACTTGCTAAAACTTAAAAGTAACCAAGAGATCCTTCAATGGGTGAATAAACTGTGGTGCATCCATACAAAGGAATATTATTCAGTGATAAAAATTAATGATGTATCAAGCCACACAAAGACTGGAGGAAACTTAAATGTGTATTATTAACTGGAAGGAACCAATATTGAAAGGCTTTTGGAGGGCCTGGGTGTTGCAGTTGGTTTTGGCTTTGGTCATGATCTCAGAGTCATGAGATAGAGCCCCGTTTGGGGCCTTGCATTCAGCATGGCATCTGTTTGTGACTTCATCTCTCTCTCCCTTTGTCCCTCTGCCTGCATTTGTGTTCACTCTCTCTCTCTCTGATATCTTTTATTTTCTTTTTAAAGTCTGCCTACTATATGATTACACTATATGACAATCTGGAAAAGTCAAAACTATGGAGATAAATCGAAGTTGTCAGATATTTGAGGGGAGAGAGGGAAAAATGAATATGTAGAAAGAAGGGGATTTTGGAGATAGTGAAACTATTCTGTATGATATTATGATAGAGGATAACATGTCATTACATATCTGTCAAAACCCATATAATGTACCGTGAGGCATACCTCCTGTTATTGTGCTTTGTTTTATTGTGTTTCACTTTGTTGCATTTCACAGATATTGCAATTTTTACAAACTGAAGTTTTGTGGCAACCTGTGTCAAGCAGTTCTATTGGCACCATTTTCCAATAACATGTCCTCACTTCATGTCTCTGTGTCACATTTTAGTAATTCTTGCATTTTTTCAGATGTTCTCATTATTATTATATTTATTCTGGTGATCTATGATCAATGATCTTTGATATTATTATTATAATTGTTTTGGAACCCTACAGACAATGCCCATATAATATTGACAGCAAACTTAATCCATAAATGTGTACCATGACTTCACCAACCAACCATGTTACTGTCTCTCTCCCTCTCCTCAAGCCTTCCCTATTTCCTACAATGATACAGCAATATTGAACTTAGGCCATTTAGTAACCCTACAATGGCCTCTCAGTGTTCAAGTGAAAGAAAGAGGCACGTAACTCCCACTTTAAATCAAAAGCCAGAAATGATTACGCTTAATGAGGAAAGTATATCAAAAGCCAAGATAAACCAAAATCTGGGTCTCTGGAACTAAATAATTAGCTAAGTGGTGAATGCAAAAGACAAGTTCTTGAAGGAAATTAAAAATGCTACTTCAGTGAACACATGAATAAAGAAAAGTAAAACAACTTTATTGCTATTATGGAGAAAGTTTGAGTGATCTGGATAGATCAAACCAGCCCCAACAGTCCCATAAGCTAAAATTTAATCTAGAGAAGGTGTTCACTCTGTTCAATTCGGTGAAGTCTGAGATTGGTGAGGAAGCTGCAGAAGAAAAGTTTAAAGCTACCAGAGGTTGGTTCATGAGATTTAAGAAAAGAAGCCATCTCCATAACATCAAAGCGCAGGGTGAGGCAGCAAGTACTGATGGAGAAGATAAGATGGAGCAAATATCCAGAAGATCTAACTAAGATCATTATTGAAGGTGGCTACATTAAACAGCAGAATTTCAATGTAGATGAAACTGACTTCTAGTGGAAATGATGCCATCTACATGGACTTTCATAGCCAGATAGAAGTCAATGCCCTGCTTCAAAGCTTTAAAGGATAGGCTGGTTCTTTTGTTAGGGGCTAATATAGCTGGTAACTAAGTTGAAACCAATAGCAATTTGTGATTTCAAAAATCCCAGGGCCCTTAAGAATTATGTTAAATCTGCCCTGTCTGTTCTCAAAGCCTGCATACAGCACATCTTTTTACATCATGATTTACTGAGTTTTTAACCCCACTGTTGAGACCTACCTTTCAGAATTAAAACAAGAAAGAAAGAAAGAAAGAAGAAAGAAGGAAAGAAAGAAAGAAAGAAAGAAAGAAAGAAAGAAAGAGAGAAAAGATTCCTTTCAAAGTATTACTTCTCATTTTCAATGCACCTGGTCACCCAAGAGATCTGATAGATATGTACCATGAGTTCAATGAGGTTCAAGTTGTTTTTAATGCCTGCTAAAACAACATTGATTCTGCGCTTCATGGATCAAGGAGTTATTTTGACTTTCAAGTCTTAATTATTTAAGAAATACATCTCATAAGACTATAGCTGCCATAGATAGTGATCCCTCTGATGGATCTGCACAAAATCCACTGAAAACCTTCTGGAAGGAATTCACCATTCTAGATGCTATTAAGGAAGAGGTCAAAATATCAGCCTTAACAGAAGTTTGGAAGAAGCTGATTCCAACCTTTGTGGATAACTTAGAGGGGTTCAGTACTTCAGTGGAGGAAGCGATTGCACACGTAGTATAAACAGTAAAAGAACTAGAATCAGATGTCATTGTTTGTTTGATTTGCATTTCCCTGGTGATTAGGTAATGTGGCAGATTTTTCATCTGTCTATTGGCCATCTATTTGTATGTCACTTTGGAAAAATGCCTATTCAAGTTTTTTACACATTTTTAATCAGATTATTTGGATTTTTGGTGTTTGTAAAAGTTCTTTATATAGTATGGATATTAAACCCTTATAGGACATTCTAGTAATGAATATTTATTAGAGCTATGTGATATTATTATAGTAAGGCTTATAATTGGGGAGGTCAATTCCTTCAGCTTCAATCCATGTATATTGTGTATCTTTTTTGTTTATGTCTTCTTTAATCTTTTTCATCAGTATTTTGTAGTTTTGTTCACAAGGATTCCATACACATTTTCTTGGAGTTATATTTAGGTATTTGTTTTTTAGAGGTATTGCAATATACACAGAGACATACATATGTATACATGCACACATACCCACATTTGCTTATATATATGAATATATATATACCCACCTATGTACTTAAATAGTATTTATATAGTGTGTATAGCATGCTATATATAAATCACTTACAGTTATAAATGATATATATGTCATATTATATATACATATAACTTATTTTTCATTATATGCATACTAACTCTACAACTGAATGAAAAGACAAAAGAAATAAAATAACAAAGTGGAGAAAGGACAGTCTCCCAACAAATGGAATAATTCAATGTCTGAATGTCAAAAAATGGTGTCTTCACATCGTGTATAAAAATTAATTCAAAATGGATTCTAACTCCAAATGTAAAATTATAAAGCACTTAGAAAAAAAAAGGAGAAAATCTTTGTGACCTAAGGTTATTTATGATAAGGATTTGTTAAGTGCCTTGTTGAAATGCCAAATGACACCAATATCATTTCAGAGTTGGACTTTTCTAGATCAGTGGTTTTCAACTTGAGCCATTTTGCCCCTGTTAGAGATGTCTTGAGTCATTTTCATGACTCAATGTCTTGAGTCATTTTCATTTGCCACAATTTAAGAGTGTTTGTGTCTTGGGGGCCAGGGGTGGTAGTGCTACTGACATCTATTGGGTAGAGGCCAGGATAGTGGTGAACATCCTATAATTCACAGGACAGCCTCCCCCACAACAGTTACAGAGCCCTAAGTGTCAACGGTGCTGAGGTTAAGAAAACTTGTTCAGGTATTTTTTTCCTCCATATGTCAGACACTTTATTTATTTTTTTTTTTAAGATTTTATTTATTTGAGGGGCGCCTGGGTGGCTCAGTGGGCTAAGCCTCTGCCTTCGACTCAGGTCATGATCTCAGGGTCCTGGGATCGAGTCCCACGTCAGCCTCTCTGCTCAGCGGGGAGCCTGCTTCTCCCTCTCTCTCTGCCGGCCTCTCTGCCTACTTGTGATCTCTCTGTGTCAAATGAATAAATAAAATCTTAAAAAAAAAAGATTTTATTTATTTGAGAGAGAGAGAATGAGCAGGGAGAGGGACAGAGGAAGAGGGAGAAGCAGGCTCCCCACAGAGCAGGGAGCCTAAAACAGGGTTTGAACCCAAGACGGTAAGATCATGACCTAGTCTGAAGGCAGGCGCTTAACTGAATTTAACCTTAAACTGAATTTAATCTACTTAGTTAGACGCTAACCGACTTAACCTAACTCAGACACTTTAAAATCATTTTCTATTTATCTAATTAATCATAAAGAAAAAAATACCTGTATGAATATTGTTTGATAGGGACAACTTAAACAACAAAGATAGTTTTTATACTAACAGACATTTTCAGCCAGCATTCTAACAGAAAACAAAAACAAAAACAAAAACACCTGCTTTATTGGCATATTTTCAAACAAAAGCATTTATTTCACTGGTTTCAGGGAAACAAATGATGGCTTTCAGGCCGGTTATCACTGCAGCACTTAGGCAGTTCAGCTCTTTCTAAAGACACGTGTTACTGGGAAAAGCAGCAGCCCTAGCAGGGGATGACAGAAACTCAGAGAAATCAGGCATGCCTAATGACTCTATTCCGATTTAGCCCTGGTCTCTGGTGATTTCTTTTTAAGAATTCCAGAGCTCAGGCTTTTGATCTTGAGTGGAAAATCCAAATGTGAGTGGCAAGACACTCTGTTTTCACAGCCCTAGCTCATGTAACATTCCCAGCTTGGCCAGAGATCTCCCAAGCAGGAGGGGTTCCTTCACACAGAATGGCTGTAAACCCTTAAGTCCAGGGTCATTGCATTTGTCTCTTGAGGGCTTAAGACGGTTAAAGGCTAATCAGCTATGCTTTGCCTATAGGATGTTCAAGTTATTTTCTTTGTAGTAAGGTCACTATTAACCACATTTTCCCTTTCATTTTCTAATTCTATCCATCCAGCAGGAACAAAGCTGAAAAGCTGTAACATGCTCTAACTTGACTGGGAAAAGAGCTAGTAAAGTGTGCTAGTGTAATGGCATGGAGAATGCCAGATGTACCCTCAATGGCAATGATTCTCAGCGATGGGCGATTTTGCCCCCAGGGGACATTTATCAGCATCTGCAAATATCTTTAGTTGTTGCAAATGGAGGAAAAGGTAATAACTTGCATTTAGTAGGGAAAGATGAGACACGCAACTACCAAATATCTTAAAAGGCCTAAAACAGGCTCCCACAACAATTATCAGGCCCAAAATATCAGTACTGCCAAGGTTGCAAAATGCAGCTCTGTGGGCTCATTTACAAGTATTAGATAGATTTTTCCAGTTTATGGATCTTCTAATTCTAAGTCATGTAGGACATACCTTAGATGAAAGATCTTTTGAGATGGTATTTTCAAGAAATTATTTGTTTTGCAATATCTATCGAACCTTAAAATCTTTGGAAGTATTTATGTTACTTTGTTGATTGTCTGAACAGACTTAAATTCTCCTAGTCAAAAGATCTTTGTTAGCTTATGTTTAAGACATATCTTTCATCTTCCAGTTTCAGGGCACAAGTGTTGAAAATAAAATAATACGCCTCTTGGTTGTGACACAAATGCTTGAAATTGAAACATCTTAAGTGATTTTTTAAGAATACCATTATAATTTTCTGCTTCATTCTTACACACTCTGGAGAGGTCACATGTTATTATATTCCATTTACCCCTAAATAACAATGCCAAAAGAAGAAAAGTCAGTATTTGGATTGTATACAAAAATTAAATTAATCACTGAGTTGATATAATCTTAATTGAATCAAAATGCTAGAGTCAGATTGTCACTTGAAACACACAAAGCTCTATCCCATATAATTTTGTCAAGCATTTATAAATCTTAATGAAATTACCCAGTGGTTTGTAGCCATTTAAGTGGAGCTCAGCTTGCTTTGTGCCTAGGACATTATTTTCATAGAGACTAAATTAGAAATCCTTAATAATCTCATTTTAAGAACAGTATAAATATTTAAGAGTAATGTAGTAATTGTTTAAACTACAGTGAGTAGTTTACAGCATAGTGAGTTTAAAAATTAGTATGATCTATAACCAATATGAAAATGTCAGTAATGCACCAGGGGTCTTCTATTTCAGCCTGCACACAAGGAATCAATACCAACGTCTTTTTATGCTTGGAAAAATGGAGAATGAATAATTGTCCAGTTAATTTAATAATTGTAGACAGCTGACTTAGATAAATCAGATTGTAAAGAATTCTTTTACCTCATTAGCATTTTTGGCCTAAATTATCCAGATAATTATTCTAATTTTCCACATCACTTTGCCCATATTGAAAGAGTGTCTTTCAATTTTTCATTGTAAATGAATTTCTTCTGTCCTGCTCAAAGCCCAGCAAGGTGTGTTTCCTTTATAATGCAAATCTAGCATTTCCCCATTTTGTTGATATTCTTTGAAATGCTATCATTTCTGTTTGTATAACCTTTAACTCAGTATTGATAATTTGATCATGATGGTGCCATGAGACCTACTTATACATTATACAGAAAACATCTCTTGGCTATTCTAGTGTATTTTTTCTTCATTTACATGAGGTTTATTTTAATTTCTGCAAAACTTTATTTTTCCTTCACTCATAATATATTTTTCTTCAGCTGATAAAACTAGTTCATTTGCTCACCAGGTTATACCTAGTTACTTGTCAATGTTATACTCAAAATGTTTGAAGCTTCTATTTCACACTGCATAGATTAGTTGATACAGTTTATTATCTAATCAGAAAATTCTTACCTTGAATTAATTTGAAATGGGAAAAAATATGAAAAATGAATATTGTAAGTACAGTCATCATTTATATTACTGTTACTCCCTCAAGACCAATCAGGGTGGGATAAGAAGGATAAAACAAAAGCATTGCTTAGTTATTTTTATAGCTTCATTCATCCAGTGTTTATAATATATACAAATAACAATCTCTTATTCTGCTATAAGTATTGAAATTATTTTTCATAATATAATAGAACCAAGAAACTATAATACCCTGAATCATATTTGCTTGGCATCACTCACATGACTAGTGAATCCAGCTCTTATTCACTACTATACTCTGAAGTATTTTGCTTCTATATTCAGTAGTAGTGTGATTCTCCATAACTTTTTTCTTTATTCCAAATTTTCAGATTCTCCACTATTGTGATTTTTTCATTGCAAATACCCTTAAACCAGTACGTTAATTAACTGTTGTTATATAGCACATATTCCCTAGATTTAGTGGATTAAAAAACTGGCCACTTATTATTACTCATGAGTACACAGATAAGCTGTATTGTTGTTTTATCTAAGTTACTTGGCTTGCTTATACATCTAAGATCTGCTGGTTGGTGTTTGATTGCCTCCCTCATTAGTCTGAAGATTAGCTCTCAGTAGTTGGAAATAAGATAAACCAGTCCATATGACCCTCCTTATTCTGCATAGTACTGATCTTGTTCACACAGCAGTCTCAGAGTTCCACAAGGACAGCAGAAGCAAGTAAGGCTTAGAATTCATACAGTATAATTTATTTTGCACTCTATTGGTTGACATGTATTGCAAGTGCAGCCTAGATTCAAGCCCCTTCGCAAGATACTCAAAATTCTGATCCAATTATGGCATTGTGTTCAAAGTACAGGATCTTACAATCTACATCGGGTCTTGATATGGCTCTTACAATACAATTTTTAAAATACCTAGCTCTTTCTATGGAAGGCCAAGAACTAACAACTAAACTGTCTGACCCCATACAGGAAATTTACAAAGGGGGGACAGAGGCAGATTAACTCCCTAAGAGTCAGTGGCACCCAAGGAGGGAAAGAATGAGGTGTGCTGTAGTCACTGGTCCATAGCAATTCTAAAATTTTACTAGATAAATGTTGTCATAACATGTTGTCATGCCTCTCTACTTGGAAAAGGAGTTTATGTATATGAGTTTCTGTGAATGCGTTTGTGTGTGCATATATAGGTAGGCAATTGTATGATTTTAAAAACTTTTCATAGAAATATAACTACTCTGAAAGTATACAGTGTTGTTGTCAGTAATTTAACACTAGACTGGGAAATTTAGGAAGTATGAATGAACAAAAATTGCACAAAAAATCACCCATGTTTATGTTCTACCTCAGAGATGACCTCAGTGATGTTACACATTTTTAAATCTTTTAAAAGTGCATTCAATTTTCATTAAAAATAAAAAATACCAAAGTATTATACAGTATATATATAGAAACCCTTGCATATAAATAGACAATGTACCTAATTTTATATAAAACTATTTTCCTGTTTTAATATAGTAGTTTGCTCCTACAGATGTTATTTGTTAGGAATGATAACATTTGTTTAAATAGAATAGATATTGTGCATTATCTACAAATAGTCATTGATGTCTATCAACTAAATTTTTGGTTTTATATTGGGAAGATTGGTAGCTTTTACATTCTCTTTTCTAAGTTATTTAAATCTTGTGGGTTTTGTTTTGTGTTTTTTTATATGGATCTTAATTTGAAGCATATTTTGCATTTCAAGAACAAGTAGAGGGATTAGTCTGGTGTGATTTATATGAAGGAGTGGAAGAATATTTAGGGAGGATAAAATTTTTACAAAGTAGCCATTGCTAAAATATATAAGACCTTATAGACCACATATGGGATTTAGATTTTATTGTAATATATGAGTAAACATCGGAGAATTTAGAGAACGACATGCAAGATTACATCTACATTTACAAGGAGAAACAGTAAATGATCGGGGAGGGCAAGGGCAGTGGGACATAGAAGCAAGGAGACAAGCTAGAGGGCCAGTTAAATAGTTCATTGCTGAGATGATGATATCTTGGATAGGACAGTTAAATCTGGAGCTTATGAGAGGTAACTGAACTCTGAATATATTTTCAAGATAGAATTGAGAAAACTTACTGATAAATCAGATGGGAAGTGTGGGGAAAAAAGTAGGATGACTATAATTAGTACATGAATAAAAGTACCTATTTCGAAAAAAAGGTGCCTTAAGAATTAAGAATTGGTTGTTATTATTACTGCTAGGGTTAGTGAAATTGTTTTAAATTATCTTGTGGTCTCTTTCCTCCAGAGTCAGTTCTAATTTTCATTTGTCATGGTCTTTATCAAGCTTTTGATTGTTGTAGGTTGTTTTTTGTTTTGTTTTGTTTTGTTTCAGATAGCTGTTGTGATTTTCCTTCATTTCTACATATGCAAATTTCCCTCACTCCTACTTGCTGAGGTCTCTTTTCAGCTAGGTCTCTTGCATAAATATGAGAAGTAATCTGTGTCAGTTGACAACGGCTTGATAATTAATTTTGATTAATAAATGAGTGGTCTGAGAAACCAAGAATGAACATGACTTTGTTCTGGAAGCCAAGACTCTAAATTTTCCACAAGCAGTTCTTTCTATGTCTTACTTATTGTTGATTTTGCTTTTTTTTTTTTTTTTTTTTTAACTGTATGATTAGTTGTTTGGGCGTTTACCTGAGGTTAAAAGACAGGGACATGGGATGGGGTGAAAGAGTAGAGATGGGTTAATGGGTTACAAGGTACTAATTTATATAGATATTCATCTGACAGACTTTCAGTTAATTACTTTTTTTTTTCTTTTTAGCCTCACTTCTCCTTATTTTCTTCTGTACCTCTAATCTCAAGATGGAGCATATCTTTGTTTCTGAGTAACTGATTGGTTCCTACTTGAATTGAATCCTATTTTGCCAAAATATTTTTCAATGTTTTTGTTTATTTAACCTAATTTTTCAAATTTACCACTTCTCATTTGTTATCATCTTTTTAATATCTTCAGTGTTTATGTATTATTTCTCACTCCAGAAGTTATTTAATATGTTTATGTATACTACTTTCTTTTTCTTTTGATCACCCTTGCAAATTTATCAATTTTATTCATTTGCAATAAAAAAAACTATTGGATTCTTTAATTCATTCTAATTATATGTTTTCTATGTTAATGGTCTCTGTTCCATATTTCCTCCTTTCTACTTTCTTTCCATTTATTCTGTTACTCTATTCTCACATATTAAATTGTCTGCTTATTTTAATAATTTTCAGGGTTATTTTTTCCCCTAACATAAGTATAAAGTTTATAGAAGTCTCTCTAAGGAGAGCTTTAACTACATTTCACAAGTTTTAGGTTTGTTCTAAATATTTCCTAAGTTTTATTAAAATTTACTTTTTAACTGCAAATTATTTAAATATTTTCCTATTAAAAATTATTTATTAAAATGTGACATCCACTTAAAAGTACACATACACATACCACCCAATAAACATTCACAAATTGAATACATCATCCAGTTCGAGAAATAGAGCCTTGCCAGCAGCCTAGAAAATTCCCTCTTTTCCTACACTACTATACCCAATGGTTAACAATATCCTTACTTCTAGCATTATAGATTAGTCATATCTGTAGTGAAACCCTACTGTGTAAGGATTCACTCTCCCACTTTCTTGTTGGCTTTTTCTCCTCAACTTTGTGAAATTTATCCATGTTATTGTACATAGTTATAGTTGAATCATTTTTCTAATTCATTATATTTCATTGTATGAGATACCATAATTATTCATTACAACATTCATGAACAATATGGTAGTTTTCAGTTTTTAGTTATTACTCATAATTTTTCTCTGAACATTTAGGTGTATGCCTTTTGGTGAACTTTTGCATGGATTAATTTTGAACATACATCTAGGAATAGAGTTGCTGAATCATATGCTTATTTTCTAGCTTAACAGATATATCCAAGCAGTTTTCCAAAATGGCTATACAAATTTTCAATGTAACTAGCTGTGTATTCGAGTTATATACAGAATCCAGAAAGAGATCCTTACATAGTGTACTGATTTTTTGACAGATGTGAATCGCAAATATAGTGTAGAAAGGATAATCTTTTCAATAAGTGGTGCTGGATCATTTGGATATTCATAAGAAAAAAATATAAACTTTGTGCCTCCCCCACCAATCTCATACCCTTCCTAAAAATCTTACATCTTTTCTAAAAATCAGTTCTATAGCGATTATAAATCTAAATGTTAACGGTGAAAAATGAGGATTTTAGGGAGAAAAAAGCACAGGAAAACATACTCAATTATATTAGAGTAGCAAAAAGCACTCTTCCATGGGGTTCAAAAGCACTACCTCTTAAAAATGATAAATTAGATGATAATGGGGTTAGCAACTTGTTTGTCAAGGGTACATCAAAATATGAAGAACAAACTAAAGAAATGAAGAAGATATTTGCCATATATATTATCAGGGAAAAAAAGACACATACATCAAAAATGTCAGAAGACATCCTACATTTTTTTTGGTACATCCTACAGTTTAATAAAAAAGAAGAGATACCTATTTGTCTCTCTTAAACAATTTAAACAAGGTATTTTAGGGGAAAAAAAGGTATAAAATGGAAAGCAAATCATATGAGAAGCTGCTTAAATATTTTGTCAGAAGGAAAATACTCATGAAAACTATGATATGAGACTATTACATGTGAAAATGGCTGAAATGGAAAGTTCAGAAAATATCCAATGCTGGATAATATCCAATATGTGAAAGGCTAGAAGTATGTACCCTAATTCCGCACCCCCCCAAGACTCTGAATTTTGTCTGTTATTTCTGATTCACAGGGCTACATTTTTTACCACAATCTAATAACCTGACTTCATGTCTCAATTGATATATTTACCTGGATGTTTAGTGTGTTGTTCTTGGCATAGACCTTGTCTCAATCTCCATTAATGATAACAATTTGGAATAACAAGGAGAGCTAAAATTATTTTAATGAATATAAACTTTCTTTGTTCTCTAAACAAAAAAAAAAAAACTTCTTTCTAGGGTAAAAGTTTACAAACTTACATATTCTGGTTATTTCTTAAAGTTTTAAGTTCTTTAATCATTCTTTAATTTGTTCACACATTTATGTATTCTCTTTTTTTTTCTTTTTAACTCACTTAGGATATATAAATTAACTTCTAGGAATTTGCACAATAAAATGCTGTTAAGTATGCAGAGAAACACTTATCTTCTATGCTCAGGTCATCCAGAATATATTTAAGAGAAATATTATTAAGATGTTTTGTCTAAACTTAAAAATTATATTTTGCTAGTTATACATACTATAACTATAAAAAAGTACATTTTTATAAATTTTTATGAAGGATTTGGACATTATATCTTATTTTTTACATGTCTTTGACTCTGAACCTTATAATGTGAAAGTAAATTTTTCACTTCATGAAGAAATGAGCTCTTAATCATCACTTAGAATTTACTTATAAAATAGTCCTAGTAGTCTGAAAAAACTGATAATGTATTACCCAAAAATTAGCACATCAATTAGTTCTCCAAGATTGATTATTTTTTATTGTTTTTTATCTTTTTCCATTTAAATCAATTATATATTCACTTATTAATATATTCAATCAAGAGACGCTTTCAAAGATAAGATTGTATATTTTGATTAAAAATATAAAGGCCCTGTTTTCATGCACTGTAAGATTATTTAGGGATATAAAAATGTGTACACATAACATCAAGGCAAAGTAGAAAGCAGTTAAGTGGACAGAAACCTAGGAGTGGTTTAAGTTAAGTGCTAGATGATTAGAGGGGCATAAAGGAGGGAAGGAAGAACCCACATTGGTTGGTACAACCAGGGGACAAAAAAATCAGAGACATTAACCTTTCACCTGGCTATTTGAAAAAAAGGACAGGCATTAAATAAGGAAGTACAGCATAAACAACCACAGAAACAGGAATACATGGTATAGATTTGAGAATCAAATTGGCTAGGAAGTTGAATGTATGTATCAGAGTAACATGCAATGATTCTAGAAAGGTTTCCTCCTACCAGAGGATAAGAGCCACGAATGCCACACTGAGGGGAAAAACAAAAAAAAATAGCACGTGGTTAAGTACATAAATTCTGGAGCCAGACCACATGATTGAAGTGGATTACTAACTCTCACTCTGATCTTAGGCAAGAGCCTTCAATTCTGCATGCCTCAATTCTTCCTCCTAATAAGTATCTCATAGGGTTGTAGTAAAAATTAAATGACTTAGTATGTGCCAGCTGCTTCAAACTGTATCTAGAATCAGTGCCTGAATTCAATAAGTGTTCTTTATTATTTTATTATGCTTAATCAGGTAATGTAGACCTTGAAATTTGTGGGCAAGTGTATCATACCTATTTTTGTGTGCAGGTGGAACTTAAAAGGAAGGGTGGAATATTTCTCTCAAAAAAAAAATAGTATCTTTTTTTCTAGTCCTATATACCAGATTCTAATGCACTTGTATATATGTGGAACTTAGACATAATTTGTATTTGTAATAAAATTTCATAGAAATATTGTATTATTTTCTATTGAAAGCCTTCAAAAGAAATAGTAATAAGATTTTCTTAGATTTAGTATAGAAATAATATATATCTTTGTATTTTGACTTTGCCTTCTTTTTTCTTAAAGACAGAATTTTTAGCATTTACAAAATACAATTTTCTAATAAATTTTAGATAGTTAATATACAGTGCAATAGTGGTTTCTGGAGTAGAGTTCAGTGATCTATCATTTAGATACAATACCCAGTGCTCATCATAACAAGTGCCCTCCTTAATACCCAACACCCATCTAGCCCATCCCCCGCCCACATCCCTCCATTAACCCTAAGTCTGTTCTCCTTCATTAAGAGTCTCTTATGGCTTGTTTCTCTCTCTCCTTTTTTTTCCCCTTTTCCTCTTTCCCATATCTTTTTCTGTTTTCTTTCTTAAATTCCACATATGAGTGAGATCATTTGGTATTTGTCTTTCTCTGACTGACTTATTTCACTTAGCATGATACACTCTAGTTCCATCCATGTCATTGCAAATGGCAAGATTTCAGTCTTTCTGATGGCTGCACAATATTCCACCATATATGTGGTATATAATACACACACACCACATCTTCTTTATCCATTCATCAGTTGATGGACATCAGGGGTCTCTCCAGTTTGGCTATTGTTGATAATGCTTCCATAAACATTGGGGTGCCTGTATCCCTTTGAATCTGTGTTTCTCTGTCCTTTGGGTAAATACCTAGTAATGCAACTGCTGAATCATAGGGTAGTTCTATTTTTAACATTTTGAGGACTCTCCATACTGTTCCTCCGAGTGGCCGCACCAGTATGCATTCCCACCAACAATGCAAGAAAAAATGCAAAAAACACCTGTTGTTTCTTGTGTTTTGATTTTAGCCATCCTGACAGGGGTGAGATGATATCTCATCATTTGTATTTTCCTGATAATGAGTGATATTGAACATCTTTTGATGTATCTGTTAGTCATCTGGATGTCTTTTTACGGAAGTGCCTATTCATGCCTTCTGCCCATTTCTTAAGGGTTATTTGTTTTTTGGGTGTTGAGTTTGACAAGTTCTTTGTAGATCTTGGATACTAATGCTTTGTCAGATATGTCATTTGCAGATATCTTCTCCCATTCTGTAGGCTGCATTTTAGTTTTGTTGATTGTTTCCTTTGTTGTGCAAAAGCTTCTTATCTTGATGAAATCCCAGTAGTTCATTTTGCTTTTGTTTCCCTTGCCTAAGGGTGATGAGAAATAAGTCAATCAGAGAAAGATAATTACCATAATATCTCTCAGATATGAGGAATTTTAGAGGCAGAGTAGGGAGTCGTGAGGGGTAGAGAAGGAAAAAATGAAACAAGATGAGATTGGAAGGGAAACAAACTGTAAGAGACACTCTTAATCTCACAAAACAAACTGAGTGTTGCTGGGGGGTTGAGGGGGGTAGGGATAGGGTGGTTGGGTTGTGGATATTGGGGAGGGTATGTGCTAAGGTGAGTGCTCTGAAATGTGTAAGCCTGATGATCCACAGACCTGTGCCCCTGGGCCAAATACTACATTATATGTTAATAAAAATTAAAACGTTAAAAAAAAAAAAAAGTTGTTATAGCCAAGATCAAAAAGGTTTCTGCCTGTGTTCTCCTCTAGGATTTTGATAGTTGCTGTTTTACATTAAAGTCTTTTTGAATTTTTAAAGTCATTTTGAATTTTTTTTGTATGGTGTATTAAAGTGGTCCAGTTTCATTCTACTGCATGTTGATGTCCAGTTTTCTCAACACCATTGGTTGGAGAGACTGTCTTTGTTTCCACTGGATTTTCTTTCCTACGTTGTTAAGATTAGTTGATCATAGGGTTGAGATTCCATTTCTGGGTTCTCTATTCTGTTCCATTGATCTATGTGTCTACTTTTGTGTCAGTTCCATAGTGTCTTGATGACTACAGCTTTGTTCTATAACTTGAAATCCAGAATCGTGATGCCTCCAGTTTTTTTTTTTTTCTTTTTTTTTCAGAATTGCTTTGGCTATTCAGAGTCTTTTGTGCTTCCATACAAATTTCAGGATTGTTTGTTCCAGCTCTGTGAAAAATGGTATTGGTATTTTGATGGGGATTGCATTAAATATGTAGATTGCTTGGATAGGAAATACATTTTGACAATGTTTCTTCTTCCTATCCATGAGCATGGAATGCTTTTCCATTTCTTTGTGTCCTATTTAACTTCTTTCATAAATATTCTATAATTTTTCAGAGTATAGAATAGATCTTTTACTTCTTTTTTTTTTTTTATATCGTTTACTTGTTTAGTTAGATTTATTCCTAGGTATCTTATTGTTTTGGGTGCAATTGCAAATGGGGTCGATTCCCTGATTTCTTTTTCTGTTGCTTAGTTATTGGTGTATAGAAATACAACAGATTTCTGTACACTGATTTTATATCTTGCAGTTTTGCTGAATTCATATATGAGTTCTAGCAATTTTTTTAGTGGAGGCTTTAGGGTTTTTTACAAAGACTATCATGTCCTCTGAAAATAGTAAAATTTGACTTCTTCCTTGTCAATTTGGATGCCTTTTCTTCTTTTCATTGTCTGATTATTGAGACTAAGCCTTCCAGTACTGTGTTAAATAGTAATAATAGTGAGAATGGACATCCTTGTCTTGTTCTTGACTGTAAAGGAAAGGCTTTCAGTTTTCCCTCACTAAGGATGATATTAACTGTGGGTCTTTTGTATATGACCTTTATGATGTTGCAGTCTATCTGTCTATCCCTGCTTTGTTGAGGGTTTTTATCAAGAAAGGATGTTGTATTTTGTCAAATGCTTTTTCTGCATCTGTTGACAAGCTCTTATGGTTCTTATCCTTTATTTTATTAATATGATGTATAATGGACTCCCTGGGTGGCTCAGTTGGTTAAGTGTCTGACTTTGAGTCAGGTCATGTTCTCTGTGCTCATGAGTGAGGAGTCTGCTTGTCCCTCTGCCATTCCCTACGCTCATGCTCTCTCTCTGTCTCAAAAAATAAATAAAATCTTTTTAAAAAATTAAGGTGTATCATTTTGATTAACTTGCAAATATTGAACCACCCTTTCATCCCAGGAATAAATCCCACTTGGTCATTATAAATAACTCTTTTAATGTACTGTTGAATTTGATTTGCTAGTATTTTATTGAGAATTTTTGTATACATGTTCATCAAAGATATTGACCTGTAATTCTCCTTTTTAGTGGGGTCTTTGGTTTTGGAATCAAGGTAATTCTGTCTTTGGAGAATGAATCTGGAAGTTTTCCTTCCATTTCTATTTTTTTGGAACAGTTTGAGAAGAATAGGTATTAATTCTTTAAATGTCTGGTAGAATTCCCCAGGGAAGCTATCTGGCCCAGGACTTTTGTTTGTTGGGAGATTTTGATTACTGATGAACTTTATTTGCTGGTTATGGGCCTGTTCAGATTTTCTGTTTCTTCCTGTTTCAGTTTTGGTAGTTTGTTTCTAGGAATTTGTCAGTTTCTTCAAGGTGGCCCAGTTTTTTTTGGCATATAATTTTTCATAGTATTCTCCTATAATTGTTTGTATTTCTGTGGTATTGTTTGTGATCTCTCCTCTATCATTCATGATTTTATCTATTTGGGTCCTTTTTCTTTTCTTTTTGGTAAGTCTGCCTAGGGGATTATCAATTTTATTAATTCTTTAGAAGAAACAGGAGTTTTTTAATCCAATTCTACTGTTTTTTTGTTTGTTTCTACATCATTTATTTCTGCTCTAGTCTTTATTATTTCCCTTCTGTTGGCTTTAGGCTGTATTTGCTGTCTCTTTTCTAGATTCTTTAAGTATAAGGTTGGATTGTGTATTTGAGACTTTTCTTGTTTCTTGAGGTAGGCTTGTACTGAGATGAATTTTGCATTTACAGCATATAAATTTAAAATGAATTCTTTACAGAACCCAATAAAAAAGTTTTTTATGGGAGCCTGGGTGGCTCAGTGGTTAAAGCCTCTGCCTTCAGCTCAGGTCATGATCCCAGGGTCCTGGGATCGAGTCCTGCATCAGGCTCTCTGCTCAACAGGGAGCCTGCCTCCTCCTCCTCTCTCTCTCTGACTGCCTCTCTGCCTACTTGTGATTTGTCTGTCAAATAAATTTTAAAAAAATCTTTAAAAAATTTTTAAAAAATGTTTTTTATAAGATTTTATTTTTACTTATTTATTGAGAGAGAGAGCATGTGAGCAGTGGGGAGGGACAGAGGGAGAGAGGGAATCTCAAGCAGATTCTCCACTGAGTATGGACCCCTAAGTGGGGCTCAGTTTTATGACCCTGAGATCATGACCTTTAGCTGAAATCGAGTTGGATGCTCAACCAACTGAACCACCCAGGTGTCCCTAAAAGAGTTTTAAAACTACAAAAAAAAGAAAAGAAAGAAAAGAAAAGAAAGCCTAGTATATCTTTTTATCAGAAAAAGAAGTAAGATTAGCTTCAATTTACGTTCTAGTGTTATTAAAGTATTATGCTATACTAAAATAGTATTCTTTATTGACAGACTATGGTTTAGTATTTCAATAAATACTTTGAAATTGGATAGAAAATTTGAAGTATGTATGCACTACATACATATTTCCAGTGAGGTTAGGATATCTTATATTTCCAGATTAAACTTTAATGTATGAAATCATAATTTAATCCAATTACAATCTATTTAATATTATAAATGTAAGATGTCATACAGATCAAAAGTCATATCAATTTTCAATTTAATTTTATTTTTTCCATTTCTCCTTCAAGGTTTTCTCATATTTTAGAGATTTTTATCTCTAAGAAAAATCTTCCTTTACTCCTTACTATTCACAGCTTTTCTTCAACTGCCCAAGGATTTATTTTTCACACACATACACACATAATGTGCCTTCCTTATGTTTTTATACTATTAATGAAGTAGATCGAGCATTGCTTTTTAGATATGGCAAGAATTTCACAAGTATATATAGTGCTTAACAAAAGATAAGAATCTGGTAGCTGTAGTTCAGATCTCTGCATTCCAGCCTTTGGTGAATCCAGTGTGCAATAAAAATCTGTCTAATAAACCCAGTTCCTTTTTATTCTTACTCTCCTAAATATAGGAAACTCTTCTTGATCTTCCCTTATTCTCCAAGCCCTCTATGGCCTATCTGTCAACTAGCCCCATTCCATAAATAATGTTGGACATACTTTCCTAAATGTCACTGGACATTACCAAAAGATTACATGGCCTTCATGTCTTTGTAGAGTATGGGGTCCTAGGAATTGAGGGTTGAATATACCAAAATCTTAACTCATGGTACATTATTCCTTGTCTTTAGAAGGCTTCCTTTCACAAAGGTGTGAATTCCAAGAAGGGTTGATCATGGGAAGCCATCTGAGAATCTCTCAACCACAGTGTGAACTGAAGCAAATTGTTTATTTAACACTATGGATTCTGAACTTCCCTACCTCTAAACAGAGTTAACACATGTCTTGAAGAAGTAACATAAGTAAAGGTCCTGGCATGTTGTAACCATTTTATTAGTTCTGTTAATGGATATTAACCCTGAAAGGAAAAGGACCACAGGGCTCTAATTGCCTATCTGCAAGTTCCCTACTAATTCTCTGGTTTAATGTCCAAAAATTATGTTCACACTTATTGAATATAACCTATCTCCAGAGCTTAACATAGACTCTATATCATGGTGGACATTCAATAAATGTTTGCTCCTTACTAATAGTGTTTTAGTAAATATTCCTTTTATTTGTTTGTTTGTTTATTGCTTAAACAAGGCTTTATTTTAGGATGTCCTTTCCAAAGACAGCTAAGAGGATGACCTCTCTTAGCTATGTTTTATTGAAGAATAATTTCAATTTAAGAGTGAAACCTATGAATGAATCCAATGGAAATAAAAACAAAGATTTCCAAAAGACCACATAGGCAGTGTTTCCTTAGGGAATAGAGCACACAGAATGTTCTGTGCACTAAGAACTGCAGCTGCTTCAGTGTGGGGCTCATAACACGGCTGTTTTGATAGTCTCTCACTTGCAGAGTGCAAGCAATTAGTAGTGCTATGAACATTTTCCTTTATGCTCATGATCAGAGACTTAGCATTTCTCCCCACTGGCTGTTTTCCTCAGCTCTTTTACTCCACGTTTCTAACATATCAAAAAAAAAAAAAAAAAACGCATGTAAAGATCTGAAGATAATTATTTGAATGCTGATCTCAAAAAAAATAATAATTAAGTGGGGAAAGTAAAGAAAAAAATACTACAAATAATCCCCTTACTTCTGTTGCATATGCATCCTATTTCCATAATTATTCTATCAATTTCTTTTCTATTGGAGTGTTTTTTTTTTTTTAGAGAATTTGGTAGGTAGAGATATGAGAATTAGAATGTTTAATATAGGAATAAATACTAAGGATGAAAAAATAAAATATTCTTCTCTTTTTATCCTATCACTATGTATGAATCACAACACAATAATCTTCAGAAAAAAATAAAAGAGAAAGAATAATGAGAGATTTACTTTTCAATCAGATAAAACCATAAGCTCTAAAAAAATAATTTTTTCCTAATGTGCCATCATTTCTTTAGTTATTCAGTCTCTGACCGTTCTGTATATCCTGTGTAAACCCTTCCTCTTTGCTCTATGATAAGCTTATTGAATTTATAACCAGTTGTTCTACCAGGTAAGCATCAACTTGTTATACTTAAAATAACTGTCACAACTTGGCACATTTTTTCATTACACAGTACATTATAATTTTGGAAATAGTTTTGCCAGCAACCAAGAGTCTTTTTTTAACCACACATTTCCAAATTAATCAACATATCATTTGATTTTGAAAATTGGTACTGCTAAGTAAACATAAAATATTTCTACTTAAGAAGTAGTTCCTGAAAAATGAGATACAAGATAGATAGATTGGAACATATGTAGATAGGCAGATGATATGCTGTGAAAAGAACTACAAAATGAAATAATGAAATTATGGGACACCTGGGTGGCTCAGTTGGTTAAGTTTCTGCCTTTGGCTCAGATCATGATCCCAGGGTCCTGGGATCGAGTTCCACATTGGGCTCCTTGCTCATCGGGGAACCCTGATTCTTCCTCTCTCTCTGCTTGCCCCGCCAACAAATAAATAAGTAAAATCTTAATAAAATAAAATAAAATAAAATGTTAAGCCTGAACCAAATATAAAAGTTCATCAGCTCAAACTCTAAGGTGCTAAGTGCTCCTGTAGGGGCTGGGGGTGGAATGTCTAGCCCTGCTTCTCCTGGTCTAATGTCCTTTCTACTAAGCTATGCTGACTCTATACATGTTTGAAAAATGGAGCTCATAGAAGTGGGTAATAAAAATTCATAATCTTTTCCCATATAATGCACACTCTCCTTTTTATGGTTAACAATCAGGATTCTTCATGCCTTCCTGAATGTTCTTATAAAGCCCTCAGAATCATCCAAGCAGCTACCAACAGGGTAGATTGTATGACTAGAAATATCTATGTATTTATGCCTCACAATCTGGGGGGAATAACAATGGAAATAATTTTAAAGTAGATACAAAGCTCTTGGGGATTGAATCAGATAATTTGTCTAAATGTATGAAAGAAGTAACATTATCACTGCTGCCTAACTTCACATTTCTTTTAGTCACACGTATAAATGGCTTCAAAACAATATAGTTTTCTAAAGGTAAAAAATTAATGTAGCTCTTCAGTTTCCAATCCCTTGATTTATAGGAAAGGATATCCATACTAAGTGTGAACTCTCAAACTCTCAATCTATGCACTAATGTGTGTGCTACATGTATTTTTTATAGGATCTTGGTAGAATGTTCTGCCTGAAGCTCTATGCTTTCCCCTAATGAAAATGAACCACATTACATTCAGTGCAAAAAATAAAAGAAAGATCTTTCAGGAATCAGGACAAGTAATTTATCAGTTTTATCCTAAAAGTAAACCACGAAGACCTGTGGGTCAGATTTGGGACCAGTCATAGTACATCTGCGCATTCACTTTAAAAGACCTGACTTCCAGGGATTATTAGGACTCTGTTCAAAAATTCTGGTACATAAACTCTCAAAATTTAATTACAGGCGTGACTAAGGCAGTAATAGTTTCAAACTCCATAGTATTTATTTAGCTAGCCAACCCTGTAGTGATGTATTTCCATTCATTCATTTTCAGGATGCGATGAGCACCGTTAGCTAGGCAACTGATAAATGGCTTCTAATATAGTGCCAGTTGGTTTAGACTTTATTGGTTAGACCCTCAGTTGAATCTGTCATATATTGAAATAGATACACAGTGGGCTTGGCTTTAGGAAATTTTAAACTCTAGCTCTTTTGGGAAATGTTATCCATAAAAAGCCTATTGCACCAGGATTTGCTGAGTGGTGGTGACTGTTGGTGGAGATGGAGTGCTCTGCATCCTATTTCTACTATTCTGGAGTTCTATGGGCTAGAATGGAATTGGAAGACTGTATCCTCTGGGGAACCTTCAAAAGCTAGCAGTCCATCTCCTTTTGCCCCCTCTATAGGTTGTAAGTGAAAACATAATTTGCAAGGTGTTCACTTTTTTTGTAACATACATGTATAGTTAGTTACGCAACCTGCAAGATTGGCATCAATCAGACTGAGCACTGGTTGGAAATATTTTTTATACACAGAAATCCTCCTGAAGTGGTAGTGCATTGTATATTACATAGCATGTGTTTCCTTTGCAGTTAAAAATAGTAAAAAAAAAATAAATAAATAAAAATAAAATAAACAAAACTTCCTAACTTTGTATACTATAATTATCCAAGGTTCCTTTGTCAGAATGAAGCCAGTTAAGTATTTCTAACCTTAGTTTTTTCTAATCATATTAATCATATTTATATAATTTATACAAAGGAAAATATATATTATTATAAACATTTATGAAAGTAATTTCTGTCCAATAGGAATTTGAAAGATATAAGTGAGATTGTGGATTGCACAGCCTTTTCTGAGTTTAAATTTAAACACCTTAATTTACATAAGAAAGCTTATGTTTTAAGTAACAGCAACTGCTTTTCCCATGTTCCTTTTGAGTAATACATTAGTTTGGCAGGCAGATAGGGATAATAAGAATTTGATCTCAATATTACAGAAATCCTTCCACAGAATTGCTTATCATCTTCAGAGTTATAGTCTAGAGTATAGTGCATATATAACCTTGCAGTTAAATACGATATGTTTACAAAGAAACCAGTGGAAGGGGTGCCTGGGTGGCTCAGTGAGTTGGGGCCTCCGCCTTTGGCTCAGGTCGTAATCCCAGGATCCTGGGATTGAGCCCCATATCAGGCTCTCTGCTTAGCGGGGAGCCTGCTTCCCTTACTCTCTGCCTGCCTCTCAGTCTACTTGTGATCTCTGTCTGTCAGGTAAATAAATAAAATCTTTAAAAAAAAGAAAAAGAAAAAGAAAACAGTGGAGTTTAGCATTTAGTAAAAGCTTTGGATCAGACAGACCTAAGTGTAAATCCTGCAACTGTGTGACCTTGGGCAAAACATTTCACTGCCTCAGTATGTATAGCAGTGAAAAGGATAGTAATTATATTTAAACTCAGGAGTGATTGGGGAATTAAAAAGAAACAATATCAATGCTGGAATTTAGTAATTTATTCAGTAAATGGTAACTGATTATTACGTTATTTATAACAGTATTGGTAATATTAACAGTAGCAGTAGTAGTAGTGTTAAGTAGTAATTAAGACAGGTATTAAGAAGAGAATCTAGTGACTTCTTCTAGAATAGTTGAGAAAGGGTTCCCAGAAAGAATATAATTTAGACTGTTGATGAGAAGTAGAAGCCTGCTACTTTAGGACATAATTTAAGAATATTTCAGGCTGAGGGAAAAGTTGGACAAGTATGTCCAGCAATGTAGAATTACATATCTAGATGATAGAGAGCAGTATATTATAGGTATAGTATGAGATGGAGATGCAAAATGATATATTCTGTGAAAGTTTTAGAATACTTTTCCTTGTTAAGCTAAGAAGCTAGAAGTTACTCTGAAGATGACTGGGGACAAACAAAGATTTTTAAACAGCACCATGACACAATTAAATCTATATGCCTTCTAACATGTTCTCAAGAGAGTAGAAATTTGTCATTATCCCCACAATTTTATCTGCAACCTTGTATGCTAAAATTCAACTTAGTTCAGTTTTATAGTTACTTTCTGATCAAAAAAATGTGCCAACACCTCTCTAGGATTTTGTAGATGGGGAGCGAGAAACAGGTATTTTGTGCTGTTGGGCTTAATTATTTTACAGGAATAGGAAATTAAATCATCTACTGAGAAATGGTAAAGGTAATGAGAATGAGGTAAAGGGTAAAAGTATTCATCTTTTTTTGTTTTGCTTTGTTTTAACAGACATTGATACTAAAATGGGAAAAACATAATTAACGTTCCCTCACTGCAGACTGAGGTGGGTTGGAGACCACTGTTGTGTGGTCCTCTATCCTGGAGGAGCAGCAGAATATGGGAGAGGAGAATGTGGGTGACTGATTTAGCTTGGGGTTCAGTTGAGCAATAGTATGACAGTAAAGTAAGGGAATTGAAGAATCAGAGGAGATAGTGGTTCAAAAGATTAAATTTCAGTCAGCATAGAAGAATGACAGAAGAAAAGCCAGGAAAAAAAGAAAAGAAAAAAGAAAAGAAGGGAAGGGAGAATAAGAGAGGAGAGGATAAGGGAGGAGAGGAGAAAACCAACACTGGGTATTGCTTGGAGTTCAATAAGCAGGCTTAATAGGAATAAGAAAATGGAAGGTTGGCAAGCAGAATGCTGGGATGAAAGAGGTCTGCTTTGCAGGGGTAGTAGGCAGAGTAAAGGACCATGAAGATGCCCACATCATGATCCCCACAACCTGTGGATATGGTTATATGGCAAAAGGGACTTTGTGAATATGATTAAGATAAGAATCTTGAAATGGGAAGATTATCCTGTATTATCCAAGTGAATCAATGTAATCCCAACAGTCCTTAAAAAAGAAGACAAAGGTCCAAGCAGTAATAGAAGATGTACCAAAGGTAGCAAGTGGAATGATAGGAAGATACTAGGAGCCAAGGGATCCAAGCATCCTCTAGAAACAGGAAAAGATAGAACAAATTCCCCTCAGGAGACTTTAGAAGGAACAAGCTCTGCCAAAACCTCAATTTTAGTTCTGTAAGACTCTTTCTGGACTTGTGACCCCTCCGTACTATAAGAGGATAAATTTGTGTTGTTTCAAGCCACTAAGTTTGTGGTAATTTATTATAGCATCATGGAGAACTAATACAGAGGATTTCTGGTTAAAAGGTTTAATGGGTGGTTGACCAAAATTGGCACTGAATTTTAAGACTTAAATTTGAGAGGTTTACTAAGTAATCCATGAAAAGGGAGAAGACTGTCATCTTACTGTGAAAGTCTTACACAAACTTTAATAAGCAGAGATGTTACCTCTACTGTTAAGCTCTAGCAAAACTGTTTTTTCTTTTCTTTTCTTTTCTGTGCTTCTAAAACATTTGCATTATAACTGTATGTATTAGGTAGTGATGCCATAACAAAATACCATGGACCAAGGGGCCTAAACAAGCAAAATTTATTTCTTTACCCTTCCAAGTATTAAGAGTTCAAGATATGAATTGGGTTGGGGGAACACAATTCAGTCCATAACACTGTACTATAGCATTTATAACAGCAGTCTGACTTTATTTTGAGTTTATTTTCTCTCTTATGGGCTCTTAATCTTCTTGAGGACAGAAATATCTTCTGATTCAAATTGGTTTCCTCAGAATGCCTATCACTGTTTCTTGTTTATAATAGAATCTTAATACATAAGTAATTAAATGATCATTTTGACAATCCTTTTTTTCAAATGTCAATATCTAATTTCTACAAAAAAAAAGTGATTGCCCGTTTGGTATTAAATGCTAATAGTTTGTCTACATTTCCACACATCATTAGTACATTCTATCTGGGAATCATTCTACCTTTGTCCATGATAGTATATAGAGATTTAATGAAGATGAAGTATACTCTTCCTAAGTAGTATACTCATAGATCTATCTCAGAGAACATCAACAAGCCATCTGCTCTTCATTTTCCTATAAATTGTATCATTCAAACCATTTTAATCAAAATTCCTTTTGATTCTATTATATTCCCAACACTATGCCAGCAATAAAATTTTATATAAATGAGACATGCAGAATGGTATTGTTAAGAGTTGGGAAGAATATTATAACTTCATTTTGCAGGTATTTATTTATAAAAACTTAAGGAAGTGATGAAAATTGTTCTGCAAGGTGTGGTGGTATCCACTCATTCATTTATTCCTTCATCAGATATATATGGAGGATCTGTTATTGTTGCCATGGAACAAAGTAGACTGATGGAGTTTAAGTAGTGAACTAATAAAGAAAAATATTACAGAAATTCTTGCACAAGTAATGTTTGGTTACAATTGTAGTAAGTGCCACAAATGAGGTATGTAAGGTGCTATGAGGCCTTATAATGGGAGTTTTACCTAACTACAAAGCAGGGAATATTTTATCTGGGAAGTTTTCTTTTTCATGGAAGATCACAGATGGGTCGGTGGGGAGGATATCACTAGATGAGGAGAGGCAAGAGGACCATTTCAGCAAGATGACAGTATGTACAAAGGCCCTGTGACCAGACAGAGCTTGAACTCTACTAGGGGGCTGAAAGAGGAATGAGAACAGAGGAAAAGGGACTGATAGGAGGAATGCCCGTCAATTGTGAAGGGCTCTCAGAAGACATGTTGAAGTCTATGGTGCTTTTCTTAAGATCAATGAGAAGTCATAGCTGGGTTTTAAGGGAGAAAGTGCCATGATTGGTTTAGAGTTTCAGGAGCACCATTTTACTTGAGAATCAAAGGATAACTTTGAGAAAGACCAGAATGGACACAGTAGGTCAGTTACAAGGCTTTTACAGTGATCGACAAAAGAAAGATGACAATGTGAATTAAATGATAAACTCCAGAAATATAAAAGGATTTTCAAAATAATGCACATTAATTTCAGAAAGACTAAAAGTGATATTATTATGTCATATTTGAATGCCATTTTATGCATATTTGAACACATTTATATTGTTTACTTTTCAAGTCAAGTCCCATTAACAGTAGAGAATAATGCATATACAACTTTGTTAGGTGGTTGAGACAAAGAGAGAAGAGTGACAGAAGGGAATTTCAGTGCCAGGAGAGGCCCTCCTTACTATTACTTTTGAATATTATATCTTAAACATTCAGGTAGGTTTTGAATTCCATACCATAATATATTTGTGTTGGTTTTCATACCAAATCATTTCATTTTTCTCCCTAAAATCTTCTAGTGAAATTCTTTCTATTGAAAGATGTACTATCTTTATTCTAAGGTGCATCTCTTGATTACTGCTTTCTCTTCCTAGGGGAATCCATCCCCAATTTTGTAAGCCCAGTATCCCCTTACGTCATTTGACCTTCCCGCCATCAGTCAAAATCCCGTGCCAGGGAGTGTGATTACCATTATAGAGATAGGAGAGCTGAGGCTTAGACAGAAGAGAAGATCCCCAAGATTGATTCCTGGAGATGAATAGAACTGAACTGTAGGACCATCATAAACACAATAAAGTTTTTGTTTGTCAGATCTTAGTGGCAAGGTGGTAACATGTCAGAGGTTAGGTAATTTATGCCATCACAGTATTGGGAAAATTAAAATGTAATAAAACTCAGTTGGCTTCAAGTACTAAATCCATACAGACTGAAATATAAATAGACATTGCGAAGAGAAAGCTGAGAAGGTCTATTTCAAAATGTAGTTATTATACAGAATCAATTGCAGTTTTAATAGAAATCACATTTCATCACAGGCAACATAAGAATTACATGCTGCTGCATCAAAATACAATGGATATAGTAGCATCATAGCAAATAAAACAAAAGAACACATTCTTGGGAATTATCAGAGACTTTGATAATTCTTGACATGTTATTAAAATTTTACCCATTCCATGTAACTCCAAATAGTATAAATGGTGAGACATGAAAGATTTCTATGTCAGAAATTTAAAAATACGGGGCACCTGGGTGGCTCAGTGTATTAAAGCCTCTGCTTTCTGCTCAGGTCATAATCCCAGGGTCCTGGGATCAAGTCCCATATCAGGCTCTCTGCTCAGCAGGAGGCCTGCTTCTCTTCCTCTCTCTCTCTGCCTGCCTCTCTGCCTACTTGTGATCTCTGTCAAATAAATAAAAAAAAATTTAAAAAGTGAATAAAATTTTAAAAAAAGAAATTTAAAAATACAGTTTTTCAAATACCTGCATGAGAGAGATCACTATGGAAAAATGGGTAGTGGGTGACAGCATGCTCCAAAATCTATGGTTAAAAACTTACTACCACTCTTGGACTCCAAAGAAAAATCTAATTTCTTGAGTCACAGTAGTTTACCCACAGTACATATTTGCATAAAAATAATCAACTTTTTAGGATTGGGGATTTGGTGACTTCTAAAGCATGTAATTTCATTATGAATAATTGCCACTTCTTTGTAGACATTTACTACAAATTCTCTTGTATCTTTTCCCCAATGTACTCTTCAAATCCCATTGTTGCCTGTGATACTTGAGGAGACTCCTTTCCTAGCCAAAAGAGAGTAAAGCAAAAGGGAAGCTTTACTATGAAATGTGAACCATTGAAAAACAAAAGTAAAAGCCATATTACAGTTAGTGAATATATGTCTTTCAATTATATTCTGAAGCAGAGGTCTAAATAATAACCACGTCAATTTTGGATAAAAAATGAAATGTGATGGAAAGGGTAGTTGGGTTATGGACATTGGGGAGGTTATGTGCTATGGTGAGTGCTGTGAAGTGTGTAAGACTGATGATTCACAGACCTGTACCCCTGGTGCTAATCATACATTATATGTTAATAAAAATAATTAATTAATTAAAAAATGAAAGGTGGAAAGAAAACAATAAAAATAAAATGACAAAACAAGAAAAGAGATTGTTGCTACATAAAATAAAACCTCTATATTTAATTGCCCAGAAAGAACCAAAAACAGTTTCTGTAATTGCAAGTTGCAAATGCCAAATTAACAGTATTTGGTTTATAGCATATCCCAGAGGAAGAGAAAACATAAGTGGAGGAAATGACCAGCCTTAGGAAAATGAAGATATTTTGTGTACTGACGGAATTTATAGAGTTCCTCCCATTTTTCCTATTTCCGTAACAAATAATTACACCACGGTCTTACTTACAAGTATCTACATTTTTTTTTTCAGTAGTGCAAAAGCAGGTCACTGCCAGAGACAGAAACTCAGACATTAGAAAAGATTATGGTTTTAGTATGAGTATATTCTTCATACCAATTAAGATAAGTATCAGAAGCAGAGAATAATGAGGAGAGTCTTGATGACAGGGTAGTTAAGAGCATGATCTTTGAAACTGGACTTGCTATACTCAGATCCCAGCCTTGCCTTTTAATAATTACATGACCATGAGCCAATCATTTAATTTTTCAATGTCTCTATTTCTTCATCTGTAGAATGAGGACACTAATAGGAACTACCTGTTTTAATCATTGTGAGGAATAACTGAGTAAAAGGGAACCCTTCAAACTGTGTGGAATGAATTTGAAGAAGTACAAAGGGTTTGCTATGGTGACATAGTACATAAACTAACAAAAAATTATGAATAAATGGACACATACATTTTAATTACTTTGTCCCAAGCCTTGCACTTATTTATTTACAGTTTAAGATACCTCCACAAAGCACATATTAAATTGCTTGCATGTTAAAGATGGAAAAAGCATAGATGTCACATTTTTGTGGAGTTTTTGATGATTTTCTATAACCAGGTTTGTGACCTCTCCTTTGAGTTTCTACAGTATGTTCTGCTGTTCTTCACCTTCTCAACTGCCATGCAGCATTGTAATTGCCTATTTGTCTGTTTCCCATACCATGCTGTAAGCTCTATGAAGGCAGTGTCTGTGTTTTGTTCACTCATAAATCATCTCAGGGACTTGTCATAGTCTCTGTCGTTAGTAGTGGGTCATAAATATGTATCTCTTAAATATTCTATGAAATCATCTGTGACAGACTTTGTAGATCAAGTGGCTCAAAACTCATTTTTTGTTATTCTCTTCCTTGTCCCCTTAGCTATGGATATTGAAAAATCCTGTCACTTGTCCAGCCTCTCTTGAGAGTAGGAGGGACGATGTGACACAGTTCTGGCCAATGAGCTATAAATGAATAAACTACATGAAAGAAGTATGATGGTATGTGAAGCTGTTGTTTTTCTTCAAAAAAAAAAGGGGGATAAATGTAACAGATTCCATTTCTTTCACTCTTTAGAGTAAATATGTATTGTAGATCTGTGCAGTCATCTTAAGACCACAAAGCACAGTGATATGGGCTGAATTGTGTTCCTCCACCAAAACTCATATGTTGGTGTCCTAACCTTCAGTGCCTCAGAATGTGACTTTAATGGAGGTGTAATCTTTACAGAGTAATTAAGTTAAAATGAAACTATTGGGGTGGTCCCCAACCTAATATGACTGGTATCCTTATAAGAAGAGGGGATTGGGACACACACACACAGAGAAGATCATATGAAGTCACAGGAAAAAGAGGACTATCTACAAGCCAAGGAGAGAGGCTTCAGAATAAAGCCGACACTGTGTTGACATCTTGACCTCAGACTTTCAGCCTCCAGAACTGTGAGAAAGTAAATTTCTGTCATTTAAGCCACCTAGGTTGTGTACATTGTTATTGCAACTCTAGAAAACTAATGAACACACAGGATCCACCGAACATGTGAGATGACACAACAGGGCTGGGGTAGGTAAAGCAACACCAATAACTCCCTAACTCTAGACTTCAGTGAGATAAATATCCCCTGTTCATTTGAGCCATTTTAGGTCAGAGTTTCTGTTAACTTCAGTTTTCACCTAGAGCACTCTCCCTTTTTCTTTGACTCTCAAGTGAGTCTGGCCTGATTCTAAGTTTGGCGTGAGAAGCATCCTATTGCTAAAACTTGTATCATTTTGTTTACCTAACTGTCCAGAAATAGTAAACCAGCTAGATTTGGGTCAGAAAACTCAAATGACAGCTGCAAAATCAGCAGAAGGATCATAACTAATTTAAATTAAATTCAGTAGATTTTTTTCTTTTTCTTTTTTTTAAGTATTTATTTATTTATTTATTTATTTGACAGAGATCACAAGTAGGCAGACAGGCAAGCAGAGAGAGAGAGGGGGAAACAGGCTCCCCGCTGAGCAGAGAGCCCAATGTAGGGCTCAATCCCAGGACCTGGGATCATGACCTGAGCCGAAGGCAGAGGCTTTAACCCACTGAGCCACCCAGGCGCCCATCAGTAGATTTTTTTTTTTTTTTAATGAGTCTGCTAACAACTGACATTCCCTATGGGAGTGTGACTCAATGGAGCATTATCTGCAAGATATCCTAACCTTTTCAACATTTTAATAGCTTTTAATAAAGAGTATATGCTTGTCATTAAAAAAAAAAAACAATCAGCAAGGATTTTAATAGACATACACAAAAATATAAGTGGCAGAAGAAAAAAAAGTCTCTAATAGGGCATAAGTGTAATAAAGGTCAAGAGGAAAGTAAAATTAGAATGATGAGTCAAAAAATAAAAACAAGTGTTCCTAAATTCTGTTAATTACTTTAAAAATTTTTAACGACAGTACTGCTCTTGCATTCCAGAATATCCATAAGATATTCTTATCTTACCATTTACTATCCCAAGCAATTGGGTTTTTACTGCTTTCAGACAGGAAGGATTATCTAACTTCCATTTCCTCCAGAGGGTCTTTCTCTGTGACCATCCTCGACTACTTTTCCAAGCTTAGATTCCTTAGCAAGTATTTCCTGAAGCAAAGCTTATGTGTAAACATTGCATTGAGAGAGGCAGTGTGCAATCACAGAGGAAAAGGAGTGAGGGCTAAGGGAGAGGCAGTGAAGAAGGGCAGGTAGATTTAAAGTTGGATATTACTGAACTGTCCCAGCTTCACAGGAAATGCAGTCAGCTTCTTAGTCTTGGGAAAGAACCACAGCAGCTAGAAGATACCACTGGCTCAAAACCATTGGGAGAAGAAGCAAAAGCAATCTTTCAGTGTACTTTTTCTAGTCTTTTATATTTCTTTGGCCAAAAATTATTTTCTTTTTTAATTTCCTTTTTTATTCTTCTGCATTTTGCTAATTGGGCCCTTTGGGTAGCTCCTGGGGTATCTGGAACTTTCATGACTCCAATTGGGTCCTACTGAAGAGCTTCGTCTCATACCAGGAGGGTGCAGTCAAATTCTTGCTGAAGCCCCCCTCTCACTCTTGGGGTGGTAAGATCATTTGCAATGTTAAGTGAGTCATAATGCCGTGGTAAGAAAGTTTGCTTTTAAGACCATGGGAATAGTGAAAGCCACCACTGAAACTACTTTCTGTGGGAAACAGGCAAATGGCCAGCTCCCTGGCCCAGAGCTAGAGTAGAGCTAAGCAGATCTGGAAGGCTTATAACCTGGCCTGAATACAATTCACTTTTCAGTTATTTGTCTATGAGCTTTGCACTTTCTTTTTTTGATGAATTGTGCAGCATCATTACATTAATAGATTTATTTGCTTGAGCACAGACAGAATTATATTCTAAATATTCCCTGTCATCATTCTTACCATGTACACATATGAAGTTAACATGAGTTTTAATATTTGTTTTAATTTCATTATAACTTTATGCTTCAAAGACCATTTTAAACCGTTTGTAAAGTAATCATTAAATTTTTCCAGTTTTCCCCCTTTTGGTTGCATGTGAGGGTGGTATTTTATCCTTTGAGGTTAGAAATGTAAGCAAAAGTGGCAGGTGTCACATCCAGGCAGAAGTAGAAGGGCCTTACATGAGTAGCCGTATACTCTTACCATGGCTCCGCTGGTCGCAGAAGCAGGAGCTAAACAGAAGCTTGTGATGCTTAGTGACTAAACCAATTAGAGCTCCCTGCCCATGCATGTGGGATAGATAGCCTCAGAAAGAAATGCACTTTTATTATATTAAGCCAGTAAGATTCAAGGATTGTGTGCTATTGAAATACCACCTAATCAATCAAAGTTCAAAAAGGAAGCCCCTTAAACTAGATGATTGAGAAGACTTAAATGAGGGGGTATTGTATGAAGTTGCAGTTAGGGAAACTGACCAGGAATGATGTCGTGTATGGGACTCGTGACATTAGAGAGGAGTTATGATGACTAGACGTGGGGCAGGAAGAGGACGAGCTCATTATTAGAGCACAGATAAGATGGTTGTGTGGAGAGGGCCTTCAGCTAGGAATGCAGCCACCCCAGAGCAACCTAAAGGACTGTAAGTACCCTGACTCTGTTTTCCCTTTACTCTCCAGTCGTTTTCCAGTGACTTCTACTGATAAAAGCTTTTGGAAGCTGGAAGAAAAGGGAGAATATTGATGCAGATAATAAGATCAAGTGTCCTAGAAAGGAGCACTGAGTCATAAAGAGAAGTATAAATTATAGATCAAGAGGGCCAAATGGAAATGGCCAACCATGTAACCTATCCTGATTGATACAGAAATTGTTACTGGATACTGCTGTGAGAGCAAGTCTAGAACTCGTGGGATTGATAAAAGGTGAGGTGATAAATAGGGAGGCATGATATAGGAGCCTGAAAGGATGGTCCATGTTATGCAGGGTCAAAACATTTGGTAATATTTCTACCTTTGCTTTGAAGGCAGAACATACACTGTGTGAATTTGTGGACCTAGGAGAAATGATGGGAAAATAAACGTTAATGGTATGTAGGAATTGTTATTGACTGCATTTGGCAAGGTAGCAGCACAACAAGTTGCATCAAAGTTAACAGACTTTAAAGGAAATAGGAGGAGTCTGCAAATTCAAGGACATATATTGGTTTGAAAGCAGAACTGCTCCTCAGTTCCAAATAGTAAAAAAAATAAAATGAAGAACTGCTTCGCATTAAAAAGGCCAATTAAAACTCAGACTCTTGACAAGCATCGACTCAAAGGCATGGCCATTAAACTCCTTATTAAAACCTCTGAATGGCTTATGGCACTACATGAGGGGGAGCCCTCTCAATTAGTCAAAATCTCTCTGGAAAAATAGGTTAAATGTTTAGATCTCCTTCTAAAAACTGGTAAGATCATGGTACCTACAATTATGTTAAAAGAGATTCATGGGGCATTAGTCAATAAATCCATCCTGAGCAGAGCTTTAAGGACCAGTATATAAGTTGCCAGGTTCTCTTCTCTCTGCCATGGCAATCTAGGAAACAGGTGTCAAGATGAAGCCTCTGAAGGCCTTTGACCCTGAAAAGTGTAGTGAAGAGAGACCCCTGCTGGTTGCTGAGACACTAAGCAAGAGTAAGAGATAATGTTTGGTCCTTTTAAGCCACTGAGTTGTGTGGTTATTTATTATTATCTAACATATGTTGAATCATACAAGCCAATAATCAACTTGTAGAATTAAGAGATATTATGCGATATAGTAGTAACTATGGAAATGCAAACTGAACAACTGAAACTATAACAGGCAAGAAATATACAAAAAGGAAAATCATGAACCAAACCTTTAGGTTCCTTCAAGCCTTTCAGAGCATAACGGTTAGTTAGGAAAAGAAAAAAAAGAGAGAGAGAGAGAGAGAATTACTTAAAAATTACTGTAAAGATTGTGAAGAATTTTACGTTTCAATTTTGTAAAATATATATGAATAAATTATAGTTTTTAAATCAAAAGTTACTAATCATCCCATGTAATTTTAAGTAATTTTCAAAGGTACTGTTTTGATCTGTCCAGAAAATAATGAAGACCACAGCATAGAGAACAAGGATTTATGAGGCTGATATCAAAGTTCTGATTGGTCTACATGTCACGTCTGGAATTTGAGGGAAAAATTCTGTGGTATAGTACAAATTATATAAGTTGATCTTTGAACAATATGGGCTTGAGCAGATTTTTTTCAATAAATACAGTACAGTACTGCAAATGTATTTTCCTTATGATTTTTATAACAACATTTTCTTTTCTCTAGCTTACTTTATTGTAAGAATACAGTTTATAATACATATAAAACATACAAATATGTGTTAATTGACTCTTTTGTTATTGGTAAGGCTTCTGGTCAACAACAGGTTACTAGCAATTTAGTTTTGGGGGAGCCAAAGTTATACTTGGATATTCGACTGCATGAGGTCAGCACCATCAGACCCTCTGGTTGTTTAAAGATCGAGTGTATTATCTTTTATTCCAGATTCTGGCACAGAGTTCCTAAAACCTTTGTTATTTCCTCAATGATGAGAGTCTTTTTTTCAGTCATAAGAAGCCCCTTTAGACCCTGCTGGAGTTTATGCTAATAAGTAACTCCTAGAAGGCCCCTATATACTTTTAGGATGACTGCTGGTCAACAGAGACACTAACCACATGATAAGAGGGTTGGAACTTTTAGCCCATCCCCTGAATCTCTTGGGAGAGGGGTTGGACATTGAGTTTAAATAATCAATGGCATTGATCTAATCAATTGTGTTTATGTAATGAAACCTCAATTAAAAACTCCAAATGACAAGGTTTCTGGGGGCTTCTGGAGTGGTGAACACGTTGAGGTCCTCAGAAAGTGCAGAAAGTGATGTTCCTAGAGGAGACATGGAAACTTTGTGTCATCCCCTACCCACTCCTCCCTCCTTGCATATCTTTACCTATGTGTTGTTTCTATTTGGCTTTTCCTGAGCTTTATCCTTTGTAATAAAACTAATCATTAGTATAGTGCTTTGCTCAGTTCTGTGAATGTTCTAGTGAATTATCAAAACTGAAGGAGAGATTGAAGGAACGCACAAATTTATAGCCAGCTGGGCAGAGATGCAGACAACCTGAGGGCCCCAGTTTTGCTGATTCCTGCAGTCTGATTGGGAACAATCTTGAATCTTGTGGGGCTGAATCCTTAACCATTGCAATCTGTGCTAACTCAGGGTAGTTAACGTTAGAATTGAATTGAATTGTTAGACAATCAGCTGGATGTTGAACTGTTGGAAAAAGAGTTAGATCTAGACCCAGAAAATAGCTAGAAAAGTTTAGTCTCAATTTTCCCTAAAGCCAAAGTACACTAAGCAGTATCTGGAGTAGGAACTCCAAATGGGGCCAAGTAGCTGTGAGGAAATGCATCAAGTGTCTGGTAGAAAAATCACATGCTAATTGGGATATAGAAAAGTCCTTTTTCAGAGGCTAAGAAGACTATGTGAGGGACACCAAATTTCCGTACACAGAAGCTGAAAAAGGATTATCAGAAGTAGCAGTGAATAAGTTTAGTTGTTTTATTTCCTATAATTTTGCTTACTATTCATGTCTGAATTTGCTTGGACTTTTTTTATCCCTATAGATGTTCCATTACCTTTGGCCAGTTTGTTTTGTGGCTCTTCCTTTTAGATTCAATTATTTTCATGATTATTTCAACCCCCCTTTTTTTTTCCTTTTAAGCTAAATTTCAGGGTATTTGTTTTGCCCTCCTCCAATAATCTGCTGTTAGTCTATATAATTTTCAATTGAGCATCTTGTTGTTCCCATATCCATACCCTTCAGTCTTAAAGCCCAGCCATGCCCAGAAATTTCTTCAAGCCAGTCTGTTATTTGGGAAATAATCAGCATATGCTTCTAAGAACAAGTCTCAGAACAATGATAGGAAAGTTTCAGGCAATTAGAGACACCACAAAGTTCCCTATGCCAAACAAAGCACAGCACTAAGGAATCCTACATGGATTATAGATTTGGAAACAAAGTAGGTCTACATTCAACAAACCTCTACTTCCAACTCTGGAAATTGGGGATTATAGAAAGTGAGATGTAACCCCAGAAAAGGATCAAGGGTTGAAAGCAGCTAGAGAGTTTGTTTATTTACATCATAAATGGGAATGTGAGTATAAATCAGGACTTTATTCAGTTCTACCTGGAAGGATCCATAAACCCCAATGGGAACTATTTCAACCTGGAGCTACCAGGTTAATTCTTCTGACTGCCATATTCCATAAGAAAGGAAATGGATCACATTTTCATTTTGAAGTTATAGAAAACTCTATTAATGTCTAAAATAGAAAGGGTAATTCATTGCCTTACATAACAAAAAGTCCAGGAAAAGATCTGGTCAAGTGTAGCTTGATATGAAAGGCTAAAGGGTGTTTATACCAGATCTACTGCCACTTGTTGAATCTTCTTCCTCCATTTTGGCTTAATTATAAATACCTGTGAGTAGCCACCTTAAGTATCATGGCTTTATTCTTCCAGGGTCAGGTCCAGTATAAAAGAGTAGAGACTTCTTTTGCAAAAAGTCTGACTAACATCTCAATATCCCCATAGGTTGCATACTCATCTCTGAATTAATCAGTGTAGCCAGGGGAAAATGGTATGTGTAGAGATGCTGGAACATCTGATAGACAAAAGATTAAGGCTACAAGCCTCATTTTATGACCATCACAAAAGTGTCTTACAGCCTTGGCCATCACTAGGAAGGGCAAGAAGACAAAACAATAATAGTAATAACGAGTTTTTCCTCCATCACTGGATGGTATGCTGGGTGTATAGTAGAGTTCATCAACATTCTACAATGACATAGGAAGGTTTAAGCATTTTAATCTGCCCAAAAGGGACTGAAGAGTAGACCACTGTGGATAACAAGGATGAAAAATAAATAAATAAATAAAGATCAGAATTTGGAACTTCTTCAGGCCCAACATAACTAAAAGAATTCAGGATACAGTCTCGCCTACATCCATGCTGGGAAGCCCAATACCTGGGCCAGGTGCATCTCATCTATAATGCAATACACAGTATAACTGTTAAGGGATAGTACACAGAACAGACAGAGCTGAACAAACTTCTCATCTTTCACTCTCAATCTCTCTAAGCTTATACAGCTTGGGCCAGTACCTTCCTGAATTTATTGTTATAGAGCTCAAATGAAATTCAATTACCCAGATGTCTCTGTGAGTCAGGGTAACAAGTTTTTGCACTAGTTTAGACTCTTATCTTTCCCTCTTGATCTGACAGAGATCTCCTCAGAGATAATGTTGGGAAAGGAGACATAACTAGTTTCTATTCAGTCCTTACCATGTGCAAGGCTTTTATTTTTATTATCCACTTTATATAAATTTTCTTTTCTAATTTTCACAACAGGCTGAAAAAATATCGTATCTCGTTTTTTTTTCTTTTTCAGTGAGCAAAATTAGGCTTAGAAAACTCAAGTAATTTGCCTTAATTTACACAGCGCAAAGAAATGTTTCAGCTTAATCTCAAGGCATTTGGTCTCCACATACTATGATTCTCATCCTTCGTCCCTCCTTCCCTGTCTTCTTTCTATTTTCTTTCTGTCTTTATTTTTCATATGTATTCACCTTAGCATTTTAAAAATGAAGGCCCAAAACATTTCATATACATTGGAGTTATCTTTGGAATTTTCTTCAGTCCATTTCCTACTTTCACAATGACAACCACTATAATGAATTTGATATAAACCTTCTAATGGGCTTCTACTAAATCTAAGTATTCACACACAATATATGGTGTTTCTAGGTCAATTAAAAAAAATCACAAATCTTATGAAAATTTTATTTGTTATTATATGTTGTTTTGATAATTCAGCATGGTACTTTGAGAATTTAAATATGTTGATACATGTATTTTTGGATTATTCTGTTTTGAAATATAAATTTCAAATTTGAAATACAAATATACTAACATTTATTTATTTATGTCCTTATGATGGGCATTTAACACAGATCTATGATAATTGCAGCATCATATCTGGTTACCTGTCTCCTTTTGCATATTGTATTAGCTCTCTATTCCTGCAGTAATGAATTACCATAAATGGAGTGGCTTAAAACAACACAGATTTATTATTTTAAAATTTGTGTTTTGGCAAGATAATATATCTTGAACAGTTTTCCTTCATTCTATATATTCTTCTAAGAATGGATTTTACTATTCTATTTCAATTGCTTATCTTTTCCTTTAACTAAGCTTTATTGTGAGATATTGAGATTCTTACCACTTTTTTCCTACTTTTGGCTAACATGTTTTCAATTCTCTGCCCAGAATATAATAATTTGTTCATCTCTGGGGACATTTCTCCCTTCTAACTGTGCACTATTTTATTTTGGATGTGGTGGCCTGTCTCTGTCAAATAGCAAATGCTCAATATATTTTGTCAATGAATTCATACACAGTTGGGGTGGCACCATGTAACTATGTTTTATTTCATGGCCCTAGATTATTGGGCAGATGATAGGCACTTAATCTAATCTAAGATAGTGAGAATCCCTTCCCTAAGAATGTGGAATTGAGACAAAATGAATATAGTCTCAGCTTTGGCTGCTTTCTTGAACAGCAATGTAAGGATATGGGCTTAGTGATGTGATCATCTTCTACCTGGTAGACTATATAGCAGACAGAGTCTGCAGAGAACCATGATGTTAGAAATGCTGAATTAAAAAGCTAAAATGATGTGGAGAAAATACTAAACATGAGTGCCCTGATGCTTTTTAAAAGTTTTTATTATACTTATAAAAAATTTAAAAAGTGCTTTTCTTATTAGCAGCGGTTCTCAATTTTTAATGTGCCTCAGAATCACAAAACGTGTCTGTTAAAAATTTAGCTGCTTTTGTCTGACCCTGAAAATTTTTGACCCAATGTGCTTTGAGTGGGCCCAGGAATTTACATATTTATCAAGCATTCTAGTTCATTGTAGCGCAGATATAGGAGAACTGCTATTTGCAAAAGTGCTACATTGTGTTATGTTCTTTAGTATTTCCTCTGCACTCCTTTTTTCCAGGTTTCTTTCCCAAAATCATCATCATCTAACTGCTTCTCAAGAAGCAAATCACCTTATGATGTGCTTTATGCACTTACATCTAATGTTATATAAAACAAGTACAAAATTATCTATTTCTCCTCTATCCATTCATCTATCAACCATAAACTTAAAAATGGTACTGGAATATATTTTGACTCCAAGCTACTCAAAGGAGTGAAGGGCTATGTATTTCAAAGACTGTTGGTCTCCTAAAGAAAAGAAATAAAATAAAAAAATTATCACCTTTAGTGTTAAATATTTCACCTGAAGACAAAAAGAAATTTGTGAAATTACCTTTAAAGAATCACATATTTAAATTCCTTAGTAGAAAAGGCAAGTTCACAAAACAAATACCCACAAAATCCTTGGCACTGCAGATTGTAAAGTTTCCTGACTTTGTGCTTACTCTCAGAAGAAAATTCTGATGCCATTAGTAGGTATTAATTGCCTGGTGCCATTATGACATGATAGCAAGAGAATGGAATTAATCCAAATTTCAATCTAAGAAGAAGAATATTTTTATTTTATTAGCAGGTAAATCCCTGTAATGGAACGCATTCAGTTTTCCAAATATGCCCGGATATTGTTTCATTTATAAGATTGCAATCAGAGTTAATGAGAAAGCATAATTATCTGATCCGTGTTTATATTCCCTTATTTTCCTTTCATTTTTAGCTTCATGTGTTATTCTTCAGGATAGATGCTGGTATGCCTAACTGTTCTATTTTATTATAACCCAAATATGCCATAAATAAACATGTTATACAAGAAGGAGAATTGTTTGTTCTTCTCTCTGAACCATTCAGCTCCCTTCTGTGACAGGCAACAGAGTCAAGCCAAATCAATGTTGGGAGGCACTATGAATTTATCAGACAAAACACATATTAAGGCCAGATATCATAAACTAGAGCTGTATTAATATTTTGGTCATTAAACCTACTTAATTAAATTTAATTGTATTTCCTCTACATTATAGCTATTGCACCCTAATCACATTGCTTTTCCTGTCCTAGAAAAGAAAGCTTTATTCCAGAGCAAATCAAGAGTTCAGGTTTTCAAGAGTATCTTCGAGGTGAATTAGATCATCTTTCATTATCAAGGAAAGAAATAAGGAAGATCAATATGTTTATTTGATAGTGCCAGACTAAGGGTTGGTACGTGATGTTAGAGAGCTTTCTATAGACCATTATTAAGTATTTAATTAGCATGTAAGTACTACTATCTGTCAGTCTTGTATTATTATACTATAAAGTGAATGATACACTCAGTAACAGTCAAGTCAAACCAAATAAGAAATATAGACTCAATGATTGGACAACAAAGACATGAATTTGCAAATTTAGGCAAGTGCTTTGCTTTTCATTAAGGTCTAGGTCAAGTGATTACATGTGTGTTTAACTTAGTAGACTCTGGGTATTGGAGAAATGCGAAGATAACTCAGACATGCAATTAAATATAAAATGGGAACTGAAACATGCAAATAAACCACATTTGCATTTTTTGAGGAGGGGAAAAATTGCCTAGCTGAAAGTTAAAAAGGGCATCATGAAGAGTAAAATATAACCTGGACTTTTTTAAAAAAAAGATTTTATTTATTTATTTGACACAGAGAGAGAGAGATCACAAGTAGGCAAAGCAACACAGAGAGAGAGAAAGGGGAAGCAGGCTCCCTGCTGAGCAGAGAGCCCGATGCGATGCGATGCGGGGCTCTATCCCATGACCCTGAGATCATGACCTGAGCCAAAGGCAGAGGGTTAACCCACTGAGCCACCCAGGCGCCCCATTACATGGACTTTTGAGAATGGTTACACTTTGTGCAGGAAAAGAAAAATTGAGTTCAAATGGAGGGAACCTCATGAGCTGTGAAACAGACGTTAGAAGGAGAAAAGAATACAACTGAATTTGACCAAAGAAAAGAATTCATGACAAGAAGTACTAAGTATTTTTTTAAATAAACAATTGGAGGGAAATCATTAAAAGAGACACAGAGACTAAAATTTTGGCAGAGAATAAGGAAGCACTGAAGTTTTTGAGTAGTGAACAGAAGGGATGATAATGAGCCAAAACCTTTGACTTGGCATGTTGTGCACTTTAACCTCTTTTCAGGTCTATGCTGATGAATCACATCATCATCATGGTGAAAGCAAAATCGCAATGTGGGCTTAAATCAGCCTTTCAGCTGTCTTTAGATAATAAAACCAGGACAGAAATATGCTTGAAGGACAAATAACATTCCCTTGTCTATGTGAACAATGTGTGCAGTGAAGACCAAGGGACTATATAGTTTATCTGATGAAGGTGTTTGGAGCATGGCTTTGTGAGACTGCATGATTATGGTAACTCTGAGTATGACTATGCTTGGCTTTAGTGTGGATAGATATTTCTTTAATAGAATATCAGCTGTTACTCTTACATCCTTAAAAATTTGATAATAATGTTATTGTTCTGAATAACGCAGAAGCACAGTCATATCAGAATTTTTTTCTTACCATTCAGGTTGTTTTTATGTAGCAGAAATATATCAATTTGTGGGCAATACAAATTATGTTGTTTTTCTGACAGGACAGGTTATGAAGGAAACATACCAATTATTTACAGTGAGCAGTGGTTGCTTACAGTTTCATTTGTGGAAAAATGTATGCCTTTTTTTCTGTGACAGCACCATTGATTTATTCATAAAACATTTTTGTTTGATTGTGAAAAGTTACAGACACACTTTGTGTTTTATTATCTTACCTTACCTGTCTATTTCAGAATGGACATATCTCTAGGATTAGTAAACAAATTATTTTAATGGAGATTGTTTCATGCTTTTCTTTCTGGAACATTTCAAAGAAAATGATGTTGTGATGCTTCAAAAATGAATGAAATATCATTGGTTTTACAATAACATTCCCAGGAATGGATTTAAAAATAATTTTCCTTTTGGTAGTGGATATTAGAGGCAGTGTGTGAAACGAGATCTAAAATCTGTTTTCTATCAGTACTGTAATCTGCTTTAGACCAGGGTTTCTCAACTTTAGCACTATTGACATTTTGGAACAGAAAACTTTTTGTTGTTGGGACTGTCTGTGTATTGTAGAATGTTTGACAGTGTTTTTGGCCTTTACGCACTAGATTCCAGTAGCACCTCTGAAGTTATAAAAACCAAAAATACTTCCGGACAAAGGCAATTGTCCCTGTTTGATAACTGAGTATACACCAATGCATTGGTTATCCATGGCTGTGTGTAATAAGTTATACCCAAAATCAGCTGTTTAAAACAACACATATTTATTATCACCCAATTTCTGTAGATCAATAATTTAGAGATTGCGTTAATGGGTCCTCTTCTTAAGAATCTCTCAAAAGGCTGCATTCAAGTGGTCAACAAGAGCTGGGGATTTCATCTGAAGGTTCAACTGGAGAAAGATCTGTTTCTTAGTTCATCTGGTTATTGGCAGCATCCAGTTCTTATACGGTGGTTCCTAGATAGCTGGAAGGTCTCCGTTACCAGATGACTATTGTCTGAAGGCCATACTGTGTGGACATCTTTCATGTGGAAACTTTGTTCATCAAATTGTATAATCTGAGATGGCAATACTGCGAATCTCCTAACAAGACTGAAGTCACAATCTTTTGTAATCTAATCATAGAAGTGACATCTCTCAATGTTTGTTGTATTCTGTTAGTAAGAATCAAGTTATAAAAGGGGATGGGATTACATAAGGCTATGACTACTAGGAAGTGAAAAATATTTGAGGACTCTCTTAGAGTCTGTTTACCACAATCAGATTGGCAAAATCTGACAGCTTATACACTATGTCGATATTATTCAGTGTTTTTTTTTCTAGGACAATCACAACTGCTCTCCCCACATCCTAAATAACCAGTAAGGTATACAGTATACAATTAGGATATAAAGACAGTCTAAAAACTAACCACCACATAAAAGAAGTTTTAGATCTACAAGATAAATCTCTATGATTTGGAGTGGCAGTATTCCTAGAGGGTGATGAAAAATACTGGTTTTAATACAGGTTCAACATGGGCAGCAAACTTTTTTATCTTGGCCACAGCAACTTCTTGGTAGACAGGTCTCCAAAGGCAAGGGAAACAAAGGCAAAAAATGAACTATTGGACTTCATTAAGACTAAAAGCTTTTGCACAGAAAATGAAACAGTCAACAAAACTAAAAGACAACCTACAGAATGGGAGAAGATATTTGCAAATATCTGTTCAGATAAAGGGCTAGTATTGAAAATCTATAAAGAACTTATCAAACTCAACACACAAAGAACAAATAATCCAATCAAGAAATGGGCAGAAGACACAAATAGACATTTCTCCAAAGAACACATACAAATGGCCAACAGATACATGAAAAAAATGCTCAACATCACTTGGCATCAGTGAAATACAAAACAAAACCACAATGAGGTACCACCTCATGCCAGTCAAATTGGCTAAAATTAACAAGTCAGGAAATGACAAGATGTTGGCAAGGATGCGGAGAAAGGGGAACCCTCCTACACTATTGGAGGGAGTGCAAGCTGGTGCAACCACTCTGGAAAACAGCATGGAAGTTCCTCAAAAAGTTGAAAATAGAGCTATCCTATGACCTAGTATCTGCATTACAAAGATACAAATGTGGTGGTCTGAAGGAGCACATGAACTCCAATGTTTATAGCAAAATGCCCATAATAGCCAAACTATGAAAAGAGCCCAGATGTCCATTGCCAGATGAATGAATAAAGCAGATGTGGTGTGTACACACACACACACACACACACACACACCCCAGAATGTTATTCAGCCATCAAAAATGAAATATTGTCACTTGCACCAATATGGGTAGAACTAGAGGGTATTAGGCTAGTGAAATAAGTCAATCAGAGAAAGATAATTATTGTATGATTTCACTCATTTGTGGAATTCAAGAAACAAGACAGAGGATCATAGAGAAGGAAGGGAAAGATAAAACAAAACAAAATCAGAGAGACAGACAAACCATAAGAGACCCTAAATCATAAAAAACAAACTGAGGGTTGCTGGGGGGGATGGGGTAACTGGATGATGGACATTAAGGAGGGCACAGGATGTAATGAGCACTGTGTATTATATGAGACTGAAGAATCACTGAACTCTACCTCTGAAACTAATAATACACTATATGTTAATTAATTGAATTTAAATTTTAAAAATAAAATTAAAAATTAAAAAATACTAAAACAGGTTCAATTTTATCTATATCTAAATTATATTATGATTTTATCTAAAATCACAATTTTATCTATAGTAAAATATAGATGGAAGGAATTGACCAACTCAAATAGCCTTTTTTGTAAAGAACTGGTATTTTTAAGGCATCAAGTCTACTACTCTTTTCCTTTCACCCAGGAGAGGAAGAAAATTAGCCACAGCAGTTTTACTTACACAAGAAGTAAACAAAATTGCTTCAGTTAGGTCTCTTTCGCTGTATTTTTCAAATTCCACATAAATTTTCCCACAATTTATAGTGAGAAGCACATTTTATACTATGATGTAGAATACATACACACACACACAAACAGATATGCAACCAAAGTAAACATTTCACCAAATGTTATTCACCTCTGGATCTATTCTGATTCAATACTCTTCTCTCCCATTCCATTGTCTTCTATGCTGGTCTAGTCTCATCTAGTCTAGTCTATCTTATTATGTTAAATTTCATTTTCAAAAGTCATAATACAGATCTACTAAATTATTTTATCACCCACTAATTTATACTGTTACAAGGTAGACATAATTACAATCAAATCTCTCATCTCATATTACCACCATATACATCTAAGTAACAGTTCTAAAAGCAAAGGTCAGAGAAAACCTTTTTCTTCTGCCTCTACCAATATTACCAGTGAGTTCGGCACCAGCACATCAACCATCAGGGTATTTCAAGAACAACAGCATCTGTTAACATGTCTAACTAACTTTAGGGAAATCATCTGTGGACATGAGGACATGCTAACTGGCCCATTATGGAAAAGATACCTTATGAGACCTTGGCTTTATTAGCACCTTGAATGCTAACCAGGCATCTGTGAAAAAAAAAAAAAAAGAAAGAAAGAAAGAAACAAGTCAGCATTTTTCTGTCTTTGGAGCATGCCAAAGGTTAGAATTATTTCTTAATGTTAAAGATTTTTACACTACTGCTTAGATATAAAAATAAAATTGCATACCTTTGCATTTCTGGAAAAATGAGAGGAAGTAAGAAAAAAAACTAAAGTATGTATTACATAGTTTTAAATTTCTTAAAAATGTAATGAAGAAATTTAGCCTTTAGAATTCAACTTGTAAGTTTTAATGCATTGTCCATGGTTTGAAGGTAGCATGTTCCCATATAAATACTATGACTAAAATAACAGTCTAAATTAAATTTTTAATTCCTGTCCCCTCACCACTGTCTACACGGGGGTCTGCAAACTCTGTTTCCCAGAGTATTTTTTTCCAGTTAGCTACTGTACAGTTAGTGTGATCAATAGGAAAAAATATTGGGCATTCAGAGACACATTGGGAAGAGAAGAACATGGTCATTGTTGTTGCTCTTCTTTGCTTTCACCCTAGCTCCCTTTCTTCTTATTCTGACATTGCCTCTGGAGCCTTGGCCAAGCAAAGATGGGGGCCTTTCCTCTGTGCTGCCAGGTTCTGGCAATAACAATTAGTGTTCTAATAACTGGTGTTCTCCCAGCCCACCAGCTGATAGCTACTTCTCACAGTTTCTAATATCTGGGTTAATATGAATTCCAATTCCTTCATTTTCCATTTTCAAAAACCTGCATGACCAATTCCTGGTGTTAAATATTTTCTGTTTGAGATCCTTTATGTGGTTTCTATTTTCCTGATTGTAAGCTGTCTGATACAAATGTAGGTTTGAGTATGATGAGTATGATTTTGGCCTCTAACTATATGGATAATTCTGGATACATTATTTAAATATTCTGAGGTTCATCTTTGTCTTTGATAAAAAAAATGAGAAAAAATAGTATCTGCATTTCAGAGCTGTTGTGGGTTTTAATAGGATGGTATACTTAATGCATGTGGCATATAATACTCAAAAACTATTAGTAGAAAGTATCTTTATAATGGCTATTTCTATAGGAATAGAGATAGCACTTTTCTTTATATCTAATAGATTGATAATGCACATAAAATAGTAAAGTTAACAAAGTTAATGATTTATGTGAAGTGACTAAGAGGAAGTTCAGATGATTAAGTACTGCTGGCTTAGAAATTATCAATCTCATTTTGAAATTTTGCTTAATCATTGCATTTCATCCTGACATCTTATGTGTATAAAGAACATGTTGAATGATGCTAAAAATATCCTGGAACATGTCTCCAGGTTGTGATTTCCAAAGATTCAGTACTAGATGGAGACCAAATTTGAATGTGAGCTGGAATGAGCAGTCCTAAACAGGTCTTCATGTATGATATATGGAATATATTTATTCTTCAAAGAAAAAATGCATATCATATATATACCTAAATGCATACACAGCCTTTGTGCCTTTTTAAAAAACGTTTTAACTATAGACTCACAAGAAGTTGCAAAAATGGTACAGATAGTTTCCACAGACCTTGTACCCAACTTTCCCCAATGGTTACATTTCACATAATGATAGCATAATAGCAAAGCCCAGGAAATTAAATTGGTATATTGTATATATATAGTTTCATGTCATTTTATCACTTGTGTAGATTCATGATGCAACCACCAAAATCAAGGTACAAAATAGTTTCATCACCACAAAAAATCTCCTTCTTCAAATCCTTTGCCCTTTTCAGTTTATAGCAGTTTATAATTTTCTTAAATATTTCCTCTACATGGAGAACCACATCACACAAATGCAATAATGTTTATTTCATTTTCAGACACAATTTAGAGACTCATGAGAAGGAACATTTACTGTATTTGCTATATTTTTACTTTTTCAGTTCTTTCTTTCTTCATGTTCCAAGACTTGTTATTATTGTTGTTTTTAATCATACCCATCTTGTTTCAAAAACTTTTTTTAGCCATCTTTTTAGGGTGGATGTGCTGATGACAAATTCTTATAGTTTTGCTTCACTTGAGAATATTTTGATTTCCTTATGATTCCTAAAGGATATTTCATTAGATATGGAAATGTAGAACAGTCTAATTGTTTCTCTATTTTATGTAAGGTGTTTCTTTTGTGCTTCTTTCAAGATTTTTTTCTTGGTCTTTAGTTTTAAGAAATTTACTTATGAAACGTTTTGATACGACTTTTGGGGGTTTATACTGTTTGTGGTTCACTCAGCTTCTTGAACCTGTAGGTCTATACTTTTGACGATTTTAGAAAAAATTTAACCATTGTTTCTGGGAATCCAACAACATGAATGCCAGATCTTTTCTTACAGTCCACACATCTCAGAGGTTCTGCTTATTTTGTTTTTCAATTTATTTTTTCTCTCTTGTTCATATTAATCAATTCATATTGTTCTATTTTCATGTTTACTGTTTTTTCCCCCTGTTCCATACATTATGCTGTCAAACTCATTCACTGAGGGTTTTTCTGTTACTGTATTTTTTTGTTCTGAACTTCCCATTTGTTTATTATCTGTATTTTCTATTTCTATATTTGTACTTTCTATTTTTAATGTGTTTAAAACAAATTTATTACTGCTCCTTGAAACTCTTTTTATAATGGCTACTATAAGATCTTTTGTCAGAAAATTCCAGCATCTGTGTCATCTCCACAGTAGCATCTGTTGATGGCTTTTTCATTCAAGCTGGTATTTTTCTGGTTCTTGTTATGAAAAGTGAATTTTTGTTATATCCTGGACATTTTGGATAATAAATTGATAGATTCCAGATCCTATTTAAATCTTCTGTTTTAGTGGGCCTCTTCTGATCCTGTCCCAGCAGGGGAAGGGAGTCACAGCCTAGCATGAGCATGGAAGTCTAGGTTCCTCCTGAATTCTACACTGATATCATGAGGGTAGGTGGGTTCACTATCACCAGGTATGAAAGTCCCAGCTTCCCACTCATTATTCCTGGATCCCACCCTAGTGGGAGAAAATAAGGAAGAGGGAGAGAGATGTGAGAAGTAGTGTGCATTATAGATAGTGATGATGCATGTCTGCAGTCCTTATCCAACATTTGCTGGCAGAAGGGAATTGGGGCATGGCTTCTTATCCATGGTGTTTGGCTGGAATGAGGAAGCTATTGTCTAAAAGTTTTCTGTCTTGCTAATTTGACCCTTTCCTAGTCCTTTGGCTAGAGCAAGATAATATTTATTGTATAATTTTTGGGGGGGGGTGTTGTGTTTTTTTTGGGGGGGGTGTTTGTTTCTTGCTATGCTCCTTTTGGTGTTTTCAAGTTGCTTGCATTTTCATTTCCCAGTCATGAATATATGAGCTAAAAAGAAAACCCTGAGAAATTTCTCCAAGTCATTCCATGGGCCCCAAGTCACTAGCTGATCTGCCCTCCTCTCCCCACCTACCTATTTTATATACATATATAAAAAATATATATATATATACACACACACACACACACACATACACACACACATACACACACATACATACATATATACATACATACATACATACACACAACATATATGTGTGTTATGTGTGTGTGTGTGTGTGTGTGTGTGTATGTAATCTCCATCATTTTTTAAGCTGTACTTATTATAGCAATAAGGAGAAATGAATTTACTCCATTTTGGTACAGAATCAAAAGTCCCAAGCCTGGTTGATTTTTTTTTTTTTTTTAAGATTTTATTTATTTGAGAAAGAGAGAGAGTGAGAGAGCATGAGAGGGGAAGTCAGAGGGAGAAAGTCTTCCCACGGAGCTGGGAGCCTGATGTGGGACTCGATCCTAGGACTCCAGGATCATGACCTGAGCCGAAGGCAGTCGCTTAACCAACTGAGCCACCCAGGGACCCAAGGCTGGTTGATTTTAAAAGTATAATGCATTTCTAATAAATACTGTGTTTCTCATAATTTAAAAGGTGTTGTTTCGATATAAAATAGTAATTAGTGGTTAGAATTTCAAAGACAAAATTTGTCTAATTTTGATACAACTAAAAAATAAAATGTAAGCATCTCTGCACTTAATGCTTCCAACCTGTGCTCAGGAGTAATGGCCTTGCTTCTATCAGTATCAACAATATCAGAGCCCAGATTCAGACACGTTTTTATCAAACCTGTCACCTTTATCAGCTACTGACTGGTATGATGAACTAGCATACAAGAACTTCTCAAGTTCCTAAGGTGAAGAGTTGAAGTACCTATACAGATAGCTGATAGTAAAAACACAATATGAATGCTGATCAAATGACTTACAAAAAATAATTGATGTGCTTGCAAACATACTGTACAAGAAAGATGACTACAAACACTAAACATGCAGACATACTTGTAACTCACATACCTTTGCACATATACATGCAAACTTACAAACATATTTTTAAGACTGTTCTGATTAATATCTTTGCTCCATAGGTTTTATTATTGTTCCTTATGACTCAAAGACAATTGACAGCTTACAGTCAAACAAATATGGTATAACACACAACATACAAGAGTTAAAGTTTGCTCTTTGATTTATATTCATTTATTCAATAAATATTTATTAAGCAGCAACTAAATGTGAGACACTGCAGAAGTAGTTAATAAAGCAATTTATCTGCCCTATAAGCTTCAGGAGTTTGAACTTCATTTAGAGAGACAAAGAAAATATTTATGAAAGTATGTCAAAGGGTATATCCGGGAAAATAAGTTATAAGAGTAGCAGTCCCAGCAATCTATAATCTCAGTTTGACATTTCCTCAGGCCTCTTCCTAGAATTATTTATTTCTTTATTACCCTCAGCTTATTCTCTCTTTCAAACTCCTATTCACATGCCAAATGCCAAGTATGAAGGTAAGATTTCAGAGAAAAAAGATTTAGAAAAGTAATGATTAAGAAATTTGGCCACAGAACTCTGATCATTGGAGTTTATTTTATACTTAAAAATATCCAATTAAAACCAGCTTTGAAAAAGACTTACATTTGCCTTTAAATAGTCTATTTTCCAAACTAATTTAAGCTTAGTTCATAATCTGTTACCAAATTAAATGGTGTAATGCTCTGATAATTTTGATCCACCCTAGATGAAACCAGAAGTCATGGTAGATATGGTGCTGGCCATGGAAGAGTAATAGTTTTGTATGTAAGAGCACATACTCACCAGGCATTTGTGCTGACATCACGATGATCCAGTAAGAGAAAAGGGGTTTTGAAATCAGAAATAGTAGCCACATCACTTCATTGGTGCCTGACTTTGACCAAGGTACCTACTTAACCTCTCTAAGTCTTTTCTCTGGTCTCTCCAAATGGAGTTATGATGAACATTAAATGCAATAGAATATATAAAGTTCTGTGTTTCCTTTCCCCTGCTATCATTGCCATCCTGATCTCTACCAGACTCCAAGGGAGAATGGCATAGTGAAGACATTCTCAGGAAGGGCTGGGGAAAATAGCTAGAGGACAGGAGGTTCCCTCACCTCAGATCAAGGTGATGAGGAAAGTAGTAGAGAAGAGGAGGCTCAGTTTGTAGTGACTGTTGGAGCCACATGATCCAGTGTGTGTGAATAAGCAGGGGCTAGCATGGGGTTTGAAACTAGGCAATAAACCAGACCCAGCCTCCTGGCAATGTGAATGTGGACTCTAATGAGGCAGTTAAGGGTATGACCTTAAATGAAGGACATTTACAACTTTATTAGGCAAGACTAGACCCCAACTGAGCTCAGGAATACTGTTATGCTGGGCTTACTCTAAAGCTTATTTAAACCATATTCTCTGCCTGTAGCTACCTTAAAATGGGCTATGGGATATATTCATTATTTTCTATCCTTTCTGTTCCCGTGGCATGACAACGTTTGTGATATGGATAAAATTTAATTATTTGTGAAAACTTTATTTTATAATATCAATTCATACTTCAAAATAATCATTGATATTTTAATTTTTTAATTTAATTTAATTTAATTTTTTAATATTTTTAATTTTTTATTGTGTTATGATATTCACCATATAATACATCATAAGTTTTTGATGTAGTGTTCCATGATTCATTGTTTGCATGTAATACTTGGTGCTCCATGCAATCTGTGTCCTCCTTAAGACCCATCACTTCGCTGACCCATCCTGCTACCCTACTTATCTCTGAAAGCTCTGTTTTTTCCCAGAGTCCATAGTCTCTCATGGTTCATCTTCCCTCCTAACTGCCCCCCCCTTCATTTTCCCTTCTTTCTCCTAATGTCCTCTGTGCTATTCCTTATGTCTCATAAGTAAGTAAAACCATATAATAAATTACTTTCTCTGCTTGACTTATTTCACTCAGAATAATCTCCTCCAGTCCCATCCATGTTGATGCAAAAGTGGGTTATTCATCCTTTCTGATAGCTGAGTAATAGTCCATTATATATATGGACTACGTCTTCTTTATCCATTTGTCTGTTGAAGGGCATCTCTGCTCTTTCCCCAGTTTGACTATTGTGGATATTGATGTTATGAATATTGGGCTGCAATGGTCCTTCTTTTCACTACATCTGTGTCTTTTGGGGTAAATACCCAGTAGGGCAATTCCAGGGTTATACGGTAACTCTACTGTTAATTTTTTGAGGAAACTCCAGGCTGTTTTGTAAAGTGGCTGCACCAACTTGCATTCCCTCCAATAGTGTAAGAGGGATCCCCTTTGTCCACATCATCTACAACATTCTTGCCTTGTTAATTTTTGCCTTTCTAAATGGTATAAGATGGTATCTCAATGTGGTTTTGATTTCACTTTCCCTGATGGCTGAAGATGATGAACATTTTTTCATGTATCAGTTAGCTACTTGTATGTCTTTAGAGAAGTGTCTGTTCATGTCTTCTGCCCACTTTTTGACTTGGTTATTTGGTTTTTGGCTGTTGAGTTTCAGAAGTTCTTTATTGATCTTGAATGTCAGTCCTTGGTCTGTAGTGTCATTTTCAAATATCTTCTCCCATTCTGTGGGTTGCCTCTTTGTTTTGTTGACTGTTTCCTTTGCTGTGCAGAAGTTTTTTATCTTGATGAAATACCAAAAGTTCATTTCACTTTTGTTTCCTTTGCCTTTGGAGACATGTCTTGAAAGAAGTTGCTGTGGCCAATGTCGAAGAGGTTACTGCCTATGTTCTAATCTAAGATTTTGATAGATTCCTGCCTCATGTTGAGGTCTTTTATCCATTTTGAGTTTATCTTTGTGTATGATGTAAGAGAATAGTTGAGTTTCATTCTTCTATGTATAACTGTCCAATTTTCCAAGCACAATTTGCTGAAGAGACTGTCTTTCTTCCACTGGATATTTTTTCTTGCTTTGTCAAAGATTAGTTGACCATAGAGTTAAGGATCCATATCTGGGCTCTCTACTCTGTTCCTTTGGTCTGTGTGTCTGTTTTTGTGCCAGTACTATGCTGTCTTGGTGATCACAGCTTTGTAGTATAGTTTGAAGTCCGGCAACATGATGTCCCCAGCTTTGTTTCTCTATTTCAACATTTCCTTGGCAATTCAGGGTCTTTTCTGGTTCAAATTTTAGGATCGTTTATTCCAGCACTTTGAAAAATTCCGATGGTATTTTGATCAGGATGGTGTCGAAAGTGTAGATTGTTCTGGGTAGAATAGACATTTTAACAATGTTTATTCTTCCAATCCATGAGCATGGACTACTTTTCCATCTTTTTTTGTGCTCACTTTTTTTCTAGAGTGTTCTGTAGTTCCTCAGGTATAGATCTGTACCTCTTTGGTTAGGTTTATTTCAAGGTATTTTATGGGTTTTGGTGCTCTTGTAAATGGAATCAATTTTCAAATTTCTCTTTCTATGGTTTCATTGTTAGTGTATAAGAAAGCAACTGATTTCTGTGCATTGATTTTGTATCCTGCCACATTACTGAATTGCTGTATTAGTTCTAGTAATTTGAAGGTGGAGTCTTTTGGGTTTTCCACATAAAGTATGTGAACTGCAAAGAGAGAGAGTTTGACTTCTTCTTTGCCAATTTGAATACCCTTTATTTCTTTTTGTTGTCTGATTGCTGTTGCTAGGAATTCTAGTACTATGTTGAATCATAATGGTGAGAGTGGGCAACCTGGTCATGTTCTTGATCTTAATGGAAATGCTCTCATCTTTTCCTCATTGAGAATGATATTTGCTGTGGGTTTTTCATAGATGGATTTTATGAAATTGAGGAATGTTCCCTCTACCCCTATATTCTGAAGAGTTTTGATCAGGAAAAGTTGCAATATTTTGTCAAATGCTTTTTCTGAATCAATTGAGAGAACCATTGTTTCTTCTCTCCTCTTTTATTAATCTGTTCTATCACATTGATAGACTTGTGAATGTTGAACCACCCTTGCCTGCCAGGGATAAATCCCACCTGGTCATGGTGGATAATACTTTTAATGTACTGTTGGGCCCCATAAGCTAGGATCTTGTTGAGAATCTTGGCATCCATATTTATCAGGGATATTGGTCTCAAATTCTCCTTTTTGGTGGGGTCTTTGCCTGGTTTGGGGATCAAGGTAATGCTGGTCTCATAGAACAAGTCTGGAACTTTTCCTTCTGTTTCTATTTTTTGAAAAGGCTTCAGGAGAATAGTATTATTTCTTCTTTGACTGTTTGGTAGGAATCCCCAGGGAATCCATCCGGTCCTGGACTCTCCTTTTTTGGGAGGTTTTTGATTACTCCTTCAATCTCATTGTCAGTTATTGGTCTATTCAGGTTGTCAGTTTCTTCCTGTTTCAGTCTTGGTAGTTCATAAGTTTCCAGGAACGCATCCATTTCTTCTAGGTTGCTTAACTTATTGGTATATAGCTGCTGATAATAATTACTGATGATTGTTTCTATTTCCTTGGTACCAGTTATGATCTCCCCCTTTTCATTCATAATTTTATTAATTTGGGTCCTTTCTCTTTTCTTTTAGATTAATCTGGCCAGTGGTTTATTGATCTTATTAATTCTTTCCAAGAACGATCTTCTAGTTTTGTTGATGTGTTCTACTGTATCTCTGGTTTCTAATTCATTGATCTCTGCTCTAATCTTAATTATTTCCCTTCTCATGCATGGGGTATGCTTAATTTGTTGTTGATTTTCCAGTTCTTTAAGGTGTAAAGAGAATTCATGTGTTCGGGATTTTTCTATTTTTTTTTTGAGTGAGGCTTGGATGGCTATGTATTTTCCCCTTAGGACTGCCTTTGCCATATCCCATGGGTTTTGGACCAATGTGTTTTTGTTCTCATTTGTTGCCATGAATTAAGTTCTTCTTTGATTTCCTGGTTAACCCAAACATTCTTGAGCAGGATGGTCTTTAGCTTCCAAGTGTTTCAATTTCTTCCAAACATTTTCTTGTGATTGTGTTCCAGTTTCAAAGCATTGTGGTCTGAGAATATGCAGTGAATAATCTCAATCTTTTGGTATTGGTTGAGACCTGATTTATGACCCAGTATGTGGTCTATTCTGCAGAAAGTTCCATGTGGTGCTCGAGAAGAATGAGTATTCTGTTGTTTTAGGGTGGAATGTTCTGTATATATCTATGAGGTTCATCTAATCCAGTGTGTTGTCTAATCCAGTGTGTCATTCAGAGCTCTTGTCTCTGTTGATTTTCTGCTTAGATGATCTGTATATTGTTGAGAGTGGAGTGCTAAGGTCCCTTCCAATTAATGCATTATTATCAATATGTCTCTTTATTTTGATTAACAGTTGGCTTATGTAGTTGGCTGCACCCATGTTGGGGTCATAGATATTTATAATTGCTAGATCTTCTTGTTGATGAATGATAGAGTGTTCTTCTGTATCTCTGACTACAGCACTTATCATAAAATCTAATTTGTCAGATATGAGGATTACTATCTCAATTTACTTTTGAGGTCCATTGACATGAAAGATGGTTCTCCATCCCTTCACTTTCAGTCCTTGTTGATGAATGATAGAGTGTTCTTCTGTATCTCTGACTATAGTGCTTAGCATAAAATCTAATTTGTCAGATATGAGGATTACTATCTCAATTTACTTTTGAGGTCCATTGGCATGAAAGATGGTTCTCCATCCCTTCACTTTCAGTCTGGATGTGTCTTTAGGTTCAAAATGAGTCTCTTGTAGACAGCATATGGATGGGTCTTATCTTTTTATCCAATTTGCAACCCTGAGCATTTAGGTTATTCACATTGAGAGTGATTATTGAGAGATATGATTTTATTGTCAGCATGTTGCCTGTAAGGTCCTTGTTTCTATAGGTTGTCTCTGTAGATTTCTGTTCTATATCACTCTTGGGGTCTTGATTCTTTTATAAGAACCCCCCTTAGTATTTCTTGCAGGACTGCTTAGTGGCCACATAATCTCTCAGTTTTTGCTGTTCCTGGAAGCTCTTCATCTCTCCTTCTATTCTAAATGACAACCTTGCCAGATAAAGTATTCTTGGCTGCATGTTCTTCTCATTTAGTGCCATGAATATGTCTTGACAGCTCTTTCTGGCTTGCCAGGTCTCTGTGGACTGGTCTAACGTTACTATGATATTCCTCCCTCTGTATGTAATGAATCTCTTCCACCTAGCTGCCCTTAAGATGTTTTCCCTCATTTTAAGATTTGTGAGTTTCACTATCACATGCCTGGGGGTTGGTCTGCCCTCCTTGATCTGGGGGGTGTTCTCTCTGTCTCTAGGACAGAAAGGCTTATTTCATTCCCCAGATTAGGAAAGTCCTCAGCTACAATTTGCTCAACTATACTTTCTAATCCTCTTTTTTCTCCACCCCCTCAGAGATCCCAATAATTCTGACATTGGAACGTTTCATGGCATCATTTACTTCTCTTATTCTGTTTTCATGGATTCTCAGCTGTTTGTTCCAGGCCTCCTCCTGATCCTTCTCCCTATCAATTTGTCTTCTAGATCACTAATTCTTTCTTCTCCTTCATTTACCCTAGCTGTTTGAGTATCTAGATTAGATTGGATCTCATTGATAACATTTTTAATTTCTGCCAGATCAGCTCTCGTTTCTGTCCTTAGAGAATCTATGTTGCCATTATTGGTTTTCACCAACCTAGCTATTGTCTGCATAACTGTTACTCTGAAGTCTATTTCCGACATCTTGCTTTTATACATATCCAATAGTCCTGTGGCAGAGGTCCCAGTCTCTGAATTTTTCCTATGTTGGGGGTTTCTCCTCCTAGTCATTCTGGTAAGAGGTGGTTAAGGGAACGTACAGAGTCCAAATTCTTGACCACAACCCAAGCAAGATACACCTGTTTTATAGAGACCTTAAGGTTATCAGCCTCTTGTTCTTTCAGCCTGTCTCGTCAGGGAGTGGCCTGCTGTGCTGCTACTTAGGAAACCCTAATTGGGAAGAATTGCCCTGCCCACTTGGGGGAGGGGATGGGTTCAGTGAAAACCGTTTTGGGGGGACTTTTGTTCTCTGGCGGCTTTCCCTGGTACCTTTTGCATTTCTTCCAAGAGTCAGAGTAGAAGTGACCGTATCCAATCCTCTGTCTCAGAACAGAGAGATCACAGTCTGTTCTCCAGGAAGCCCTGCAGGCCACAGTGACTCCATTTTTTGTCTGTGCTGTTAAAAACCACAGCATCCTGGGAAGTCTGCATGGCATGGTCTGTTATGTGTCTGCCTTCAGCTCGGGTCATGATCCCAGGATCCTGAGATCAAGTCCTGCATCAGGCTTCTTGCTCAGTGGGGAGCCTATTTCTCTCTCTGTCTCTGCCTGCTTCTTTCCCTGTGCACCCTCTCTCTCTCTTTATCTACCTCTCCCTCTCTGACAAATAAATAAAAAAATATATTAAAAAACAAAAACACAGTATCCTGGGTTGTGTGCCCCACAATAACACTCCCAGTTCTTGCTTCCACATCCAGGTACATCTCTGCCCTTTGTGCTTCTAAAACCACCAGTTGCCCCCAGTTTACACACGCCCTCCCACAGCTCTAGATTTCAGTCTGGGGACTGCCCTAAGGTCCTTTCCCTATGGCTACTGGTCTGCAAGTCTGCACCTGGTCCCTAGTGCTGGATGCTTTTGCACTCCTGTGTTATTTCATCTTCCTGGCGCCAGCGCTAATGGCAGCTCCCTCCCCCTTCTGTTTATCTTCTGATATCTGCCTGCAGAATCACAGCTCTCCACTTCATACCCAGAAACCAGCCACCAGAGATATTCTGTTGGTATAGATCTTGATATATCTTCTTACATCTCAGGCTGATTTTGTGGGTGTTAAGAGTGGTCTGGTAGATATCCAGCTCAATTCAGGGGACCGGTTGAAATAGGGTCCCCTACTCCTCTGCCATCTTGGCCCCCTTCCTCATTGATATTTTCTGGTGCAGGTTCAATTTATTGTAATTTATTCCAATTAGAACAAATTTCTGATTGAGTACCAATGACTTAAAATTTAATACTAAAATTTTTCTGTCATTGGTACTTAAGCAGAAATTTTTATAGACATTTTTATAAACATATACTTACTTGTGTTAAAATTTAAGATTTAAATTTGAAAAATTTAAAATTTAACACTAACTAGTGTTAAAATTTATTTCACCAGGAGTGTTCTAGACAAAATTGAGATTAAACTTGTTAAAAGCTTTCAATGTTGAACAAGTTCATAACATACAGTGGATACACAGCAATAGAAAAGAATTTTCTCACCAATTCTGTTTTACAGTGTCTCAATTTCTGGTAGTTAGTAGAACAAGAGCAGATCAAAATAACTTTTTATGTATTTTAAGATATGGCATATTTTTCTAATACTTGATATAGATCTCTTTGAATTTGGACATCTCGTATGCATATCTGTATTTGGAAATGCAAGACAAACATAAAGGATAGAGAAAATGTTACAAATCCTAGCATCTTTAGATGATAAGACATGAGTCAGTAGATTAGAGAGTGCACACATCATAATGCTATGATCAAATGTCTCAAGGCTGATTCAAATCACAAATCATACTACGTTTAAATGGGTTGGTTAGACAGATTTAAGTGGAATAGATGTAGCAAAATTCTTCATTACTTCTAAAATCACTGCTATGCATAGCATAGCTCCTAACAACCTTCTCAATCTGTCCTTTCTCTGCTTTGTTGCTGTGGGATATTCTTTAGACCCTAAAGTCCTTTTACTTTTCCCAAAGGTCACATTTTGTCTGATGCTTTTTAATAAATTCACTATATTTCTTGAGAAAGCTAAATTTGTGTTGTTAAACTTTCTCCATATTTAAATCTTACAAAAGTGATTCATTTCATAATCTTGACATTTTTGACCAGACTCAGGAAGCTAAGGAGAGCACTGCAAAGTTGAATAGCAATTAGCAATTAGGATCATTTTTAACTAGAAGAAAATCACCATTAGAGTATCCTATTTCTCTAAAATGGTTCCCCATTAAGGGGAGGGGGAAAAACAAAACAAAACCTGACATTGGCTAGTAAAAGTCATTAAAAGAAACATAATACAACTGCAAATGGAAAAGATACTGCCAGAAAGAAAATGGCATGACTAAGAGCCTTGCAACTGTAGTTAGCAGTGAAGAACTACAGCCTTTTCAATAGTAAATCACATTTACTGTAATAAGGGAATGTAAAGTTTTTTCCTCAAATATATTCTAGCTCCTTTAATACACGTAATTGGTCATTGTGAATAACAAAGCCAACACTTGAGGCATTGATGGAAAAAGCATTTTTAAATTATTTATATTATTAAATACCAAATAGTACCACATAATTTAGAAAGTGTGTAATTTTTTGAACTTAATGAAGCTCATTAATTCTTCCCAACACAGTAAGTATTTACTAGCTGACACAATAGTAAAAGTTCCATTTCCAGGCCACTAGCTGAGCTATTGTAGTAGAGAGTATATTTCACAAATTGATTCAAAGCATTCTCTTTAGGCTCTCAGTAAGTAGGTACAGTAAAAAGTAGTACTGTCCTGTGAGTCAGTTAGTCTTACTCTAGTTAAATATATACCCAGAGAAAGAAAACCATGCAGCATTTCAGAATCTGGGCTTGAAATCAATTTATGTTGAGAACCAAAATGTCTCCTTTATAAATATTTATAGGAAAGGATTTCAGATTATATGTTCAGCATTGAATGGTGCATATTATTCTTATTAATGTTTCATAAACATTTGTACAAAAAACAATATGCTTTACTTTGCTTCTAAGTATTAAGTAGAATTATTGCAGCATCTGCTTCCAATGGTTGAGTGCACAAGCTATTCATGCCTTGTCGTAAATTCTGTGATGCATTAAGATGTCATTAAATGTACCTTCTGTGGTTGTCTCCTAATTTACATACCTTGTAAATCATCAGGTAAAAATCAAGTGAACTGGGGAATAGTCTCCTATGCTCTTTCCTTCTGCCACAGACTGAGTGCAATTCATATTCTTCTCTGTTTCAGGCTCCAGCCACCTCTCATACCTCATCTCGGAGACTGTCTCAGAACATGTGAAAACGTGGTTAATGGACACAATTATTAATCGTGTTTAAAAGGTGTCTGTCATTGTGCAGAAACAAACTTGGGAAATAAGTAGGAGATTATAGATGAGGTTAGGCATACCAGTTAAATTTAGCATCTCTGTTGTAAAGGAGAGGCTGCATTTCCAGGGATCCAACAAGTACAAAGAAAATGGAAAAACACTGGGGGACCAACACCTTCTCTTTTCTCTCAGTCCTATTTTAAATGCCCTCACGGTATGGTTCCTAGAACCATGGAATCTCCACATTAGAAAAGGCTTACAGCTCACCTGGTGTAAACCTCCCCCCACCCCATTGCAGGATTCCTCCAGATTAGGATCCATCTGTTGTCTGAACACTTCCAGTCATGGGAACCCCACAGTCTGGTAAAAAAAATAATAATAATAATAATAACCCACTCAGTTTGACATTTGGGATGGCTTGCTTTTCAGTTTTAGAAGGATTTTCCTTATTTAACTTTTAACCCCTTGTCTCCTCCTGTTTCACAATTGTAACAGTGGTGATTTTGCTTCAGTTTCAATAGCCAAATTGGAATCTTCTCATGTTGAGCGAGTGCTGCTGCTTTGTTAAGGAAACTTGCCTTAGTTCAGGCGTTTAGTTCAGAAACTACTGTGAAAACTAACAGTTTCAGGCTACTTGGCTAAGTCAGTTTAAGGGTGCTGGAAAATTGAGCAGAAAGAACACATGTGCATTTTTATAAGAGAGGACCTAGAACATTAATAATAATTTTTTGTACTGCAGAGAAAGATAAGATATCTTAGCAATTTTAATGTTGACCCCTGTGTTTTGTACTGAAGTTTGGATGAGATTAATATTTCACAGAAGTCAAACATAAGATTTTTTTTTGAGAACAGTGTCATTGAAAATGGATAACTTTACATGGAATTTTATATCCAAGACCCAGAAAAGGGGAGAATGATAAGTGTATTAGTCAGAGTTCTCTAGAGAAACAGAACCAATAGGAAATATATGGGTATATATAAGAGGATATTTGTTTATCAATGGCTCACACAGTTGTGGAGGCCAAAAAGCACCATGATCTACTCTCTGAGCTGAAGAACCAGGAAAGCCAGGGGGCAATTCAGCCTAAGTCTGAAGGCCTGAGAAACACAGGGGAAAGGAGGTCACTGATGCAAGTTCCAGAGTTTGAGGACCTGAAAAGAAGGGAAAGGGAAGCTGTCAGTCCCAGTTTAAGAAGAGAGTGGGGCATTCATGCTTCCCCTGTCTTGCTGTTCTATTAGAGCACTCAAGGGATTAGACAGTGAGGGTGGATCTTCTTGACTAAGTCTACTGATTCAATTGCTAATTTCTTCTGGAAACACCCTCACAGACACACCCAGAAATAATTTTTACTAGCTCTGTGGGCATCCGTTAGCCCAGTCAAATTGAACCAAAATTTTGCCAGATTAAATCAGTTTGTTTCATTTTAAATTGTTTTTCTTCCCAAAAAATGTTGTCTAGCAAATATATGTGTTTGTTTGGGGTTTTCTTCAGGGTCATATTTTTCCGTTATGTTATGTGATTTACAGGTTACAAAACAATTCCAACCACTAACACCATAGAGGTCACTTGTCATGGGTTTATACTAGAAAATGAAGCTCTAAACTTTTGCCTTAGAGAGGAAGACATGGTTACCAAGTGATGGGCAATTTTAAAAAACACTGTGACATACAGAAAAGCTTCTTGCTTTTCCTTGTTGTTTCTGCTCAAAATACACACATCAGTCTTTGCAATGGTGAGTCCTTGAATTGCTATCAAAAGGAGCATGGTGAGAAATGACAATTCCCTGCAGTCTCTAAGCCTGTTAAAGCACCAAGAGTTTCTCTTTGCTTTCATCCCCCAGAAAAACACTCCAGTGTCCTGAGGAATCAAGAGAAGGGAGGAAGATGAATACAGGGGTGGAGAGGTCAGCAATAGGAAAGCAGAGAAAGTTGTTCCCTTTAAAAATGTATTAAAATAGTGCACAATACTCTAATATATCATTTTGCAACATGTTTTCCCTTTGAGGCACTAGAGATGATGCCAAGGAGCGGGTATCAGGAGAAAAGTGTAGGCAGCAGAAAGAAATCCAAGAGTATGAGTTTCTCTGACATTTTTCTCCTCTTCCATCTGTGAGGTTTCAATGGGTACACCAGGTCTGGGAAACTAATTTTAAATGTCACTCTCATCAGAGCACAGTCATATTTTCTATCAAATGGAAAAGCAGATCCATACTCAATAATAACACATACACAAGATTAAACCTGTGTTAAGTCAGCTTTTCGGATGAAATTAAGATCTTGTTAATGTCAAGGAAAACAAGCATATACTTCCCACATGTTATAATTTAGAAACTAAAATTCCCCTGTCTCTTAATCAGTGATAATTAAATAATTCTCTGAAATGAGGTTATGCATACAGTGAGGTGCTGGAAAGCTAATATGAAAAAGTTCAGTTAAAAAAAAGAAACATGTCTTCCCTTATTTTGAAATCATATAAGTTTATGCATGAAAGATTTCACAGGAAAAATATAAGAAATACTTGCAGGTTATACCATGCCTTGGAGTCAACCTCAGTTTTACATAAATTCACTTATCTTCTCCTTTGTCATTGGAAAATTGAGGTTATTTTATGTCAGTCTTAACCAAGGGCAACAGGACACTTGGTAGAGGAAATGGGACTAAAGCTCCCGGCTCCCAAATAACACTCCATGTTTTTCCATACACAACACATGGAAAAGTGCAGCAGCTTTGCATTTTCATTTTTATAACTTTAACCATATGGAATTCTGGGTACCAGAAATTATAACATTACAACATAATAATGATATATATCATGTTTTGCATTCTATGTGCTATACACACTACTAGGTAATTTGTATCCATTTATTCTGGCTGAGGCAAGGAAAGTTTGATTGAGTACAACTTAAACCCTCACACAAGCTTAGAGAATGACTCATGAGCCTGAAGTTTTGAAGGAGATTTTACAGTTTGACTTCAGGAAGTATAGTAGTTAGAATATTCTGAGCTCCCTGTTCCATTTCTAAATTCTCTAGTTCTATTTCTCTTTTCATATCTATTCTGTTTTACACTATGCTATCTTTCATTCTCTTCAAAATTCTTATCTTCTGCTTTCTGGAACTTTGACAGGCCAGGAGACTTTGAACAACCATAGATCCATTAACCTCTGATAACTTCAAAGACCAAAAGCCAAACTTCTGAACTTCTCTCTCCTTCACTGATATTTTAATTGATAAGTAAGAAAATCTGATTATCTTACTCCCTTTTATTAACCACAATGAAGTTTTTATTAAATCTACACAGGTCAGTTGATAACTATCTTCTAAACACACACACAGGGGCACCTGCGTGGCTCAGTGGTTAAGCCTCTGCCTTCAGCTCAGGTCAGGATCTCAGAGTCTTGGGACCAAGCCCCACATCAGGTTCTCTGCTTGGCCAGGGCCTGTTTGCCCTCTCTCTCTGCCTGCCTCTCTGCCTACTTGTGATCTCTCTCTCTGTCAAATAGATGGGTAAAATCTTAAAAATAAATAAACACACACACAAACACACCCATACCCACACCCACACAGTTTACCTATCAAAATAGGCCATTTCTAAGGTCAGGTACCATGACTTATGCTTCTTTTATATCTTCCAGAATCCTGCGCAAACAGTCGGCAATGAATAAATAATATTCTGATCAGTTTAAATGTCCGTGGTTCCCTTGAATTTTTATACAATCGAAGAACATGTCCCTGAATTACTCCCTTGATGATTAACCATGGTTGTCTTCGGTTTCTAAAGTAATCCAAAGTATCTGACAAAGTCCACTCTCTCTGAAGTTTAATATACTCACATGGGAAATGATTCAAAAGACAATTTGAAATGATATTAAGAAATATTCTCTTTATATCCAGACAGTGGTATATAATGAAAAATAAACAAGGGCACCTGGGTGGCTCAGTTGGTTAAGTGTCTGCCTTTGGCTCAGGTCCTGAACCTGGAGTCCCAGGATTGAGTCCTGCATTGGGCTCCTGCTCAGCAGGGAGTCTGCTTCTCCCTCTGACCCTCCCCTTTCTCATGCTATCTTTCTTTCTCCTTCTCTCAAATAAATAAATAATATCTTAAAAAAATAAACAAATAAACCATAGATCAATAGTCTAGATTCACTTCTCCCTCTAATAGTGCAAGTGTGGAGAAATTCTTAAAGCTCTCTTGTTTCAGTTTCCTCATCCAGCACCCATCTTGTACAATGGTAGGAGATGGAAGGAAATTAGACAAGAAGCTTCCCACTATGTTTCGTTCATTCTGAGTGTCCTATAGAACTCAGAGCTTTCTGGGAAAACCATAAAAGCCGCTTAAGGGAAAGTGGGTAAGATTGACAAGTTATTCCCTTCAAACCTTAACTGGGGAGCTCCATTTTTATTGGCTATTATCACTAAACATTAGAATTCTATGACATGCTTTCTTATGAAAAGATATCCTATTTTTATGTTATTATTTGAAAAGTCATGCTACAGAACTAAATTATATTTCAACTCTTAAGTTGTATGATATGAACAAGAGATGGTTATTTATGGTTTCTCATGGGTTAAAAGAATGGTCTGCCTCTCTTCACCTCTCACATTCTTCAACTTCTGTACAGAGTCCTACCACCTACATGACAGCCAGGAGAATGTCCCCATCTTGGAACCCTTGCAGGTATCATAGCAAAGGCCAAATGTTTACACTTGGAATTGAAAAAGGAAGCTCCTGGCTCACCACTCACAGCTTTCTGGTATCTCTGTCGTCAAATGCAACTGGCGCATACAGGACCTGCTCTGACTGCATTTATTTTATGGGCTAAACACCTAGAGGCTGGAGAACAAATAAAGGGGAAAAGTCTAAATGTGTATCAGAGGTCAAAATTATAAGTTTTGGAACTACTGCTTAAGGAGGACACATGTGATTTTGTGGATTTTTAAAAATCTGTTGTATTTATGATCAGATTTCTTTCTCTGGAGCTAAGGTAGGGAAAGGCAAATGGAATATAGTAGTGGAAATTAGTATATTTATTAGCATTTTATCTTTGAGCATCAGCGAGGCATTTTGCTGTGTCGAATACTGAATTAGACACAGTTGTTTTCCAATGACCTCATTTTTTTTGGTTAGAATATTTTCTATCACTATCCAAGTTTAATCAATTCTCATGCCAAAAAGCAACAGAGAACCCATTAGAGACATTAATTTCTGTTGGACAGTGTTTTGAGAAGCATGATAGGTGGTTTTCCAATGTTAGGTTCATTTTTCTGTGTGATAATTCAGGATCATCTGTGTCATGCAGGTGGTCTCTCCTTGCCATAGTTTTTCTTGACAGAAATACTGAAGAATCAGTTCACAAATATTCTAGAAAACTATCCCCGACCCAGTTGTTTTTCATTTGAACTATGGTGGATATTGTATGTAAGGAAAAAGAGTTAATAATCACAAATTTCTATATATATAAATATATATATTTCTTTGATGGTTATATATTAAATCACACAAAAATAATTTAATACACTCACACCCTCCCCCAAATATTTTCTATGTTCATCAAATAAATTTTGCTGCTCTTATAGATATGAAAGTTACATCCACTCACATCTTAAGTCACTGAGTGTCTCTATCAGTAAGTGTTGTGTTTTGTTACTTGTAGCTAAGACTAGACTCCAGCAACTAAAATGAACAAGTGTTTATCTTCTCAAAAAAGAACATCAGCAGCCATTACTAGATTGGTGGGTGAGGTGACTTCATAATGTCATTAAGCAACTTAGACTCCTTCTATTTATCTGCTGCATGCACATCTTTCTGTGCCTATCCAAAGTGAGATGGGATCAGAACTCTAAATTCTGTTTACATGTTGCAGCAAGAGGAAGGGCAAGGGAAAGGAAAGGGCAAAGGACAAAGGACTCCCCCTAGATAATTTAGTTCCATTTAAGGAGGCTTTGCAAAAGTCCTACTAATAGCTTGTATCTATATCTTATTGGTGAGAATTTACACATATGGCCACAACTAGTAAAGGAGGAAGCTGTAAATGTAATGTTTTAGCTATACCACAGGGCCACTTAAATAAAATGTAGGATAGAAGTGGGAGAGTATTTTTTCTTAAGAAAGGAAAGAAAGGATATCGAGTAGTAACTAGCAATTTCTGGCTCATGTGGCCAGGTGTTTATTTAATTATTTTCTCAATGCCTTCATATTTTTATTGTGTTTAATCCCTAAATTGTATTGCTCCCTAACTATGCATGCTAATGGACAGGTTGGTTCATAGAATTCCATATATAGACTCAATGATAGTTAGAAAAGTATTACTAAATGTGTGTGTGTGTTTTTTTTAAGATAATTGAGGCAGGTTTATTTACACTATATTAAAATAATTTTAAAGAGCAAGTCTATAAACTTTGAACACTTAGTTTAGCCAAGTTGATACAGGCAGACAGCTAAACTCTTTCTGAGGAAATCTTAATGATTCAGATTATGAAGAGACTGATAATGTAACATTAAAAATCTGAAAATAATATTATGAATTATAGAGAGAATTAGGTTGATTTTTATAAATAAATGAAACATCTGTCATGTTTTATCCTTATAGAATTTTTCACTAAATAAGAAAATGTGACTTTATATTTGACTTTATGTTTATTTCAATTCAGTAAATGTAACATATAGTATAAATGTGTACTTCTCAAATGAATAGCAAAAAATAATAACTTTAAATGAAATACAAGGTTGTGAAGAAACTCTATGGTATCTATAGATTAATCTCAAATAATCTGGAATACCAATTTTTCAGGTATTTGGCCAATTCTAGTGATTAGGATATGTATGATGTTAGTGAAATGACCACTAACTTCATAAGAATGCCAAGCTACTAGGAAATGTTTTGTTGTTGTTGCTGTATTTAGCAATTCTTCCCTTTAGCTATGTGGTATAACTGAAACACTTGTTTCATAGGATAACACTAGTCTACTCAGTTGATTGCATTATAGCAACTTTTAAATTTTTTTTCTTTATTTATTTGAAAACATTTTCACACAACATGGTCTCAAAGCATTTTACACCTTAAAAGACTGGTATATCTCAAAATCTTGTGTAAAATATTTTCATCTCAGTACAATTTCCACAACATACAAGGATTGCACAAACATAGACCAGCATGCTAGCCCTTGGGATTCAAGTCCCACTTATCTTCAGGTTCAATTAGACAGAGGCCATCAGAAAAACTGAGAATGAGCTTAGTTAGTCCAATTTAGCACCTAGTGAAGAAATTATCTCTACATCCCTTCTGGCAGATCATCAGTAAGATTTTTGTAAACTTCAGAATCTAAGAATATTTCTTTCTTTATATTTTTTTAAAGCTGTCTTTTAAACTCCCTTCTCCCCTTCCAGGTTCTTTGGCTGGTCTAATAATTAAACAGACAGATTAGCAGTAGAAAAACAAATTTAATATTGTATGTAAAGGATCCCCAAAGATATGAGACTCAAAGAAATTACCGAAGCAGGCAGTTTTTATATCTTTTAGAGACAAAAACAATAAATTTGTGAAGAATTGACAAGATAAAGAAGTTTGGGCTTGGGGTAGCAAATTTGTGAGGATGTTGCATAGTTTGTACTATCTTTATGGCCCTCAATTTCCTCTCTCTGACAATAGGGGTGTCTCCTACTCTCCTGGTATAAGGAAAGTACCTTAATGTGGGACATTTATTTCCTTCTTTGAAGGGGACAACAGAGGGTTAGAAGAAGGACTTCTTGCACTTGCTGTTTCTTAAATAACTTTACTTTTTTAAAGATTTTATTTATTTATTTGACAGAGAGAGAGAGAGCACACAAGCAGGCAGAACAGCAGGCAGAGGGAGAGGGTTCTGAAGCAGCCTCCCCCTGAGCAGAGAGCAGGACATGGGATTCAATGCCAGGACCCTGGGATCATGACCTGAGACAAAGGCAGATGCTTAACCAGCTGAGCTACCTGGGCACCCCTCTTAAATAACTTTAATTCAAAATAATCAGGGGTAGTGTATTTTGCTCTCCTTCAAGTTTCATACTCTCCATGTACTCCCATGTACTGCTCTAACTTCATCCTGTAGCATGACACAGAATCAGAAACCTGTAGAATGACACAGCATCAGAATAACTTCTATTTTTACACATTGGGAACAATAAACATACCTTTCCTATTTTTCTTCCTCTCAAGCTAAGCATCCCATCTCCCTCCATTTCCCCTCATGTAACAGAGCTCTTAGAGCATTAACCAGCTCCTTCCAATTTTTTGGCCTTATAATAGGTTTTTCATTTGCCACATTCATGTTAAAGTGTGCTCCTCTAATAAACAGAGAAATCAAGATATGGCTGAAACTTTCACCTCCCTTGCTTGAGATGCATTTCCAATACAGCCTAAAGTAATTTATCTCTGTTTGCAGCTACAGTTCTGTGTTGTCTCAGTATGAGCTTATAGTCAATTAAAATCACTAGGTCACTCTTATTTAAAATTCAGTTAAGTCCGCTCTCACAAAAACATAATGAAAGACATTTTCAGCAGCCTTGTTGACAGATGTCTATAACCCTCCCTCACTATCTCAGTTAAATAATCCTATCAAAACAGGAGAAAAGTCAGGAAAAATAATTTTTTTTTAATTCTCAGTAAACAGAGTCATAACTACAAATAATTTCCTAAGTCCTGACATGATTTTATTTAATCTTGTTGAGTTGTGGCCAAGATCACTTGTCTATATTTTTAGAGGTTAGGCTTCCACAAAAAAGAAGGAAGGAGGGAGAGAGGGAGAAGTAGAGGGAAGGAGGAAGAAGAAGATATTTGCATTCAATATTAGGTCAGTCTAGACCTGGTGTCTTAGTTTCTTTAGACTCTATAAGAGAATACTATAGACTTGGCAGCTAATTAAAAATAGAAACTTACTTCCTGCAGTTCCAGAGGTTGGGAAGTCCAAGATCAAGGCTCCTGTAGATTTGGTTTCTGGTGAGAGCCCACTTTCTGGTTCTTAGAAGGTTGTTTTCTTGTTGGATTCTGATATAGTAGAAGAGGCTAGAGAGCTCTCTTGGGTCTGATTTATAAGGTCACTAATCACATTCATGAGGGCTCCAACCTCATGACCTAATCATCTCTCAAAGCCTCCAGCCACCACCTCCCAATACCTTCACTTTGGGGGTTCGGATTTCAGTATATCAATGGCGGGGGAAGGGAGGACAAACATTCAGCCCATACTACCTAGGTACTTTAAACATCTTGTAGCACCTTCAAGGTTAAGTCCTGATTGTCCTCCTGTTCAAAATAATTTAGTTATGATAAAAAATATGACTTCTCACTCAATTTTTCTTATATGCTGTCTCTGAGGTTGTAATCATCATAATAACTACTATATTATGAGCTGGGCATTATTCTTGAGGACTTTGCATGTCCTGATGCATTGGATTCCAGTCACAGCCTTCTTAAGTCAAGCTAGCTATCCTCATCCCTCTCTCAGAAATAAGAAAGTGATGGGGCACCTGCGTGGATCAGTGGGTTAAAAAGCCTCTGCCTTCGGCTCAGGTCATGATCTCAGGGTCTTGGGACTGAGCCCCGCATCAGGCTCTCTCCCTATTTGTGATCTCTGTCTGTCAAATAGATACATAGAATCTTTAAAAAAAAAAAAAATGAGAAAGTGAGACTCAGAAAAGGTAAGCAATTGCACTGGGTCACAGACTGTATCAAAATATACTCACAGATGGGCTATAGAAACAGTGCTTCTAACTGCCACACCATTTTGCTTGAAAGTGATCATATATGGGGTTATGCAGTCAAATGCAGACCCCGAAACGAGTTGTTTCTTTTGAATTATTTTAATTTACAAATTAAGCACATACCACTCAGAGTTTTGTTTGCCTAACAACTATTGAAGAAGAGCCTGAATATTCCTCTTTTACAGTAATCAAAGTTCAAGTTTGTTTCAATTGTTGGGTCGCCAATGTTGGCTCCCCCCAATAATGGGTCTGTGATTAAAGAAGCAATACTGATACAAAGCAAAGTTCAAGCAAAGCTTTATTTAGCGCCAAGCATCGAGGATCAAACCTACCGGCTGGGGCCATGCCTCTTACAGAGAGCACGACCCCTGCCTACCTCACAGACTAACTTTTTTTTTTATTTTTTTTTTTATTTCTTTTCAGCGTAACAGTATTCATTGTTTTTGCACCACACCCAGTGCTCCATACAATCCGTGCCCTCTCCAGTACCCACCACCTGGTTCCCCCAACCTCCCACCCCCCACCCCTTCAAAACCCTCAGATTGTTTTTCAGAGTCCATAGTCTCTCATGGTTCACCTCCCCTTCCAGTTTCCCTCAACTCCCTTCTCCTCTCCATCTCCCCTTGTCCTCCATGCTATTTGTTATGCTCCACAAATAAGTGAAACCATATGATAATTGGCTCTCTCTGCTTGACTTATTTCACTCAGCATAATCTCTTCCAGTCCTGTCCATGTTGCTACAAAAGTTGGGTATTCATCCTTTCTGTTGGAGGCATAATACTCCATAGTGTGTATGTACCACATCTTCCTTATCCATTCATCTGTTGAAGGGCATCTTGGTTCTTTCCACAGTTTGGCGACCGTGGCCATTGCTGCTATAAACATTGGGGTACAGATGGCCCTTCTTTTCACTACATCTGTATCTTTGGGGTAAATACCCAGTAGTGCAATGGCAGGGTCATAGAGAAGCTCTATTTTTAATTTCTTGAGGAGTCTCCACACTGTTCTCCAAAGAGGCTGCACCAACTTGCATTCCCACCAACAGTGTAAGAGGGTTCCCCTTTCTCCACATCCTCTCCAACACATGTTGTTTCCTGTCTTGCTAATTTTGGCCATTCTAACTGGTGTAAGGTGGTATCTCAATGTGGTTTTAATTTGAATCTCCCTGATGATTAGTGATAATGAACATTTCTTTCATGTGTCTGATAGCCATTTGTATGTCTTCATTGGAGAAGTGTCTGTTCATATCTTCCGCCCATTTTTTTATATGATTGTCTGTTTTGTGTGTGTTGAGTTTGAGGAGTTCTTTATAGATACTGGATATCAACCTTTTGTCTGTACTGTCATCTGCAAATATCTTCTCCCATTCTGTGGGTTGCCTCTTTGTTTTGTTGACTGTTTCCTTTGCTGTGCAGAAGCTTTTGCTGTGATGAAGTCCCCAAAGTTCATTTTTGCTTTTGTTTCCTTTGCCTTTGGAGACATATCTTGAAAGAAGTTGCTGTGGCTGATGTCAAAGAGGTTACTGACTATGTTCTCCTCTAGGATTCTGATGGATTCCTGTCTCACATTGAGGTCTTTTAACCATTTTGAGTTTATCTTTGTGTACAGTGTAAGAGAATGGTCGAGTTTCATTCTTCTACATATAGCTGTCCAGTTTTCCCAGCACCATTTATTGAAGAGACTGTCTTTTTTCCACTGTATATTTTTTCCTGTTTTGTCGAAGATTATTTGGCCATAGAGTTGAGGGCCCATATCTGGTCTCTCTACTCTGTTCCACTGGTCTATGTGTCTGTTTTTATGCCAGTACCATGCTGTCTTGGTGATCACAGCTTTATAGTAAAGCTTGAAATCAGGTAACGTGATGCCCCCAGTTTTATTTTTGTTTTTCAACATTTCCTTAGCGATTTGGGGTCTCTTCTGATTCCATACAAATTTTTGGATTATTTTCTCCAGCTCTTTGAAAAATACAAGTGGAATTTTGATCAGAATGGCATTAAAAGTGTAGACTAACTTTTATAGAGCAAAGGCCATGTGGTTGAGCCTGGCCACACACAGGTGGCCAATGAGATTGCAACACACAGAGAAAGCTGCACAGTCATGCTAGGTCATACACGGGTGGCCAATTGAACTACAATTCACCCCATAGTAGTCATTTGAATTAGCCTATCACCTTGGTGAGAATTGGTGCCCAAAAGGCGGGGCCCACACTCCTTGGTAGCTAGGGAGACAGTATGCCTGCTTTACTGATTGGATGTCTCCACCTGACCGGACTCATCCCTGCATTAGGGCTTTTATCTCCACTTGACCTGACCCACCCTTGTATTTGGGCTCTGTTACCTGGGACTGGTTTCCCGGACTTGCTTTTAAATAAGTTCCCCTGGAGGGGGTGGGGCAGGACAGGGTCAATTTAAGTTTTACTGCATAAACAACGAAATGGCTGTTCAACAGAGGTGGGGCCACTCTGGCTAAATAGGCCCTTACACAATTTAGGGAGGGAACTGGTATATATTTATACACTGAGTGTCAACTTAGAGAAATGTTTTCATAAAAAAAGAAAAAAAAAAAAAACAATGATATTTTTATGGGCATTCTTCCATTACATCTTAGTTACCTGTTCAGAAGAAAGCATTTGATTGAACAGACACAATAAGATGTTAATGACAAATAACCACTAACCACTTGTCTCCTTTCTTTATACATATTTGCATGTTCAAAGAGAAACTTGTTAGCCAAAGAAACGGATGTCCCTTTTCTAATACTTGCCTTTCATTCATAAAGACAGTTTTACATCCTCACAATCCTTGCTTTTGACCTAGAGAAAAAGGATTTTTACTCATTTGAAATTGCCTTAGCGCTCAAACTTAATATGGATTAATCCTCAAATATAAATATAAATCACTGTTAATTTTATAAAGATCACTACCATAAGGAAAAATTACTATTACAGGTGTTCATCTTCAGAACAAAATATAAATTACAGCTCTAATCTCCTTGGAGATTTACTTTTCATATACCTGAAGTGCTTCATTATGCAACATTATTTTGTTATAAACATCTCATTGTTCTGTCTTGCAACCAGATGTGCTGAAGACAACTCTCTCACTCAAGGTAAATTATGTGAGAATGGAAAGGAAAGAAAATCGTTTCCTCTTTTATTCAGCTAGAATGTAAGCTATATCTTGACCTATGTAAAAATAGCTAAGGGCAACTTGAGAATCTTTAAGGAAAGTATAACTTCCCGAAATATCACTCTTAACTGTTTTAAGGGGAAAGAGAGAGAAATGAATTCTCACTTAGAATGTATTGGGATTCAGAAAATACACATAGTTAATTATATGCACAGTAGACAGGGTTCTACTGGCCTGAAGAAAGCGTTTTGTTTATTTTATGAAGGTTCATTAAGCCTAAGTTTACAATGTAGTACACAAACATTTGAGAAAACAATGTAACAGTTATTATGATGGTATATATAACTGGTAACTATTAAAGCTTTTTTTTTTTTTCCAAAACTGGGTTTTCTTTTGTTTGCTTTAAATATAAAACTATTACTATGTGTATGAAAATATTGCCTTGATTACCATTTTAACCACAACTGTAACAGGAGCTAGGATTTAAATCTGCTGCCTGGAAAGATTATTGGAGGAGGAAGCTTATCAAGGGCTATGGAGACATACCCAGAGACAGGGAACCAGGCAGGCCAGGTCACTGGCTCAAAGCATTGCACATACGGATGGATCATCAAATTCTCCAGCCAGAGGAGCTAAATTACAGCTATGAAAATAGGTTAGAATTTAGGGGCAAGATGCATTAAAGCCTGATGGAAGATGTATAATACCAACTGAGGTAAAATAAAATATAGGTCCTGAGACTAAACCAAAGTTAGTTCTTAGTGGCTCTTCTCTAGAAGAATTTTGCAGCAAATTATAGTATTTTTTTTAAATTTGGAGCAGCTTGAATGCACTATAGACCCATTAATGAGGGAGTCTTTGCAAGTATGAATATAACAGAAACTATTAAAAGAAGATAATGATCCTTTCATCACTGATTTAGTTGATTCCTTTGAGATCTTAAGAGATTCCAAGTCCTTTGGGCCTCAGGATCTTCTTTATTCAAAATTCTTCCTCCAGAGTCCTGCACGTTCTAGATTTAGAGTATGAGCCTTAAAAAGTAACAAGTACAAGTGTACCTTACATAAACACAACATGCAATAGTAAGATGAAATTTGGAGCTACTTCTCATAGCCAATCACTCAAGGTCAGAAGCTCCTTCCTGGGAAGATTTATTTTTCAAATACTTAAATGTTTCCAAATGGCACATCTGAAGAGTATAGAATAATGCAGAATGTGATTAATCTTAAAGTAAATTTTGAATTTATATTCAGATGGGGTGAATGTGTGTTAATCATGTTTAAGATTATGACTATAGTGGACAACTTTATCAATCCATAATTAAGATAATGATTTGACTTGATTTTCAATATTAGTGACCTTTTTAATGAAAAAAATCACAGAAAAAGCATTTCTTTGTAAAACCAAAAATTTTGCTTCAGTACAGTTATTGTTTGCCAGTGTCCATTCTAAATGAGAGTTTTTTAAAAAGTTGTCACTTGCTGATGAGAACTGAAGACATTACTACATATAAAAAATAGAATAAATTAATATCTCCTTCATATATGGAATTTCAGTTTAAACCATAATTGGGAAACATCATATAACCTAAAATACATAGGTAGATATACTCAAACATATATTTATATCATTGGTTTGAAAAATTACCATACTGTATCAGAAGTATACATTTTCTAGAACCCAGAAATAACCAGAGGTTGATGTATCTGGTCCAAAGTATGTATCCTGTTGTTCATATATTCTGTTAACAGAAGCCTAGATCTAAATACTTAGTTTCATTTGTTCTATTAAAATAGATTTCCATATTCAGAAAATAGAATTTGTTTTAATGAGAAGCAAAGAATCAGAAGGATAATGAAAATAATATTTAAACGCAAGGTTAAGATTCTGAAAGCATAATTAAGTGAGCCCATCCTCATTATTTTCAGCCCATATAGATCAATTAGGCCTGACCCAAGAAAAAGGAAGCTAGTGTTCTAATTGAGTAGCCATAATGTCTAGTGAATTCTGTCACATAATTTTCTGTAATGCATTTACAGTAACTTATACCCGACTTTGAACTAAATACATTGAAGCAGTTGTTTGTTTTATTTGGTCTTCCAAGCTCTTTTTTAAACTTTATGTGTTTTTTCCATACAACATTATTTGTACACATAAACATTTTGCCCTTCTTAAACTAATTCTATTTTACTTTATGTGTACACTTGGGGGCGCCTGGGAGGTTCCGTCGGCTGAGTGTCTGGCTCTTGTTTTTGGCTCCTATCAAGATCTCATAGGTCATGAGATGAAGCCCTGCTGAGGCTTTGCCTCAGTGGAGACTCTGCTTGACAGTTCTTTCCCTCTGTCCTTCCTCATGCTCTCTTTCTCTCTCTCCCTCTCAAAAAAATAAAATAAAATAATTTTTTAAATATGTATACTTAACATATTCATACAAAAAGAAGGGGAAATGTTTTAATTTCTCTAGAATTTGAGGACTGTTTAGTTACTAGCAAAGTAAAGACAATAATCATGCAATTATCATATAAACAAAGGTATATAAATAAAAATGATTAAGCAATCATAGTTTAAAATGTGTCATATATTAATCTATGATTGAATGGGTAGTTTTTCCATTTCTTTAATTAAGAAAGTAATTACTCATATGTAATGCAGTTGTAAATATCTAAAAACGACTTGGTTACATCAATTCACAAAAGATAAATAAACTAAATATACTGGATCATAAGATATGAGATACATGCATTATATCTTAACTGTATGTCTTCATTGTCATAATAGTCAACTTTTGCTGTACATGAAGTATGCAGGGGCTTGTCTGTATATTTATATTTTTTAAAAAAGATATTATAAATCAGTTCATCATCTATTTCGCAAGTGGAGAATAGTGAGGGTGAAACATGGCCAATCTATTGGTGGAAAACAAATTCTGTAGAGCTTTAAGCCAAATAGAAAGAATGTACACCATAATCAAGTTTAGGTAATACTGTTACTAAATAAGTTTTTAAATGATATGTGTTTAAATTTTATTAATAAGAATAAAATTCATTCCAGGGGTGCCTGGGTGGTGGCTCAGCCTGTTGGGCATCTGCCTTTGGCTCAGGTCATGATCCAAGAGTCCTGGGATCTAGCCCCACCTTGGGTTCACTGCTCAGCTGGGAACAGGCTCCTCCCTCTCCTTCTGACTGCTGCTCCCCTTGCTTGTGCTCTCTCGGTCTCGCACTGTCAAATAAATAAATAAAATCTTTTAAAAAAGAATAAAATTTATTCCTGAATTATACAAATATCATTTCAGAAGAGCTTGACAGTAGGTTTCAGGAAAGCACATGATTCTTTTAGATTTCCAGATCCACTTTTCAGTAACTGGGAAAAATCTGATGTATAGCAGTCACTAAAGTGATAGCTAACGTTTACAAATAACTTTTTATGTGACAGGCCCTTTATGTTATTTTCATATGCATCAATTCATTTAATTCTCATTTAAACTTTGAGGTTGGTGCTATTATATCCTCATTTTAGTATAGTGAAACTAAGCTACAGAAAATTCAAGATGGAAAGCAGCAGAAATGAGATGCACAGCCAGAACTCTGACCACAGTCCCTTCTCTAACCATTGTGTGACATTGCCCTGAAGGAACAACTAACAGACTCAGGTGACTGGTAGGATGCATCTACAAGATAGAACTGCAAAATCTTGCAAAAAGCATGAAGGAAAAAAGCAGGCCAACCTCATTGCCAAGCCAGAGCCAGCTCTGCTTCTTTATGAAGCTTAATGATCATTCACTCTCTTGAAGACAAGCCTACCCCATACTTATACATTACCAGGCTAACACCTGATTAATAGTTATAGTTAGGTCACTAACTGTCAAAAGAAACAAAGTGCATTAACAATTACATTTATAAGAAATGCTTAACGTAGCAAAATTCAACACAGAATAATGGCTATAATTTATTGAGCATTTATTTTATGCTAAGTACAGCCTCTTGCTTTTAATTTATCCATAATATCCCTATGATGTAGGAATTATTATTCCTGATATTTCTGACTTCCTACTAAGTAAATGGAGGTTCAGAGGTGTTTAATTACTTGTTCAATTTCCAAAGTAATAAAATGATTTAAATGTGATTTTCTGCAGTTCTTATTTCTATAGTAAACTGCGTCCTAAAAATATTTCATTGATACCTGATAATTTCCACGTTAATGCATATTAGAACATGTATATAAATGCTCATTTTTTACCTTCTAGATTCACAATATAACTACTCAGTTATGTAGCCCACTCCAAATTATTTCAGTTATCTATGTCCCAAAACTTCTTGTGTGTAGCTATTTCCATAGAATCTATATTATCTACATGTCACTAATGTATATAAGAGACAACTGAAAAATTGAACTCTCAGTAAGTTTTTTATTTTTCTCCTGTATGAAACCAAGAAACTGGAGATTTAGAAAGTATAACGTGTGAATAGTTGACTTTTCTCATGTGGATAATCTGTGGCACAAAAAAAGGGCCCTAATTCATACACAGCTCAGATAGAGTGTACTTAATAATATTACATTAGTATTTACTGACATTTTACTCCAATTTCATTGCACCCCTTTGGTGTTCAATGGTAGAATGAATTATACTCTGTCTTTCATTTGAAACTCCACAATGTTTTATGTGGATTCTATAAGCATGTGTTATATTACAGTTAAAATAACAACAGAAATCCTTAATTTCAGTGCCCACATGTTCTACATTCAAAACTTTACTTAATGTTTTAAGAATTCTGTAGCAGTGATACTACTTTTCAGAAATGTCAGTGAATAACCCCGAAAGACCTCCCCTTTCTCTTCCTATAACTATAATAAAATACTAGTGTGTGATGTTTGGCGAACTGAGTTAAATGATGAGCCATATCCGTTACAATAAAAAACACTTCCAGAAATAAATGATATTTCGACTTGTTACACTAATGGAGAAAAGCATATGCCTCCTTGATCATACATCTTTCTTGAAGTGCATCTTAAGGTCTCTTTGCCATTGGCATCAACCAGCTAAAACATTAAGCTCATTTGGCTCCTTTAGTGGAAAGATCCAGTCTGACCTAAGTCAATGAAGGTAAAAAGTGCGTATGATTTAGGGGCTCTAATGCAATAGTTAATAGCCCTGCTGGAGTAGCACGTTTTATGTCCCCAGTGTATGCTTCCTGTTTCATTCACTTTAATTATCCAACATTTTAGGTATGGTTCTTTCCATCCAACTTCCCTGTTGTTTTAGAGTTAATTACTGTTCATAACCATAGTATTGGATCATTGAGGAAGAAGAAAGAAACCATTCTCTGATGTCATGTACTTTCCTGCCTGATAGCAGGATTATTCCTTTAAGGATATTTCTAGTACTTTGTCCATTTGGGTTACAGTTGTCTCCTGAGACATGATTTCTATCACTTTCCCTGAAAGATCATTTGACCCCTTATTAATTTAATGGGTTTTATAATTTTTTTCTTTTATACAGAAAACATACATTCCATTTTCTTAATTTCACTTAGTTTTCACTAGATAAGAGACCTCATAATGGCTTAAGTAATTTATCTCCACATTCCAACTACATTCTCTCCATAAGATAGTGATATAAAATGATCATAGTGTAATTTTATCTTAAACACATAATATTAAATTGATTTTTCACCTATTTTATTGTGAAAAATGGAACTATATCTTAAGATATTTATCTTTCTAAAGTGCCAAGTAGTTAAGTCAGCCTTGAAAGAAACATAAATGAAATGTTTTCTTGGGCAATTATAGTCTTCTAAAATTTCATTTTTAAAAGTTGGTAATACATTCACATGGTATAAAACTCAGAAGGTAGCAGAAATTATACAATATAAAGAAAAAGCTCTCTCCCACTCTTTCCCCAAGCTACTCTTTCTCGCAGCCAGTTCCTCCAGGACACTTACAAAGATAGTCTTTCTTACCTATTCTCTACACAAGCAAAATAAGTACACCTATAAATACAATAAATTACTATATGTAGTGAGAAATTACAAAACAGAAAAGGTAGAAAAGAAAAAAATTTGCAGCTGCATTATTTCACTTAATATATCCTATTGATCTTTCCATATTATTACTAATAAGGCTGCCTCATTCTTTTTATTGATTAGTAACAAACGTGTAACAACAGAGGTTGTTGGTCAGATTCTAAACCAATTTAAAAGAACTAACAGAATTTTCTAGGTGCTAAGGATGACTCATGAGTTTTTGTGTGAAAAATGAAAGGATAGAGTTTCCTTAACATAGATGGAGAAGATTTTAAATAGACCACGATGTCTGGGAGAGAATTAGGAACTTAGGTTTTAACATGTTCACTTTCAGATATGTAATAGACATCATAATATATAAATTTATATACTTAAGGAACTTTATATCTAATTCTACTTAGGAGTTTTTCATCCATAACAATATAATTTTCATCAAGTTATACCAAATATTCATTCTAAATCTATGGAAATTTTCATATGAATTTTTGGTTATTTTAAACAGTTTCACATAACCAGAAATCTGGTTTATCAGTTCTGTATAATCAGCATCTTGATTACCTGATAATTAAATAGGATTTCTTTAAAGTTAGCTCTTTTCTAGAGTTTTCATACTAGAGATTGATATGTATATAGCAAAAACTTCTGTAAATTATAAAAAAAAATCTGTAAATCTGCAAATGTTCAAAAAGGCTACCATGATGTACAATTCCAAAAGAATCATTCCCATTCTGTTCTCTATAAATACTGCCTCCTGGAGTAGAACTAGAATTTTTTTTATATCTCTTCATGAGTATTCAAAAACAGATCAGATGTAAATGCTGATAAATAATGACTTCATTAATTAAACTTTTGATTAGCATATGCCTGCCTGAACACTCTTTTGCCTGTGTTCATCTGGTTTTCTTCACTTCTTCATTCTTTCTTGCCTTAGTACTCCTGATTTCTACTGTGGCTTCAAACACATCAAAGACCTATCTGACAATTGGCATTCTCCTGCTGAGGATTTCTCCCCTCAGACCAACACTCGACTCAGCCAAGGAAGACCTTAGGGAGAGGCATCTAAAGATGGGACTCAAACTGAATCAACAACCAGTGGTTACTTTGTTCAGTCTGGCTCATCTATACATCTATACATCTATGCTTTTTAGGGGAAATTCTGAACTTTCTCCGATTTGCAAAGTGAAAATGCCAATATTTTCACTGTAAATTTATTTTGAACCAGAAATTCTACATGTGAAATTTATGAGCTATAAGAGATTTCAATCGGGTTGGAAGGATGAGAGGGTGAATAGATTAAACCAAACTTCCTTGAAGCCCTATCAGTGTATATCTAGCAGGCAGACAGCCAGCATGAAAGTGAAAAAGGAAGAGGAGGAAACAAGGGTAAGGAAAAGGAGAAGAAAAAAAAGAAGAAGAAAGAAAGAAAAAGAAGTTTTGGGGGCATCTGGGTGGCTCAGTCTGTTAAGTGTCCAACTTTTGATTTTGGCTGAGTCATGATCTCGGAGTCCTGAGACTGATCCCTAAATGGGTCTCAGTGGGGAGTCTCTTTGAAATTCTCTCCCTCTGCCTCTTCTCGTGCTCAAATGTGTTCTCTCTCTTTCTCTCTCAAATAAATTAATAAATCTTTAAAAGAAAAGAAATGCTGGAAATTATATCCTGTTCTGCTTATAGAATGTACATCTTCTGTTTTCAGCAGCTTTAGAGATAAACACAATAGTCCATTTTTATGGACTAACGTATTAAGTTAGGCCATGTCTTCATGCTTTATTTCCGAAATCACTTTCAAGAACAAAGTGTACACCAAGGTCAGTTCTTAGGTTTTTGTTTTTGTTTTGTTTTTGTTTTTGTTTTTGTTTTTTAGTAGATCCATAAACAGTAATTCCAGAAAAGTAGCAGTGACATCTGTATTTTTAAAATTATTGTGTTCTAAACCTCAGTGATTCTCAGACATATAAATACTTTTGAATTACTTCCTTTCAGTTTTTATTTTCTTTTTGTTTATCAAATTTTCAACATAATGCCATAAATAATGGAAACTCTACTAGTACAAATTCTATTGCGGGAAAAATTTTTAATTTTGAAAGTATACTGAATAATTTGCTTGCTAGGTTATCTTTTGGATAAAATTATGTATGTCACAGTTTTCTAGCCTTCAGTCAGACAGAGGAGTTCTTTTTGACTGCCCCATGATTAACCATTATATTATTCAGTCATGTAGCAAGATATCCAAAAAACCAAAGAGTCAATATAAGTAACCACGTAAATGCAAAAGAACAGAGCTCTTTTGTTCTGTCTAGAAATACTAAAGCATAATTCACAACTTAAGAGTGTAGTCTTGTGCTGATTAGGGACAGCAGAATGAAATGTGTTTCAGCTTTATAACTCCAAGCATGCCCTTCTGGTAAAGAACAAAATGCAGAAGCACCTCCATTAAGCTTGAAGCACATTTTCTTCTCTAGACCCTGACTTTCATGAATCATAGTCTTTAGCTGCTGTCATCATTTTCAGCTAGAACCACAGGTAAATCTTCCTCTTTACGTAGTGGATCTTGGACTCAAATATTTCTTTTGGGACTCTGGGGCTTATTTGAAGCTTCAACTCTTTATGGAGTTCTAGTTTTCCACCTCCTTTTGTACCCAGTTTGGTTAGGGTCCCAGTCAGCATCTCTCATCAACACCTTGGCAATATTATCCTCTTTGTCATTACCTTCTTCACATTTAAATCTTGTCCATTAAACTCTGTATTTCCTGATGCTAAGGTCTATGGCCAGTGCAATGGAAGACACATCATAGGAACTCAATACATGAGTTGAATGAATGGTCATTGGCTTGGGCACATGTACCATCTTGTTGGATAACCTCCCAGGATTACTTCCTGAGTCTCATATATTTCTTCCTTTCTTCATTTGGGCTACTGGGATTTTTTTTTTTCTTTTTCTCTTTTCCTTTCTTTTCTTTTCTTTCTTTTTTGCTTTCTTCTCTCCTTTCTGTCAACTGCTTTTGTAAAGGAAAAGATAAGAAGGAGAAAGGAAGAAATAGTGCAAAGGAAAAAGAAAATAGGAGAAAGGATATAAATTGCAAATATAAAGTACAACAAAGTGAAAATTTACATTGAAAGAAAATAAATATATACTTAATGACTAGAATTAATAGTGTTGTATATAAATAGTTGGAAAAGTAAAGAGCAATGTAAATTTCAGAATGGGGTGGAGAGAATAAATACAGTAGATGTATCTTTTCAAGGGTACTTTCACCAATATGGAATAGAAGGAAGGATATAAGCCTTAGAGGCAGTCAGATGTGGGCTTGAAATCTGTCTCCCATCCTATTCCAATTTATCACCCTGGGGAAAGTCACAGCTACTCTTTAGTCTGTCTTTATTTTTTAAATGGAAATAATGATGTGTACTTTAAAGGGTAAAATTCTTGTTAGGATTAAAAGAGATAAAGCTGGGAAAGTGTCTGGTACACAGAAGTTCAACATGGGTATTTTCCCTTCATTTCCGTATCACAAATCCTCTTCATTAAAAAATATTGTGTATCCATAAGCAGGTGACTGGAATTCTCTGCCTCAGTTTGGAGTTGATGAAACCCTGAATGCTCACAGATACCCTGACAATATAGAGTGAAAGCTTATCTCCGGGAATGGCTAGTTCAACTGAGATAAATTATCAGTATTTGATCAAAGGTGGTCACCTATGATAAAACTGATTATGCTTTTTTATTAGGTTGAGCTTTAAATCCTCTAAGTTTGCCATTTTCTTTTTAACTGGCTCGTGTAACTCCTGTCTCAAGGCACTTTAAAGATTAAAAGAGTTTTTTTCTGGACTGCAAAATAACTATGAAAACAAAGACTTCATTTTTTATCACTTTCTTAGGACAATTATTAAATCAAAATACTCATTGTGTAGCAATGCTGAGGAAAGTATTGGAAGAATAAAGAAAGAAATCTGTAATTGCATTCGTTAATCTCATTTTCAAAATTTCAAAATGAATTGTGAAAAATTATTAGGTGTCCAAACTTCATAAATGCTTTTATCTCCCTAAAGATCATTTAAATTCCACTCAGATACAACTGTTTTTCCTTCTTTACAAAATCTGTAATATTGTATAAATTCTCATTCTTCCTTTGGGTGCACAGAGGAAATTAGAAGAAGAAAAGAAATTAAAAGAAATTAATCTGTTCTGTGACTAATTATTATAGAATTATGATCTGCCACCGTAAATATTTACCAGGTGCTTCCTGTGTACTGGGCTTCTAAAGATACAGGTCAAGGGAGAGAAACCGGCACATGGCCTCCGTCCAAAGAGTCCACAGGGAATTGGCTGCTATTTGTCCTAGACCAAGGTGTCTGGATTATGCCTGTTTCAACATTAGAAGCTTCCGAACACAGAACTGTTTAATAAGCTCAGTGATCTCTAAGAAACATTTGCCAGAAAGAAAACCTGAGGATCATGATTTCAAAGTGATTCAAACGGAGCTTTTTACTACAAAGGGTCTTTTCAATTAGAATGCTGGAAATCAGACAGTGCTAAGATGTAAGGTAACAAGGGCGGGCAAGTTAGGGCTGCCTACCGCTCGTTGGAACTCTTCCTTTCACGTTTAATTCAGCTCCTTGAAGAAACCTGGGGTGAAGCAGATACCAGTTCTTTGCATTTTTCTGCCTTGTCTGGGCTCTGAGTGCCTTCATATAGTCAGTTGTTCCTTCAAATCTACTGTGAAGCAGCTATTAGTGTCTAAAAGCTTTTGTTTCCAAGAGGTAGCCTTTTACGTCCCACAACAAGAAAATAAAATGTCTAAATACTACAAGCCCGGGCCTGTTTCTAATCATGGGGAGATTAAATGAGGGGATCATTTGACAGTCTCTGTATGTTGGAAACATCAACTAATGACCTTTATTACTAATGACCTAGGCCCTCAGGCGATGAACCCAGACAACACTGATTAAGAGAGAAGCCTGCTGGTTTTTACAGCTATATAAAATAGAAGGAGTCTTTGTGCTAATAGAGAAGGGGTAGGGCAGAGAAAGAAATGTACAAATGAATGAGCTATTAAAAAAAAAGAAGGGCTTTTTTTCCTCTCTTTGTGTTACGTGTTAGAAAATTAATTAGCAACTATGAAGGCTCAGAAATAATTTTGAATTAATGTGCATGACTAAGACTCTGGAATGGATAAATCGTAAAAAAAAAAAAGAGAAAGAAGAAAGAAAGAAAGAAAGAAAGAAAGAAAGAAAGAAAGAAAGAAAGAAAGAGAGAAAGAAAGAGAAAGAAAGAAAATTATCCACCAAATTCTGTGAACTTGGGCTGCACAGGCTCCAGAAAAATGTGTCATTGTCTAAAGGCAGCTACATCAAGCACCTGAGACTTAGCAGAGTCCTGGCCAATTTCCCACCTGACTTCAGTAGTGGGTTTAGCCATCAATATAGTCATAGTCCTTAGGGGTCTCTCCTGTTAAGTGCTTTTTCTGTTCTCCTGAAGTGGCACCAGGGGACTGCTCTACCCCTCCTCTTGGCAGGGTGTTTTTTACTCAGGCAATGCCCACTGGTTGAAACACTTCCTTGAGAGTATTGTCCAAACTTTATTTAACCATCGTTAGTCCATTGGTCCCTGTCCTGGACTTTACTGAATGCAGCTGGTTCATGTCCCTTTTTCATTTTAAAAAGACTTTATTACTGAAATCCATATTGACCTCAACTATTCATTGATTTTCATCTATGAAGATGTACACACACAGAGAAACTCTTTGCAGTTGCATTAGAAAACTCCTTATTAAAAATAATCTGAAGTACAAAGATTGTGAAAAAAGCTTAAAAGCAGGTTGAATACAATTAAAATCTCCCACAACACTAACACCCTCTAGAAATAACCACTTTTAATAGTAGGTTATATTTCTAAAGAATCTTTCCTTCTAAAAAAATTGAGTTCACAGAGCGTATGGAATTCGTATACTACTCTTTGTACCATAATTCACAGTATACTGTGAGAATTTCCCCCATGATATTGAAAACATGATTTTTACTGTCAGTCCAGTGCTAGGCATGCAAAATGTAGAACTCCAGTAGATATTCCACATGAAAATAATCAGATCAAACAACTAGTTATTTCAAAACCAATCAGCACATGATTAATTGCTAATTGCTAAATTCTGCCTCCTGGATAATATATGAATGCAAATTGATAAATTGTCGCTTCTAATCTCCTGAATAAAATTATTAATTTAATTAACTTATCACTTATTAAAATGCTTCGATATGAGGAATAAGATATAGTTTATATCATTGTTAGGGAAAAAATAATTAACTCTACCTTTATGTGACCATTTTATTGAGTGTATTTTATTTGAGTATCTTGAGAGTTTTTAAAATGGCAAAAATGGTTTTTCTCCTCCTTTGTAAAGACATAACTGAATCCAACAACTATATCCTAATCCATTCAACAAATGTTACTACCAGCAACTACTAGGTATTGCCAGTATTACAGAAACTAGGTAGAAAACAGCAGGACTCATGGAGCTTACATTCTAATAAGGGGAGAAAGCAAAATAAAGAAATCAGAGAAGGAAAATGTATGTGCTGGACAGCTCCATCAGATGGTTGAGACTTCCCTTGGCCAAGTCCTCCCTGCTGAAGTTGAGAGCCAACAATGACAGTGTGAAGAGATGTAGGGAAAGTATTCAGTCAGAAGAAAGAGCATATGGAAGGTCTCTGAGGTAAGAAAGTTTCTGGTTCCTGTGGGGACAGAAAGGAAGTCAGTTACTGGGGACAGTTAAGTGAGGTAAGAAGTTTATTGCCACGATGATGGGGAGAGGATTGAGCCAGATTTATGCAGTGCCTTATAGGTCATGGTAAGTATTGGGTTGGGGGCTGAGGACACCACATGATTCATATTCCTCTTTGTTCCATAGAAAGGTAGGAATTTTCATTTCCCAGAAGGGAAAGAAAGTATGAAGACTTTTATCCCTTTACCTAGGAGAAGTAGAGTATGTGTGACTCAGTTCCTTTTGCATCTTCATTTTGGCTTAAGGGCACTCAGGATGGGTATAATTCTTTCCAAACCCTGTCTCTGTAAAGAAAGCCAAATCCTAGGCCTACTTCCTAGAGACAGATCTATAAATCAGTGATTTGGTGATTCTGGATATTCTTGTCTTCTCTCCAAATTCAAACATGCCCTTCAGTGGATGATCCAGGGTCTAGAGGGGTGATAACTACATCTGTTTCTGCCATATTACCCACAAACTATAATAACAAGCATTTAATAAGACTGCCCTACTATTAAAACATCTGAACTCATTTAATCCTTGTAATGATCTTAAGAGATGATCATGATTATGTTCCCTATTTTATATAGAGAGAAATTAAGACACAAGGGAGCTGAGTAATAACTGAATGTCAGGTACACAGCTAGAAGGTAGAAGAGCTGGAATTTGAACCCAAGTTTTATGGCTTCAGAGTTTATACTATACCATTAATTCTTCTTCTAGTCTGCTATTTATCAGGAATACTTTGTAATAAAGAAAGGTGAATGTAAGTAGTGTGGGAGACAGACTTTAAAATGACTTCATATTATCCTACCTCTGCAGGTAACCCCTTCACCTTGAATATGAAAGAAACCTATTATTTGCTTATAAATATGAGGATAAGGCAAACCGCTGAGATATCACTTCTAAGATGCTAATTTCTATCTTGTTAGCAGACTCTCATGATTGATTCTTTCCCTTGCTGGTTTTGATGAAGGAAGCTAGCAGTTAGAAAGGCCCACAGGGCAAGGAACTGAGAATGGCCTCTGGCCAACAATCAGCCAGGGGGTGAGGCCCCCTGCCCAGTAGTCAAAGGAACAGAATCCTATCAAGGGGCATTTGAGTTTGAAAGTGGATCCTTTTCTATTTGACTTTCTGAGGAGTCCCTTGCCTGATCAACACCTTGATTTCAGCCTTTTGAGAGAATATCCACTAACTGTGTCTAGATTTCTGAAACTCAGAAACCATGAGACAGTAAATATGTGATTTCTTTACCACTAAGTTTATGGTAATTTGCTATAGAGTGATAGATAAGTGATATGAATAGAAATAGGATGTATATCCTATTTCTATTCATATATATATATATATTTATACATATACATATATTAGTTACAGTGCCACTATATATAATATATATAATATTAGTTACAATGCCACTATATACAATATATATTTTTATATATACATTAGTTACAGTACCACTATAGCAGTGACCTATTGGCACCAGTAAGTTTTCCCTACTTTTCTCCTATCTCTGGATCAAGTTGTTATACTCCTACAACCTGGGTGTTCTCCCTGAAGCTGTGCTCTTTCTAGAACTGTGACTTGGTCCTCCTTACAAGAGAAGTCAACAAGGTTAGGCTACCATTCTAAAATCACTGGGACCTACAATGGTGTGAAACCATGCCTTGATTAAATACAGTCCCCTTGAAAATCTTTGTTATCTCCTGTTCCTTACTGGGCTGCCTCCCCTGGGACTGTCCACCAGAAGCAATTACTTCTTTTCATTGACATACTCACTCCACAGCCCACACTCATGAAAAGTGGAAGTACATTACAACTGGTCTGATTGCATTGTTCTGTTTAGGAAGGAAAAAAATAGCAAAAAAAAAAAAAAAATTAGTCAATCTAGTAGACCAATAACAATGGCCAATAGAAAATCATTCCTTGTATCAGAGTCTGTGTAGTTTATAAATCAATTTATAGTTGCTTTCCTACCTTTACTGAATGGCACAATGAATGCTTTTTGAAGAACAAAATAAGTGAAAGAGTCGATTGATTTCATTTATGACAGAGATGTCTAGAAAGGGAGACATCTGGGAGACAAGCCTCAGAAAAGAAAAACATGACAGAGAATGGTAAGGGGAGAGAGAGAGAAAGAGAGACCAAAAAATAGGTTTGTTTTTTGTTTTGTTTTGTTTGGGGGTTTCTTTGTTTTTTGGGGGGGCCCTAACATTAAAGTGAAAGCTAAAACAAACTTGACACTAATTCCACATGGTACCGCTCCCTCCTCCATCCTTTAACAGGTCTAGAGTCAGAACAGCTTTCATAAATGACATAGCCACCTTTCTGTATATAGCACTTTAGAAATTATTCTATTTACTAAATAGATTTCCACTAGTCAATACTATCTGCTTAGGTACAAGGTTAAGGTGAAATTCTGTCAATTTAAAAATATCATAAAGGGCAGCACACTATTGTATGTGTAAAGATAATTGCATCCCCCAAAGATTCCTCTACCTTCTCTTATAAGATTTGTTATTGGTGGCTTTGGTTTAATATTAATGGGACATTAGATGAAGAACACAGTCCAGAACATGACACAGGCCAATCCCCCAGCTGATATAAAGCCTTATATTAAGCTAATAAATCTTTAAAAGAAGTAGAAGTGTGTTAGTTTTGAAATCTATTTGCTAACTTACACAAAATATTTATTAGTTTAGTATATACTACAGGTTAAGAGGGAAACTGATTCTAGATGTTGTGGTGTGATCAGATATATATTCTCCAAGTGACAGAATTTTAATATAGAATAGTGAAATTATTCACAACGGATTACTGAGAAACCTATATATGGTCTGTTTGGTATTATGTGCACTAAACCTAGCATTTCAAAGCCTTCATTTATTATAAAGATATGAAAAAGTCAACATTCTCAGTATTAAAAAGGTCAAATTCATGTTATTAATTAGATTTCATTTATATACCAGATTAATTTTTTCCCAAAATAGACCTGCTTTCTTCTTTTATATATATTTTTTAGTTTTGTGAAATATATCACAATGCACAAGAGACCTGAGTTAAAAATCTAGAATCATTCTAGGGTTTTACTTCATATTTAGCCACTATATGCATTGGATTTCAAGGTCTTGTTGATTTAGCCTCCTTATAATGCTGTGAAGCTACTGCTTCCCCACTACTGCTGCAGATTCCTTTTAAATATGGCTTGCTTGCATTTCTGAAATAGTGTCCAAAATTGTCTCTGCTTCTGTCTGTACTCCTGTCATACTTGCCTTCCACAATTGAAGCCGACCAACTTCAGTATTATTCACCCCTTCCTCTAAAACCATGTAGTGTTCAACACTGAAGAACTTCCTAATGAAGACTTCCCTAATCCTTCCTCATCCAAATAGAATTGACCAATCCTAAACCTTTATCTAGAGTCTACTTCTATATTTTCACAAACTATAATATTTTTGTGACTATATGCTATCATTACCATCTAGGTCATAAGCACTTAAAAAAAAGAGAGAGAGAGAGAAAATTTGGTTTTGCATACTGAGCCCCTGGAAGGTTGATATCAAAATAATGAATGCATTTTCAGGTATGTTATTCCATTTATATGGATTTGCTTAATATATATTTCATTTTTATTTAGTAAAAAAATCACAAAGTGATCATAATATGTACAAATAAACATATTTGAAATATCCACTCTCCCCCCTACCCCTAGATATTCTCCCTTTTACTTTGCTTTGTCCTTCATTTTAAGCAGCTAGACCTTTTGCTACTCAACACCTCATGGAAAAAGGCAGAAAGGAGACATGTCCTGCCCATTATTTTCTAAGAGCATAATTCCCTTAGTAAATAGAACAATACTACGTATATAATTAATATTTAAGAGGGGTGGATTGAAGACAGGAATCTCCACTCTCACTCCAAATAAAAAATTTTCCATTGGAAAAGAGGCAAGTGAGTGATGGCACATGGTGAGATCAGGATATTAAATAGGTTGTCCTCTCCCAGAAAAGAAGAGTCTGAGCTTTATTTTCCAGATAGCACCATGAAGTGGAGAAAAAAGGTAAGGCCTTAGACATAATTCCAGAGATTTCTGTGCCTTATTTCTGAATGAAAATAGAAATATGATTTTTGTGCCTATCAATGTGATATGGAACTATAGAAAATAGGGCAATTGGTGAGGCAGGGAGGAATTAGAAAATCCCCATGTGGCAACATATATGGATTGGTAAATGGGTGCAGACAAAACGATAGACCTAACCGATACAGAAAGGGGATACTTAGGACCTAGTGAGTCTCTCCAACGCCTTGTCCTGTGTGCGATTTTCCAAAGTTTAACACTATCTTGGAAAAAGAAGAAAGGTAGGTTATGTCTTAAATAAAATTATGTTTCTGCCATATTGGCAGAAATTTAGTTGAGTTATAGAAAATAAACTTATAAAATAGAGATTCCTACTTTCTGTATAAATTTGAGACAGAGTCTATCCCCAGCCAACTTACTGATTTACTTTTGCCTGATTCATTTTCCAGTCATTTTGCAATAGTACTTTTCGTTGAATGCCTTATCAGTCACTCAGGTGATCAAGTCAGCCATTCATATCACCGTGATTGACAGATTTTTAATCAGGTATCTTTTGCCAATTAAATACAAATGCATATGCCTCACTACTCAGGACTATTATGTTTACTGGTACTCAACTTCAATTAATTCTTGGCTTGATTTCAAATTCAACACATTTTAAGGAATTCAATGCGATTTTACAAGAAAAAATGTTTAGAAATGTCTACCACTCCCTCTAACCCAAGTGAGAATAACTGATTTGCACTTTTTTCAGGGAATGTACATATATATATATATCATATTATATATCATATTATATATATAATAAAGATTTGTGTCTTTTTCATGTTTAAATAGCACCAGAGGGTCTATTTATTTTTATGAGTTAAACATGTTTGTATCTCCTATGGAGTATAGTAGACTTGTTTAAACGTAGAGGTGCTCAGTAAATATTTAATGAATGAATGAGAAAAACAATAAGTTACAATTATATTCTATAGAGCCAAAGTCGCAAATGCATTTTAGAACCAAAACACATTAGGATAGAAAAGATGCATGTCTATAGCCAAGGAAGATGTTACTATACAAACTATTTCCTTCTTAAATAATATTTTAAATCTAGGTATTTTGGATAACAAAATGTCCTAATAAGTTGCAGGTTCTCTTGGAAGTGACTTGTGTGCTATTTGTAATATTTTAAGATATTTGTGGGGATTTCTAGAAGTTTCATATCACTCTGGAAAAATATTCAACTAGATATTCATGCAGCGAGCTACATAATCCTCCTGGGGAATGTTTTCTTTCTGTGTCCATGAGTGTCTGAGTAATGTTCTTTTGAAGATCATCTTATACCATGAGGTGAGATAGTGCATTCAGTACCAGCTGCAATCTCCACACAGTTTTTTGCTCCAGTTTCAGAAAAACACATTGAAATAGACACATCTGAACATGATAAATGCTGGGATCACTGTAGCAGAGTCCTGTGCTCTGTAGGAAAGGATGCAGACAGTCAGTCAGATGGAGAGTTTAAAAGGGCATCCTGGCCGCCTAAGCAATCTGAAAACCATCAAAAGTGATAAATCTAGTGATATTCCCAGGTCATGTTCCAACTTCACAGTTTGAGTATAACCAAAGTTCAATTTGTGATCCAATTTCTCTCCTACACACTCTCCAAGTATGGCTTCCTTCTTGACAACATCAGTTTCTGTCAGCTGGGGTTCCATTCTCCCACTCATACCAAACGTTGAGTTCCAGTTCTATTATCATTCATTGCCCAGAATGAAACTGTACCTGTCTTCTATATAATCTAAGTGTTCGATATTGTCTTGGTACAATTCTGTCCAATATTTATTATTCAGATTTGTGCATGGCTCTTGCCACTCATATATATTAACAGTGTCTGACTTGAATTATATCTACCAGATGCCCCAACTACATTGAAGAAACATGACAAATGAAAAATATGACTTCTCTTGTATTATTAATATCTGGTAATAGATTGCTATCTCCTAAAAATTATTTTTATTGCCTCTTTCCATATTTCTTTTGTATCTGCTCTGTCCTTGGCACAGTGACCAGCACTAGAAATGCATCTGACTGACTCATACTAAAACGCCATAAAAGGAAAAATGCCCGTTAATGACTCAGAATGAGAACGTCCAGAGTGATGGTAAAGAGGGCCTCCTAAGTTAAAAGTCAGAAAGTTAGTAATGCCTGATTAACTGCTCCTCACATTCTCACCAAAACACAGCACAAAACAAAAGGCAGTATGGAAAGATTTAAAAACACTGGAACTATTTTTTTAGTTCGTCAAATATCAATAGAATATCCACCAACCAAAATGCTGATGAAGACTTGAGGCAAAATAGCAGGTGCACACAAAGGAAAAAACAGGATACTCAGCAGTGTTGCAATCACTCACTCCCTACAGACCTGGACTTTTTTGTAATCCGAGAGAAATAAGTTACACCCTTATAATACTGGACCTAATTTATAGAACATTCAAAGCTGTTTAAACCCATCTACCAGTCACATACCTCTTTTTATGCAATAATTCTTTCCTACTTCGATTTCTAGAAATGTGTTGTATTTGAAGGAAGAAATAGATGTATGTTAGTGCTTTATGTCTGGCAATAGCTGTCAGGAATTTCACCCTGCTAAGGCATAGGAACAATATAATCTGGCCATTGTAGCTTACCATTTATTATCCTGAGAAAAGATGCTCTCTAAAGTCTTTCCATTTGTTCAGAAATAGGTAATTTCTGGTACAAAATTAGCACTTTCTTCTGCTGCTTTTTGAAATACTGTAAACATTGAAACAAGGAAGATAACAAAATAAAATCTTGAGAACGTTTTAGGTCAAAATATTAATTGTTGCTTTTCTTTTTCATCTTAGTATTTTCTTCATTTGCCAAATGTTTTAAAATAAACTTGTATTATTCTTCCAGTCTTAAAAGACTAATTCTCCAAAATAACTCTGTGAAACAATTTAAACTAGGTCAGTCTTGTGCTTTCAACAGATACTAAGACAGCTGGGATCTTGATCTATTGGATTGGATTCAAAGATGATGTAGAATTTTGTGTTCTACACAGGAATTGTCATGAGTCAACAGACTATGTGACCTTGATCAGACTTTAACTAGATAGGCTGGCTACATGAACTGCTTGAAATATCTGTCTCTGAGGAAACTCAGAGTGAAACAGGAATTGAACCAATGATTGACCAGAACACAGTAACTATCAGAGTAATTTTCAAGAAGGTGAGAGTTAATACAGTTCACAAAAATCTCATCTCTACCCAGAACAATAGGAAATAGAATATTTCTTGGTAATGGTACCATTGATATGATATGTTTTGAAAATTTTAATTTCAAAAAGAAATTTTTGAGAGGAAGAGAGTGAGGGGGGAGAATCAGAAGGAGAAGGAGAGAGACAATCTTAAGCAGGCTCCATACCCAGCACAGAGCCTGAAGCAGGACTCAATCTCTCAACCTTGAGAGCATGACCTGAGCAGAAGTCAAGAGTTGGATGCTTAACTGACTGAGCCACCCAGGTACCCTTAACTCCAAATTTTAATTCAAGGTTTATATGAAATAGGAAAAGTAAATGCAGGTATTTGGTGGCTTGGTACAAGGGTCAAATGATTTTACATTTAAGTCTTACAAGCAACAACAGAAGAGGAAAAGCTAGTATCACACGCAATAATTATAATACTAGCAACTACAACCACGGTAAGTGAGAATGCTAATACAAAAGTTTGGATGAATAGTTTTAAAAGACTTCATTTTATTTATGTTTCATAATTGTCCCAGCACATTGCCTTTGGCAATATTATAAATAGTTTAAGAGTATGCACCTTTTCTACTGCTGCCATATTAATTGACATTTCATGGAGTTTACTTGTAATTGGCAAAATTCCCTGTCTTCTTATCACCTTCCTCAGACACATCCTCTTCTTTCTGTTGGGGCTAAACTACTTCACTCACTATAAATCTTGAAGTACTCCATTCTTGGAAATTTAAAACCCAGCCTATATTCTGAAAGTGTGTTGAAGCAAGGCCTTAACATAGGGGGGTGCAAAAAATTTAGATTTTGGCTGTGTTCAGTGGGTCTGCCAATGGATTACATCCCTTACCTGGAAAGAAAAAAGATATAACCAAAGTCTATATTAATTTGTTTCCAAAGACTGAACAAAATCACTAAACTTTGCAAAAACCTATTGTTTTGTAAGTCTTACTGACACCTGGTGGCTAAATCTCAACAGATTTCACAGTAACCAGTGATGAGCTGTTTCTGCAGGAAAACACTGAGGATTTGCAACACCCTTGACACTGAGGGGAGCACTAAATACTTAACTCCAGTCTAAACAGAGTAAGAAATTCAGAATCAAAGCAAACTTGCAACTTACCCATGTTCAAAGACACTCATGGGTATTCATTCTTAAGTTTTTACCCCTATTTTCAAAAACTCCATTCATCTATTCTAAGTTACTATGTGAAGAAAATCTTCTGAGGCATTGGAGGTCCAAACACAATTTCCAAGAGCTATTTCCAATATTAAATAGATTTTGGTCAATTTTGTTCTACATACAAATGCACTAATAGAAGTAGCAACATTTAAAAAACATTTAATATTATGTATTAGGTCCATTTTGTACTCTTTATTTTTTTCCCAGATAACAAATAACATAAAAATCATATCAATTCATAGCTCACAGAAAGTCTACACATAAAATTTCTGAGAGACTCAGGCCTTCTCATGGTTATAATTTTAATACAGTGGTTCTCGAACTTTAGAGTGCTGAAAAAAATTATTTTATTCTTATTGTTTAAATACACATTGATAGGACACACCCCTAGAATTTCTGGTTCAGATTCAGTAAACCATGGGTAGAGATGAGGAATGTGTAATTTTATTCCATTCTCAGACTCGTGTTTAGAAATCCCACTGGAATCCATCTCTCATCCTTCCATTTCTTCTGGTCCTCCTTCTATTCTCAGTATCCTGATTGCCTCTGTAATCCCCCACCTCCATATCTGTCTCCCACCCAGCATATATTTCTACTTCTTGTAATAATATCACCCTGGTTTGTCTCGTGAACAGCTGCTGCACCCACACACACTTGAGCCAGTGTAATTAAGAAAAGCCTGACCCTATGCCTATTTGAGGGTTGAGGGTTGGGCGTGGAAGCCAGGCCTGGATAAGCAGGATATCTTGTTCCCAGACCACAGCAATCGGTTCAAGAATGGGTAGATGGTCTGAATTTAAAAGGAGACTTTTATTATGGGAATTGATTGAGGAAAGAGTCACTTAGCTCATAGAATATAAGCTCAGAGATGCTGTTGGCCATATATATTAGTCTGTATGAAAGGTACAATCACACACATAAAAACTGTTTAGAGATGACGAAACATAGCTTTGTCTGCAATCATTGTTTAAGACCCTGGATTCTTGTGTCTGAAACTAGACAAGACACTAAGTTTTCCTGTTGCATAGATTCATAAATTCCCTTTGTTTTGTTCCTGTTATTTACAATGACAGATTCTGTCATTCTAGTTCCCTGGCATATGGACTACTTCACCTGTAACCTCCTGTGCTTTTCCTCCCACATTTTCTGGACTTAACAGCATGAGTTAAAACTGACTTCCTTGGGGCTCCTGGGTGGCTCAGTGGGTTAAGCCTCTGCCTTCAGCTCAGGTCATGATCTGGGGGTCCTGGGATCAAGCTCCGCATTGGGCTCTCTGCTCAGCGGGGAGCCAGTTTCTTCCTCTCTCTGCCTGCCTCTCTGCCTACTTGTGATCTCTCTTTGTCTGGCAAATAAATAAATAAAATCTAAAAAAAAAAAAAAAAGCTGACTTCCTTGGACATTTTTTACCCCCACCGTCAAATCTGAAGGGAAAAACCCAATGAGAGGTTTGAGGAAGTGGCAGGTGCAGACCTGCTGTAGAGGTCCCAGCACATTATACAGGACTTAGGGGGCTGAGGTGAGGGAAGGTTGGGTAGAACTGCATTACACCTCAGCCCTCCAACTCCAATGGGCCCCCGCCTCTTCGGGCACCACCAGCAAGATTCACAGTTCCTTCCTGAGTGATGTTTTAGAAGTTTCCTGAACTTGCTCTCTCCTCGAATCTATCCGGGTATCTTCACTTGGGAGTCCGGGTTGTTGTAGGCACTTCCCACCCCTCAAACACCGATCCAATCCTGTCTTCAGAGAGGAGACTTCAGTGGACCCCAGCACGGGCTGGAGGGCAGATTCATGCGGCTTGCATGATTTTAGTGAGAGCCATGGCACTGATCTTCTGGGGCTTGTCTTGCTACACAGCTTCATAGCATTTGGTCTAATGTACTGCCATAATGATGTTCACGTGGTAGTTCCCATTTCCTCTCATGCTCTTCTTGTGGGGAGGGGGGTTCACCATGGTGTTTGGAGACACCTTCAGGAAAATCTCTTGCAACACTTCTGGGGTGAAGACCTTGCTTTCCTAGAAGAGGTTTTTGAGGGCAAGCAGGGCACCCAGCTCCTTGCTGTTTCTCATGGTCAAGTTTGTGAGGGGTGATGCCTGGGGCAGCTCCAAAGATTCAGATTTGGCCTTGTCTCCTTTCCATGGCACCCAACTCATGTTTTCCTTTGAAGTTCCAGAGAGGGCTAAAAACACCTACCCTTCCCTCCAGGGGAAGAATATAAGTGTCTCAGGGGCACCTGGGTGGCTCACTGGGTTAAGCCTCTGCCTTCGGCTCAGGTCATGATCTCAGGGTCCTGGGATCAAGCCCCACATTGGGCTCTTTGCTCAGTGGGGAGCCTGCTTTCCCCTCTCTCTCTGTCTGCCTCTCTGCCTACTTGCAATCTCTCTCTCTGTGTCAAATAAATAAAATCTTAAAAAAAAAAAAAAAAAAAGAATATAAGTGTCTCAGTTTCTCCAGGATTCCTGAGATCCATCTTATTTTTTGGCATCCCTGATTTATGCTTTGTCATGGGGCAAAAAGGCTGGAATTGAAAGGACAAAAAAAAATTCCACCTCTTCTCTTTTAACAGAAAGACCACGTTCAGATTAGAGTATTTTGCCACCATTGTCAAAGCAGAATTTAAAAAAAAAAAAAAAAAAAAAAAAAGTGGAAAGTCTAAGACCTTGTTTCTCTTCTCCCACTTTCCCTTCTAGAAAACTAAGTTTCCTTGCTGTATTTTCCTCTCTGCACATGCCAACCAGGCCTCAGTGTGGGAGGACGCAGCGGAATTGGTCACATGGCTCCTTTTATGCTATTTCTTTCAAACCGTAATGCCACGGACTCAGGAGACAAGGCTTAGGTGGTGGAGAAAACACAAAACTGGGGCAGCTAGAGAGGGCCAGGCACCCTGTGATGGAGGGCATGCTGGAGCCTGGGTTAGAAGGCAGGGGGACGGCCATCCATCTGCTCTGGGGCAGCAGTCCTGCAGGGCAATGACGGAGGCGGGGTCAGCTCCCTGGACTGCGCCCCCTCTCACCTGTCGCCGTGACCCCCGCAGAGGAGACAACTCCCGTCATCAGCCACCACCGCCTCGGAGAACAAAGCTAGTGGGGAAAGTGGCTACAATATTATCACAGCCTTACCTTCCTCATTATACTCAGAATACTGTAAAACTTCATGGCTTGGCTTCAACTTCTACTCCTTCCCTTCTCCAGTTGTTCAAACACCTTCCAGCCAACCTGGAATGTTTCCACTAGCTCTTCCTTCATCTAAGTTGGTGGTCATTATTATTGTTATTATTATTACTATTAATGCACTATTCATTCTGCCTGAAATGTACATCTTCTCTTTCTGCACATGGATAACTCCAAGTCCCCTTTCAGACAGCTGCTTAAATACCATTTGAACAAGACTGTCTATAAACCCCTCCCTTAAAAGTTGTTCTCCCTGTTAATGTATATTATTGCATCCTATTCTTTGCCTTCATTGCATTTTTACAGATTTCAGCTTTGGATTTATTTCTGTTTCCTTGTTTAATATATTTCTAAGACAACAAAAACTATGTGTATTTTGTTGAATGCCAATACTAGATATTCTAAGAATGGTATGTTAAATGGATTATAATTTTTTTTTAATAAGGCAAGTCCTACACAGTTTAATTAAAAGAAAGATGAAACACATTTAAGTTAGCTTTTACTCCAAAATAGCAAATTACTGTTGTCTAGCAAGTTGGCCTAAGGCTGGTTAAACAGACCACTAAAATTTGGTAGCAGCATGCTAATCCATGCATTTTAATTCTAGCAAAATTGTTAGAAATGTTAGTTCATTTGGTTATGCTGTTGTCAAAACTTTGCTAGTGTGCGTCAGGTTAATGTTCTGTAGTTTCAAATAACTATTTGCATATCTCCACATTTATCCTGACTATTCACACCTGCTTTGGACCATAACCAAGGTGACCTCTGCTGATAGAACCTAGTGGCTGGCAAAAGAACTAACTCATCATTCTTCCTCTCTCTCAGCACAGTGGTGCAAATACTCTCCATAAAGGTCCTCCTTATTTCAGTATTATATGAAACAATCTCATTCTATTATATTCCCTGTTGTCTGTCCTCTGACTTTTCCTCAGTTACATAAATTCAATCATTTGTTTATTTTTGGAAAAATCTGTTGTAATCTAGTGAAAGACTGGCATCACAATTGATAAATATAAACTTCTTTTCAAATAATTAAAATAATTTTTCAATAATTAAAAAAATCCACTTTTGAAGTGAAATCATACATGAAAAACAAAACAAATGAAGTCCCATTGACTTTTAATGGCCTAGAAACTGCTTCAAATACAAGCATCTATGGAAAAATCAAAAATTTTCCACTGTATGTTTTATGTATATATCTCATTAGTAGCACAATAGTATTTTATTTCACTATTTTGGGATTCTGTATTTCACTTACATAGAATATAGTTTCATTCTTTTTTTCATTAAGTTCATTCTCTAGTATTAATAGGTTTTGTATACTAGTCTAGAAACAGTTTTCTACAGGAAAACGCATTCTAAATAACAAGCAGTTAATTTATTAATTCTTTTGTATTGCAAAAGACATGTTTAAGACTCTTTTGGGGGAAAGTTATAAAAAATCCAACCTAATCTTCCCCATAAAGAAACTCAAGATGAATCCTAGGATCTAAGGATTAAGAACATACGATGTACTGTTGAAGAAAAAGACTTAAATAATTGTTTTAGGGGAAGTTAATTTATTGATGATGTTTATTCACATTTAGGCAAATATGTAGTACAACACTGAAGAGGAGATATAAGTAACCATGCATGTATTGTTCCTGACTGCTATAAAAAAAACCTCTTAACATATCGCCAGAATATATGATTTGTAATAGTATTCTGAGAGGTGCCCATTATCCCATTCTTTGTTTACAAATTTATTTTTATTTTTATTTTTTTTTTTTTAGTTAATGGGTACTAAACTTCATAACATGATTTGGTATAGTTATCAATATCAATGATACTGCTTTATTTTCTCCTTAACTTGTTTTTGTAAAAATTATATTAATAGATTTCCTTATATCAACTACTTTTTGAAGTCATGAGTTTCCTTCATGAGGTCTTTTTCCTTTAATTCACTTAAAGGTTGTACTTACTACTACTGTAAGACTCACACCTTTGCTTAAATGTGAAAATGTTCTTTTTTTGCATTCTTCCTATTGTTTGCTATCAGGGTTTCTGTTGAACTTGTAGAATTTGTTAGAAGATCTGGAAAACTTAGAATTAAAAAAAACTCCAGCTTCCTTGAAGGGTTGGTAAAATTTATAGTTTCCATGTTACATTTACATATATATTTTTTCTTTTTTTTTTAACTCGTGCTTTCCCCAACCTCACCTATAAGTTCCTTTAGCTTAGAGACCAGATCCTGCACCTCTGTACTTCCAATACTTAACATAGACTTTGTCACATAGCGTATATTCTGTGAATTTATGTTCAGTGAATTAACAAATTGACGCAGTTAGAGAATTCTTTGTATCTGGCCAAGTGCAAATAATGAAAGGAAGAGTTTTCTTTAAGCAGTTTTCCGAACTATAAATTTTCTCCCAAACAATAAATGACTTTAAGATAAAATGAGCATATGGAAAAACTTTTCCTGTAACAATATTATTATCTGGGTGCTATTCCTTCAATTCATTCAAGTCCAAGCTGACTTTCATTCAGTTTTCATGAGTCTTCAGTATCACAGGGTACAGCTGCACAATAAACATTAAAATGTTAATTTTGTCTTTGAGGAAATGAGACTTCAAGAGGAAACCTTAAGAAAGAGAAAAACCACCAAATTTTACATATACAAAAAGGTGTAAAATGTTTTAAAAAGCCTGAAAATCTCTACCTGTGATCTGCTCTTTCAAAATGAAGGAACTGAGAAAGAGTGGAACTATAATGAATGCACATATATCTGTTACTCATATTTTGGAGATGAATCCTTAATTTTTTTTCTTCTATTATTAACAATTGAAAATTTTAGCACATTTGAAAATAAAAGTGTACTTAACATTCAAAACATCTACTACTATATTTCAGTCTGAATTTTTTGTCTCTTTACTAAATGTGCTGAGCTCTCCATCCTTACAGACCACTTAAGCTCTTTCATGAATAGACTATGTCTCCTTTATCTTTATATCCTTTAATATCCCTAGCACTATGTCATTCATGAAGTAAAACATTCTGTACATATATTTGAATTTCTTTTTAAAAATTATAAGAAATGCTAATGTAAAACTATGACATTAAGAGACCACATTAAATAGAAAGTTTAAAAGATATACCAGAACCTAACAAACCATATAGGAGACACAGTTATGCAAATTTTAAGTAATATATTGTTCTCTCTATAATGTAAATGTTTCCATTGGCTTGTTTGTACAATGCCAAATATCACCTTTGTTATTGCCCAATACTTTTACTTCAAGCACTTAAGTATTTCTTCTGTAGATTTTTTTTTTCCCTGAATCAAAAGTTCTTGCAGTTGGAATTACTAATTTAAAACCACAGGGAGTTCAAAGTTTAAGTTTACCTAAATGTAAGACTTCTAATGAAATGCTAAACATTAAAACAAATTGAGAAAAAAATTATAAAGCACATTGGCATGACAAGCGGATTTTAGGTAAATTAATGCAGATGCAAAGTTTCAGAACTTTACAAAACCCTTAAACAGACATTTTTCTTCCAGTCTTTTCTTTGGTGATTAAGGTTCATTTTATGAAGATTGAAGTCAAGGAAATAAGTCACATATATACTTAGCGCTATTGAAGCACAGGCTGACAATCTTTCTCACTGTATTTTTCCACATTATAAAGTGCCCCAAGCATTGCAGTAATTTCCCCCCTTGGAATATATAAATTGCCTTACATAAACTCTGACTATTGTTGCTGAGTTGGGCTTTAGGATTTTCTCTTGCGGCATTATAATAAGCTAAGGACCTATATTTGTCTTAAAATTCATTGTCCTACCACATAAGCCTCCAGTGTGACAAATCCCATTATTTTATGGCTCTTTTGTCTAACCCTAACAAAAATTTTTTAAAAAAATCATTTTAGCTTCTTTCTACAGAGAAGTAAATAATTATTTTGGGAAAACACAATAGTTCTCATGCCAAATGGAGTGAACCACGTTTCTGTAATTTTTTTTTAACTTTCTATAGCTAATTTTGGGAGTTGTATCAGTTAATTTATTGGATGACTATTGTATGTTGGGCTAAGGATTGGCAGTAAACCAAGTGGTGAATAATTAACTGGGTGTTGAAAGATGTAAGACAAATGTTTTGTTGAGGAAGGTAGGAGTAGAAGAGAGAATTAGATAAATGCAGAGGCCCAGGATGTACATTACTCAGGACATTCTGTTATTCCTTCCTTTCCTCTATCAGAGGAACATGCTGAGTGAGACTGGAAAATTGAAAGTAGCAATGTGTTCATGTTACAATTGTATCAGTTGTTCACAAAGATGCTCTCCTACTGAGGAAGATGGATTACATTAGGTTGCCTGTAATTTTTTCAGTGGTCAAGTGTAGGGAGAGTTCACTAGGAAGTAAAAAAGAATAAGAATAGCTTGCAGAATTGAAAATGCTTGTTTAAATAATTCGATTGTTATTTCTCTGTGGGTCTGGAGTCATGCTGTTGCGTAGAAAACACCCTATCTTACTAAAGCTGGACACTTAGAACTGGATTTAGGATTACACATTTTTTTTTCTGAGATCTTGAATAAGTGTTATAAAAGGAGAAACAATTGTCATGTTTGTTTCTTCTTCTAAGTCACAGTGGCCAGATTCAGTAGGAGCTCAATAGACTTGTTGAAGAAATGAATAGGTGCATTAAAATCCTGACTATCAGTGGCATAATTTCTTTGTTTGGATTAAGACAAAAAGGAAGCAAAATGCTAGAAAATGCTGATATAAATTAAAAATTAACATTTCAAAAACTGTTTTTAGCTAGCAAGCTAAATCTTCCAGCTGGATCAAAGTTAAGTAGTAAAACCAACATGTGAAAATAGGGTTAGTAATCCAGTAAAGGCAGAACAATTGTGTGAATAACAGTATTATGACCTTTTTCCTTACTCATGTTTAAGAAACTATCAAATTATATTCTGGCATGCACAGGATTAATGGGAGGATGGGGTGGCCAAAGAACATGGCAGTCATTACTGAATTTGAACAGTATGATAAAATCTTATACACCTTAATATGTCCCAGAACAGCACAAGTCCTAGTACTGAAAATGAAACATTAGTTGTAAAGCATTATCATGCCAGAGAGCATTGTTACCATGAGGTTTTAAGAATCTTTAAATGGTTGATATTTAAAGAAATAATATTATATAGCATTATAATTGGGAGATACTTAATCCAGTTATGCACGTACTTTCCAGACAAATGAATTATCTTTTGAGAAAGAACCTTAGTACATTTTAACGATAAAGTGAAATTAATTATCTCAGTGTCAGTTTCACAGTACACAGAGATTTCAAACACAAAAAACACGTTACCTGAGCATGAGCCAGAAATTAGGTTTTCCAGACGTAGACCTAGATGAGAGCTGTAATTCATGTCATTTTATGACATTTCATGGAACATTTGGTCATTATGACATTTATGATGCAATGAAATAGGCCATAAAATGCTGTAAATTGTTGGGAACAAAAGACATTCATATTTGTGATGGGCATTTGAGTTTCAATCAAGACGTTAGTAGGTTAAATCAAAACTTAACTTGGAGTTGAATGTTTAAGTGTTAGTTTAACAGTGTAGTTCTTTATTTTACCTTCCTCCTTCCCTAGCTCTTCTCAACCTTTCTCCTCTCCACTCTCTTTCCCTTGCTCTCCTTTCTTTATTAAACCAGATGAGTTTTACAGGACTATAAGTTAAAAAATAGAGAGGGATTTTTTTTTCATATTTATCACTTCAGTATTTCTAGAGAGTTAAAAAAAATTATAAGCATTAGTCTATGTGAATGGGAATAGCAAATCAAGAAATTGCAAGCTACATGAGGGTGCGTTCATTTGTACATATCTTGAGCTCAGGTAAAATGTGGAACATGCAGAACTTTTAATAGTAAGTGGTGACTGTGTTTTTCCTAAACCTGGTAATATTATTTCCTAAAAACTTACTTTAGCACCTACTGTAAGTTTTTTTTTAAATGTCAGAAGTGACCTTGTTAAATTATGCACTAAATTAATACTAAAGGTTTTTTTTCTCCCATGAAATAGATTTAAAATGCATAGCTATTCATTTTAGGAAGGGAAAGACAAATGTTTGCCAGAGAGCATTTTTTAATAAAAAAGCTTGGCTATTCTTTTAAATCTTGTTACTTCATTGTTTAGGGTTAGTACCTAGAAAGTCACCAGAATATCATTTGAATATTAAACTTTAATAAAAGATTCATTACCATCAAATTGTTCCAAAAATGTAATCAGTCACAATACTCAATCAATGTATAAGTGCCCAATTGCAAAATGTGTGAAGGCAGGTAGAGCATTGCTGTTATTACCAAGAATACAACATTCCAAACTTGCAATGTTATGGCTGGTTCACAAATAAAAGATTAATTTCCTTGTCAAATGCATATAAACTATCCTACTTTCCAATTATTATCTACTTGCAAGAGCTTTATCTTTCACCATTGGGGTGAAAGATAAAGAAGTTATTTGCCATAATTCCAATATTAAGGAAAAAAATATGAAATTATTTTTAGAAAAAAATTTTCCAGTGTTATTTTGTAAGGTGTAGAATAATACAGTGGCACATAAATAAGTTCATGAAAATGCTCTTAATTTAAAAATCATACTAGTAGAACTACTCTCATTCAATGTATTTGAACCATGTTATTTCATTCACTGTTTCTCATTTAATATTGTGTGGTATTTGTGGTTGAAGACCAGAGTAAGTCATGGGGGGGAGAGGCAAAAAGGGTTTATTAGGAAAGATAAATTTTAGTGTTTTAATTTACGAAAAAATGTCCTGTCATGAGGAAAAGCGGATTAAGTTTACAAGGAGATCCTCTCCCTTATTGGCTATACTGCCCGCAGTGAAACTGTATCACTCTTAAACATTGAGTGGTAAGCTTCAAATGCTTTCACTGTCCTAAATGTCTGCAAGTACAGTAACTTAGTGTAGTCCTCAGGAAAACTGTCTGAGGACAGTATTACTCCATTTTACAGGTGGTGAGAAAGACTTAAGACTCTTTCTCAAGGTCACATGGAGGTTGTTTTGGAATAGAACTTTGAAACCACAGCTTCCTAGAATGGAGCACGCTCTGTCTTACAAATAAGGTCAGGTCTGTGTCTTCCTTCTCAATCTGTATATCTTTTGTTTCCTTTTCTTGCCATATTGAATTAGTAAGCACTTCCTGGACAATGTTAAAAACGAGTGATTTGGGGGTGGGGGGACATTCTTGCCTTATACCAGATCGTAGTGGGGAAGTTTCAAAGCTCTCACCATTAAGAATGATGTTTGCTATAGGTTGTTCGTGAAGAGCCTTTATCAAATTGAGAATGTCCCCCTTTATTCCTAGTTTACTGAGTTATTAATTGGTGTTGGATGTTGTCAGATGCTCTTTCTACATTTATTGATATGATGATACGATTTTTTTTTTTTTTTTAGTCTGTCAGTGTGATAGATCACATGATTTTTTTTTTTCTTTTAATGAATTGATTTTTGAATGTTGAAACACCCTGGCATATCTGGCACAAAACCCATTTGGTCATGGTATACAATTTTTTTACACGTTTTTGGATTTGATTTGCTAATGTTTTATAGAGGATTTCTGCATTTATGTTCATGAGAGATATTGGTCTGTAGTTTTCTTTTCATATAATATTTTTGTCTGGTTTTGGTATTTGATTAATGCTGGCCTCATATAGTGAGTTAGGAAGTATTCCCTCTGCTTCTATCCTTTGAAAGAGATTATAGAGGATTGGCATAACTTTTTCCTAAAAGTTTGGTAGACTTCATCAGTGAATCCATCTGGATCTGGTGCTTTCTTGTTTGAAAGGTTATTAATCATTAATTCAATTCAATTTCTTTAATAGATATAGGTCTGTTTAGATCATCTATTTCTTCTTGTGCAAGTTTTGGCAGGTTATATCTTTCAAGGAATTGGCCCATTTCATCAGAGCTCTCAAATTCGTGGGCATAGAGATGTTTGTATTATTCCTTTATGATCCTTTTAATATCCATGAGATCTGTAGTGATAGATATCCCTTCTTTCATTTATAATATTAGTAATTTGTATCTTTTCTCTTTCTCTTAGCCTGGCTAGAAGCTTATAAATTTTATTGATCTTTTTTAAGAACCAGCTTTTGGTTTTATTGATTTGCTTTTTTGATTCCTTGATTTCAATATCATTGATTTCTGCTCTATGCTTATTATTTCTTTTATTATACTTACTTTAGATTTAATTTGCTCTTTTCTAGTTTCCTAAAGTGAAAATTTAATTTACTGATTTTACATCTTCTTTTTTAATACATGCATTCAGTGCTATAAATTGTCTTATAAGCACAGCTTCCCAGAATCCCACCAATTTTGATAATTCTTGTTTTCATATTTACTTAGTTCAAAATATTTTTATTTCTCTTGTTGAGATTTCTTCCTTAAACCATCTGTCAGTCAGAAGTGAGTTGTTTAATCTCTGTACACTTTAAGATTTTCTAGTTATCTTTCTATCATAAATTTCTACTTTTACTCTATTGTGCTCTGAGGCTAGACCTTGTATGATTTCTATTCTATTAAATTTGTGGATGTGTGTTATAGACCAGAATGTGGAATCTTGGTGAATTTCTCTACAAGGTTGAGATATGTGTATTCTGCTATAGTTGGATGAAGTAGTATATATTTGAAGAAGTATATAATAATGCTAATTATGTCCAGTTTATTGATAATATAATTGAGTTCAATTATGTCCTTACTGATTTCTTCCTGCTGGATCTGTTCATTTCTAAGAAGGGGCTGTTGAAGTTTCCAACTATGATAGTACATTCATCTATTTCACCTTTCAGAAAAGGTGAAATAGATCTATCTATCAGTTTTTGCCTTTTGTCATTTGATTCTTTGTTTTAAGAATTATTTGTCTTCTTGGAGAATTGACCCTTTATTTTTATGTAATACCTTTCCTTATCCTTGATAACTTTCATTCCTTTGCAGTCTGCACTGTATAAAATTAATATAGGTTCTCCTGTTTTCTTTATTATTAGTGTTAGCATGGTATAATTTTCTCCATCCATTTACTTTCAATATATATGTGTTTTTTATAAACTGTGTTTTTTGTATTTGGGTCATTTTTTTTTTAAATCTACAGTCTCTGTTTTTTAATTGGTGTGTTTAGACCATTGATATCCAAAGTGATTATTGGTATAGTTGGATTAATACCTACCGTATTTGCTACTGTTTTCTATTTCTTGCCCTTGTTCTTTTTTTACTTCCATCATCCACACTTTTTTTTTTTTTTACTTTTTTTGGTTTTAATTGAACACTTTCTATGATTCCATTTTCCCTCTTTTTTTGTTAACTTATCAAGTAAACTCCTTTATCTTATTTTTTTAGTGGTTGCTCTAGATTTTACAGTACACATTTATAACCAACTCAAGTTCATTTTCAAATAACATTATACCACTTCACAAGTAGTATTACTACCTTATAATAGCAAATAATCTTAATTTCCTCATTCTGATTGCTTGTATCATTGCTTTTATTCATTTCAATTATGTGTAAGCACACATAAAATATGAAGCCATTAAATGTATAAATATATATACAAAAATAATTGACTACATCGTTGCTTTAATTATTTTGAACCAACTGTTTTCTGTGAGTTCAATTAAGAAAAAGAAAAAGGTTTTATTTTATCTTTACTTATTTCTTCATTGATCCTCTTTCTTTATGTAAATCTAAGATTCTGACTCATATTATTGTCCTTTTCCAAAAAGAACTTCTTTTTTTTTAATGATTTTTTATTTATTTATTTGAGAGAGAGAGAGTGAGAGAGCATGAGACGGGGGGAAGGTCAGAAGGAGAAGCAGATTCCCAACGGAGCTGGGAGCCAGATGCAGGACTCAATCCCACGAATCCGGGATCATGATCTGAACTGAAGGCAGTCACTTAACTGGGCCCCCCAGGCGCCCCCAAAAAGAACTTCTTCCAATGTTTCTTGCAAGACAAGTCTACTAACAACAAAATCCTTTACTTTTTGGTTTGAGAAAATCCCATTTCTCCTTTATTTTTTAAGGAATAATTTTGTAAAGTACGGAATTCTAGATTGGTTGTTCCCCCCCACCCAACACTTTAAATACTTCATTCTATTCTTCTGTTGCTTTGCGTGGATTCTGAGAAGTCAGATCAAAGTCTTATCTTTGTTCCACTGTTCCATTGTATTGATGTTTCAAAGTTTATTAGTCAACAATTAAAATACAAATGGTTTGGTTTCAATTTCTGGTAATTAAGAATAAGGCTGCTATAATTCAGAAATAGATTTTTATGTGATTATAGGTATCCATTTCTCTAGCATGAATACCGAGGAGGAGGATTATCTGGTCATATGTCAAGTGTATGTTTAACTTTATAAGAAACTGTCAATCTATTTTCCAAAACAGCTCTATCATTTTATATTCATATCAGCAAAATGTGAGAGTCCCAGCTGCCCAAAAATCCTCACTAGCACTTGTTATTATAAGGGTTTTTTGTGTTGTATTTTTTGTTATACTAATAATACATACTTGTATGTCATGTGGTTTTAAGTTACATTTCCCTAATGATTGCGTGTTTTGAACATCTTTTTATATGCTTATGCATCATCAAAATATCTGCCTTGGCGCAGATTCAGATTTTTTTGCTCAAATATTATACATTTTTTAATTGTTTGGTTTTTAGAAAATTTTTTGTGTTCTAGACACAAGTCCTTTGTCAGAAATGTGATTTGCATGTGGTTTCTCAAGCTCTGTGGCTGATCTCTTTATTCTCTCAATAGTTCTTTCACAAAATGGAAGATATTAATTTGATGAAGTCTAATTTATCAATTTTTCTTTCATGTGATATGTTCCTGGTATCCTGCATAATAACTGATTACCCAAGATCATAAAGATTTTCACCTGTGATATTTTCTAAAATTTTATAGTTTTACATTTTACATCCAGTCCTACATCCATTTTGACTTAACTTTCATAAAAAATGTGAGGTATATGTTGAGGCCCCTTTTTTTTTCTGCACACGACTATCTAATTGTTTACTACCATTTATCAAAAAACTTACCCTTTTTCTACTGAATTATCTTTACACCTTTGTCAGAAATCATGGGTCTACTTCTGGAGTATCTCTTTTATTCCATTGGTTATCATTCTATACTTTAACCAATGACAACATTGTCTTGATTACTGTAACTTTGTTCTAAGTTTTGAAACCAAGTAATGTGAGTTTTCTAAATTTATTCTGAAGGAGAAAGAACATGGAGGATTGCATTCAGTGTTTTAGGGGCCAACTCTGGAAGTTTCACACCTTACATCATTGTCAAAATTCAAACACATGGCCATATCTAACTGCAAGGGATGCTGGTTAGCTCTATGCAAAAGAGGAAGAGGAAACAAGTTTGATGAACAGCCAGCCAGTTTCTACAACAGATAACAAGAAATATTTTGTTTTGGGGCTCCTGAGTGGCTCAGTCAGTTAAGCATCTGCCTTCAGCTCAGGTCATGATCCAGAGTCCTGGGATTAAGCCCCACATTCTCCCTCTCCCTTTGCCCCTCCCCCCATTTTCTCTCTCTCTTTCTGTCTCTTTCTCTCAAATAAATAAATAAAATATTTTTTAAAAAGAAACATTTTGTTTTATTTTTAATGACAAGGCAGTTAAGATAAATTAATTTTACTTCAACTCTTTCCAATCCCATCTTTCATTTTCCTTAGAAAAACTACTAAACAGTGATATATCTCTAAGTCTTAAGATTATGGTTTCTATTTCTTCTACACTATTTCTACTTCTCAAAAATCCTGTCTCCCACAAATGGCTACATGCCACCTACTAATGAAACGTTTCTGACTGAATTCCTAATGATATGTATGATATCTCTTTCTCTGGACCACCATCATACTTTATTTATATTAATAATGTTATGTTTATAAATTGTCTTAATAATTATTAAGATAATAATAATTATCTTAATAATTAATAATTATTCAGATAATAATTAATAATTATCTTAATAATTAATAATTATTCTTACTGCATTTACTAGGTTTATAGTTCTTGAAGAATATAACCATAGTTTATAAGTGTTATAAATGTTATATTCATTACTGTATTCTTAACGGAAGAACTTAGTAAACATATGTTTTATTGTTAATGGTTCAGCCAAATGGCCCTAACATTCCTAGTGAATTAAACTGAAGTCATTCTCAGGCCAAAGATCAAATGAAAGAGCATCAGAATTCATATGGCACTTTGTCACTGTGAAATGCTTCTATAAGGGTCAAAATATTTCTCTCTAAATTATAATCCCTAAAACTGTCAGAGGTTAGGGGAGTTGGCTGGAGAACACAGGACAGGGAACTGATTTGTAAAACCTAGACTTCTGGTGATCCTCATGGCCATGATTCTTAAAATATCATCAGTTTTTCATTGCCAAGGGGAGTAAAGCAATTCATATCTCTATCCCTTTTTATTCTTTTTGTCCACCATATCCCAGCTGGGTTTTTCAAAGTGAGCTGGAAGTGGAGAAGGAACCAGAAGGAAAGAATGAAATTAATACCAAGTGTAAGGTGATTTGAAATATCCTTTGGCCTATAGAAGTCAAATGAATGTCAGAGTAATAACAGAAAGATTTTTTTTTGGCTGCAAACTTCATTAATTAAATTAAGAAGTACAATTCCATTAATTAATTTAGTCTACAATATTCTAAGAGAACCACTGGGAATTCTCAGTATTTTTGTATCTCATTTCTGTTGTAGAAGTTCCCTGTCAACTCTTATTTCCTCCAGATACCATGTAGATCATGATTTTTATTTCTATTACAGGCAGAAGCTGCACTTAAACAATATTATTTATGAAACATCCAAATATAAGTATATATGTTTTTATCAATATTATATTTATTCTTTTATATCTAAAAATTGATACATTTGTTACTATGCACACATAATATGCTGATGACATTTTGTCGTTTCATCCCAAATGTATCTTATCTCTCTTAATGTTATCACCCAGCTTGTAAAACCAGAAATGTATATTCTTTCATCCTCTCATTCCCCTTTCTGTATCACTCAAACTTTAAATGAGCCAACAAGTCCAGTTGATCATCTCTTCTCAAGGTTAGTCTTTCTATCTAACTATCATTGCCCAAGTCAGATCTCTTTATTTTATTATCTAGATTACTACAATCACTTCATAACTTGTCTCTTTTCCTCCTATCTGATAGTGATACTGCACCCATTGTTAGAAAATGTCATCAACTCACTGCCCTCCTTTAAGTTTCTTCAGAAAATTTGTAGGACACAATTTTAATTTCTTAGTAAAAATGACCTTCGAAATTTTCCTGGGCCTAATTAACCATAGTGGGGCCTGGGGATTGTTTGTTTTTAACCTGGATCCACAGATTACTTCAGAAAAGCAACAAATGTTATATTTATGTGCAATTTTCTTCTGTGGACAGTATAATTATTTTTCATCAATTACTCAAATTTGTCCAGGACTCCCAAAATTTAAGGTAGGTTATTCTTTAATTTTGTCTCTAACCTACCTTCATAGTTTTATGACTCAGCTTATTTTCCCCATATTGTTACAGCTTCCAGGTATGCCTTTTCTTCTTCCCTCTATGTTTTAACTATACTTCCCCTGTCCAAATAAATAAATAAATAAACCCATAAAACAAAATAACTTTTTAACTACTATACAATTTTCAACCCATAGTTCAAACACAGCTTACTTCTTTTCAAATCATGTCTCCACTTTAATAGATTTAACAACTTCTCTGAGTTAGTACTGTGTTTTTATGTGCCATATGGTAGGCTGTTTCTAAAATGGTTCCCAGTGATTCCTGAGTCCTAGTATTTAAACCCCTGTATAATCTCCCTTTGAATGTTACCAAAACTAATTCTTTGATTCTAATGAATAGACAGCCAAAGGGATGGAATGTCACATCCAAGATTAGGTTAAAAACAAAACCAAACAAATTCTAGCTTCTACGTTGCTAGTCTCTCTTATTCTCTGTAATGGATCAAACTACTGTATTGTGAAATACTCCACAGAGAGGTTCTCGTGGCAAAGAACCAAGACAAGCCTCTGGCCAGCAGCTGATGAGGAACCAGTTTCCTCAGCCCAACAACCAGAGAGGAACTGAATCTTGCCAAGTGAGTGAGTCTGGAGGTGGCTTCACCTCCAGTAGAGCCTAGAGACGACCGTGGCTCCAGTTGTCACTTGATTCTAGTCTGTGAGGGACCAATATTAGGGGCCTCAGGAAAACCATTCTCAGATTCCTGACCCACAGAAACTTTGAGATAATATTGCTTTAAACCACTAAGCTTTGAGGTAATTTATTACTCCACAACTGATCAATGATATACAACATTATTATTTTATTTGCTTATCTAGGGGAATATGGATTAGATGAAAGGATATAAGGTTTTGGAGCTAATCAAACTGAGATCAAATTCTACTTCTGCCACATTGTTAACAATGGATTGGAAAAGTTACAATATCAGTTTCCTTATGTTGTGTGATTTTTGTGAGAACTGTGCCCCATAAATAATAGATGCTGTATTGATGTTCTATTATGTGTTTATTATATTAATTTATTATTATTTGTTATTATATTGTTTATTATATTATATAATTTGTTATATTATTTGTCTGTAAGATGTTTATTACATTATTTGTCTGTAAGAGTGATCCTTCTGCTTATGTATTTGATTGTGAAAAGCAGGGATAATGTCTTCATCCACTTCTGTATCACAGTATTTGATACATGGTGTTCAATAATATATAAGTTGAATTTAAAATTAAGTAATGGAAATTGCATGTATTTTATTTATTCTTCTTAAAAGGAAATATTTAGGAATAGTGCTTTGGGTTCTTAATTATTTAATAGGCATTCAAGAAACAAAACCTAGAATCTATTTCCTTATACAAAAGTTAAAAGTTTTAATTTTGCATTGCAGCTATTCTATTTCCTTCATCTTCAAGCAACCATGGTTTTTATCTTGGTTTTAATATTAACATATCTTCATTATTAATTAATTAATGGAACTATAGTCAGTAGTGAAAATAAAACGTTCAAAGTTGCTCATGAAAGTAAAGCAAAGCAAAGTCAAAGTATCATCCATCTTTGCTAAAATGAAACCCTGTTGTTCTCTTTAATCCCTCTCCTTCCTAGAGTTCACCACTTCTTTGAATAAAATAAATAATACTGTGGAACACACTATTTTGTAATTGCCCAAGAATAGTTTTTTTATTGTTTATGAATTAAAGGTAGATTGTCATATAATTTTTTGACTATTTAACCACCTGTCTTCTATATCTTTTCTCTTTACCTTTTTAAAGGGTGAACCTCTAATTCTTATCTTAACCTGTGTTTATTCTTAAGTAACAAATTCCCTCCATGAATAGATGATTTGTCACAATGCCCCCAAGATTTTAAGTATTCAGTGAACAAGTCAGCTGCATGTACTCACCTGCATTTTGTTCTAGATTCCAACCCTTGTAGACTAGTGAGAAATTACCAAAACAGTTCTCCTACATGAACAGTTTACTCTTTCAGTACTGAATCACTAATATCAGCATAAAAATTATGCTGCTGTATTTCCCTTCCTAAAATGATATCTCTTAATCCCACTGTACTACCCCTCCAATGAGTATTTCATTGATTGTCTCTCCTTTACCACAATACACTTCCAAAGAGCTTTCTATGTTAATTTCCTCCAATCTCTTTCCTCTAATTCTTTCGTAAACATTTCAATTCAGCTTTCACCTTTCAGTGCCATAGAAATTACTCTTGCCCCAAAACCAGTGATCTTCATATTGCTATTTCAGTATCAACTTGCAACCCTAGTTTTATTTTAAATATCACAGTCAATTAAAAATTGGGCACGATAGATCAAACTCCATGTCTGCTCTTTCCTTCTTCAGATACTTTGTTCATTTGACTTTTTGGATGCAATCTTTTCCTGGTGTCTGTTCAACATCACTAACTGCCCCTCTCAATCTATGTTTTGGTTTCTCCATATTTTCCAAATATCTTAATCTAGGAATTCCCCAGAGCTCTATTCTTGGACTTCATTTTTCTCTATATCTACACTGCCCAATGGATACATGAGTTATCAAAGAAATAGGTGAAATTAATTTTAATAATATGTTTACTCAAATGTCTCTAGATATTATTTTAATATTTAGTAATATAGAAACTATAGTAAAATATTTTATATTCTTTTTTATACACTAAGTCTTTGAAACCTGATGATATTTCAAATTTATAGCACATCTCAATTGATGGAGTTATATTTCAAATGCTCAATAGCAACATGTGGTTGCGACTATCATATGAGATAGTCAAGATCTATATCTCAAGTCCCTTGATGTTTCCATCCTTTTTCATAGTGTTAAATATTATCTATATGATGATGAGTCCCAAATTTATATTACAAAGCCAGATATCTTCTCAGAAGTTCATACTTTTTGGTATAACGACTTACTTTGATATATCCCCTTGAAAGCCCAATTCTCATCTCAGGCTTAATACATCCAAAAAAACTCCCAAAAAACCAAAAACAAAAAACAAAAAAAGCAACTCATCTTCCATTTTTTTCCATCTTAGTTAATACCAAAAGTTGTGGTTCCAAACATACAGCCACAAATCTTGAGTCATTCTTGATATGTTTTTGCTCACACAATCCACATGTAATCTTGTTGGCTTTACATTCAAAAATATTTACAGAATCTGAGCATTTCTCACCAACCAAGTTCAAACACTATCATTTCTTGCATGTATTAATGTTCTAGAATGTCAATTAATCTCCCTGCCTCTTCCTTGTCTATTTCCAAATATAGCAACCAGGATGATGCAATTAAAATACAACAGGTGATATCATTCTGCTACTCAAAATCCTCCAATGGCATACTATGTCACTCATGACAAAATGTCTTAGACCTGAGTGTCTTTTACATCTTTGCTTATCTCTTGTTGCTCTTTTCCTATTTCTTTCTGCTGTATGCAGATGAGCATCCTTGTTGCACTAATACAGCAAGAATACCATTTACCCTTTGTTTTGCCTAGAAAGCTTGTTTTTTTTTCCATATACTCATGTTGTTTGCTTTCTCCCCTAAGTTTTTATCCTTTTGCTTTGCTTTGTTTTTCTCCATAAAACTTATCCCTCTCTAACATACTATATATTTCCTTAATTATCTTTTTATTGTTGGTCTTTTCTGCAAGAATGTAAGCTTCATGAGGTCTAGTATTTATGTATGTCTTATGAACCACTAGATATCCTTCACTAGAAAAAGTGCCCTGTGCATAGAAGGTTCAGCATACATTCATTTAAAAATGAATGTATGAATTAATTTATTGATTAATAAAATATCAGAGTGTTGTGATGACTTTGGCAAATAAATTAGCCATTGAAGAAATAAATGAATCTAGGTAAAGACACAGTCTATATTTTCTTACCAACTATTCTTAATTGTGGCATTATTGTGTTTCCTGTTACTTGAAGCATCGATCATAAAATAAAAAGCCTATCTAGTCAGTGTGAAATTAGGCTTTTCTCCTGTGCGAAGAATAAGGGAAGGGAAGTAGAAAATAGACATCTTTTATTCCTCTAGTATTTGTAGAAGAGCTAAAAATTAGAATGACAATTGGTGGTAGTTACTGCTTCTCATTGCCAAAGCTATTATTATTATATAATATTTGCATATAATTGACATCCATAAATGTGAACAGATAATAATTATATGCCAAAGAAAAAGACATCATTCAAGCACCCTTTCTGCCCATTTTGTATAAACTGAAAAACAGCTCTGAAACTATAGACCTTGGCTTATACCTCAAATAATAATTGCTTCATCAAAAGTTACCAATGTATCTCCATTGAGTACTATCTCAAATAGAATTTGGAGTCACATAGCTCCTCATGGTGCATTTATTGTTGCCTGGAGTATAAAGGAATTTGGCCATGATCCAAAGATTCTTTTAACTTTTTTTCTGTTTTTCTTCTTTTCATTTTCATATGAGCTCAACTCATTTATTCTTGAGCTAGGTCCTGAACAAAATTCCTTTTTGTTTTATACTTAGACTATATTGAGAAGCTGTGGAATGTTTGAAGCATATGTAATTACAGAGGGAAACTAAGTATAATTTTGAGGAAAATATGGATTGATTCTGTCTAATACTCTGTGGATTTTCTGGTCTTTCTCCTGAGCCCATAATGGTTTTTAAAAAGCCTTCTGGTTATTTCATGTTGTACATGAGACTGAGAGGTAATATGGTATAGGGAATGAGAGCACAGACTCTGAAGTTAGCATGCCTGGATTCAAATCTTGACTCTGGTCCTTACTAGTTGTGTGACCTTGCACGAGTTACTTAACCTCTTGGCATCCCAATTTCCTCATATACAAAATAATATCTCCTATATAGCATTGTTATGAGAATTACATTTACATATGCAAACCACCTGGAACAATGCCTGGTGTATGTATAAAACCTGCTCAGTCCATTAGCTATTGCTAATATTATGAAAAGTTTATTCACAGAAAAGGACTATAAACATACAATCTGTTGAAAATACAAAACGTTCTCTGGAAAACTGGTCAGTAAGATGACATAATCCAGGCTATAAAAAAGAAAGAGAAGTTTAAAAAATATTATCAAGTTTAGCTCTTGTTAAGGAATTAAGGAATTCTTATTAAGGATTAAGGAATTCTTCTGGAGTAGCACCGGCAGTATTATGCACTGGAATACCCAAATTACCTATTATACAATTTAAAATTTCCATTAATCCATTTATTTGTGTATGCAATTTATTCTTCAACAATTGTTTATTGAAGGTCTGTAATACTAGGTTCTAGAGATACAATGACCAAAATACAGCTACTACATTCAAAGTGTTTATAGTCCAGGAAGACATAGATAAATAAATAATCACTAAAGACAAACAAACAAAGTAACAAACATTGTTAGGGTATATTACAATCAAAATAAATATAGGGCTCTAGGAGACTGTGAGCCAGTCAGGGCACTGTACCAAGTATTGAGAATGAGGACCTTTAAGAGAAGGCTTCTAAAAGAGTATCATCCAAGCTGACCCTTGAAGAATAAATGATTTAGCTAGGAAAAGGAGGATGAGAAATAGAAGCACTTTTTCATTAGATGGGATAACATGTGCAAATTACAAGATCAAGAAGGAATGAGGAACATTTACAAAACTGAAAATAATTTCAGTACAATTATTATTTAGAGTGACACTTGGGTAAAATGTGGCAAGAAATGAGTCTTGGAAGACAAAAAAAATTCAGATGATCAGATTTCTTTTGAGGATAGTATCAAGGATTTGGTCTTTATCCTGAGTATCATTTAGAAGCATAAGCAAATTAGATTTTCAGTTTAGAAAGGGTATACTGACCAAAATGAGGAAAAGAAACTGGTGGGGGAGGGCTGTGACAGGTACCCTGAAAAACCAGTGAGAAAACTACTGTAGACAACTAAATGAGCAATAACAAAGAACACTGACTTGTGCAAACCAGAGCTCAGATTCTTTCTGACACATTCATCTCTTACCGCATATCTGGGTCAACAATAGGCCTTAACAATTTTGCTTCCTGCTCTAGACTGAATTGTGTCTCCTCCTCCCTCCTAATTCATATGTTGGAGCCCTAACCCCAATGTGATGACATTTGGAGATGACATTTGGGTTGGATTTGGGTTGAATAAGGTAATGACAGTGGAGCCCTCATAATGGGATTAGTGCCCTTACAAAAAGACACCAGAAAGCTTTCTGTCTCTCCCTCCTGAATTTGCAAGCACAAAGAAGAAATTGTGAAAGCACACAGTGAGATGGCTGCCACCTACATGCCAAAGAAAAGAGGTATTAGAACGAAGGCAACTTTGCCAGCACATTGATATTGGACTTCTCAGGTTCCAGGACAGCAAGAAATATACGTCTGTCATTTGTGGAACAGTCTATGTATTTTGTTATGGCAGCCCAAGAAAATTAAGTCACTACCCAAATATCTATTAAGTCTTTGTATTTTGCTCCATTTCACAGTGATATCATTCTGGTCCCTGACCATTATCTCTTTTCTGGGTGACTGACACAGTCTTCTAACTGGCAGATTTTGGCTCCTCTATAAACTGCTCTCCTCACTGTAGACAAATGAGTCCTATCTCATCATGTCACATTATTGCTTAATATGCTTCAAAAGCTGTCTCCTAAAGTGAAAATAAAATTCACTTAACAAGACTTCCTAGGCCTTGTTCATTCTGACACTACCTATCTTACCAAGCTCATATCATGCCACCCTACTGGCTTAACAGACCCAGCTGTCCCAACAATATTTTTCCTTGTCCCAACAATATTTTTCCTTGCCATGAGGCCTTTGTTCCTCTCCTTTCTTTTCTACCTGGTAAGTTTTTACTTTTGTTTCCCATCTCAGCCCAATATTCACTCCAAATATCTTTTTATGACATCTTGTTCTGTTACAGAGCTATGTCCCTATCATTCATAATACTCATCACACTTGTAACATTTTATATACTTGCCTGCTAAAAGGACTAATGTGTGTGATTCCTGTCCAACACCAGAATCTTAGCTTTATTAGGGATGTGAATTTTACCTATTCTTTCTCCCCATGGTTGAGCCAGCACCTAGCACAGTGCCTGATAAAATATTGGTGTTAAATAAGTATTTTTTTTTAATGACTAGATGATAAAGCTTGATGTTTGCAGCAAGAAGAAATGTCAAAAGTCAAATATGGTGATAAGATTTCTAGTTTGGGATAGGTGAGAGTATAATTATGTCTGTCAGGATATAATTAATCTTGCAACATGTTCTAGTTGATTTACCTATAGCCATTTGCTATGGACTAAATTGTGTCTCCCTCCACATTCACATGTTCAAACCTTAACCTCCAAAGTGATGGTATTTGGAGATGGAACATTTCTGTGGTAATTAAGTATTTAGACGTTCATGAGGATGGTACCCTTGTAAGGGGATTAGTGCTTTTCTGAGAAGAGACAACAGAGAATATGTTCTCCATCCCTGTCCCTGCCATGTGAGGACACAGTGAAAAGACAGCCACTGAGGATGCAGTGAAAAGCCAGGAAGGGAGCTCCCACCAGAACCCAACCATACTGGAACCCCTATCTTGGACTTCCCAGCCTACAGAACTGTGAGAAATAAATTTCTGTTAAGTCACCCAGTGTATGATATTTTGCTATGGCAGACTGAACTGACCAAGAGAACATCCAAGTGAAGGTATCCAGTAAGCATTTGTTTATGTAGCCCGATGCTTTGAAGACAGATATAATTAGAGATTTTTTTCCCAAAAATGTAGAAATCTTCAATATATAAATTATAATGGAAAATAATAAAAATAGTAATATTCCCTCCCTACTATGCATATAGAATGAGAACAAAATAAGTTTAGAGAGAACTTTGAGGTTCACAAATATATCAATATTTAAAAATATGTAAAAATGTGATGATCTTGCAAATAGGCCTAACAAAGAGGTATCAAAGAAGAGAAGAGTTCTGGAAGCCAAAAGAGCATTTCTTTTTTTTTAATTTATTTAAATTCAATTTAGTTAACATAAAGTATATTATAAGTTTCAGGGGTAGAATTCAGTAATTCATCAGTTGCATATAGCACCCAGTGCTCATTACATCAAGTGCCATCCTTAATGCCCATCACCTAGTTACCCCTATGCCCCCACACATTTCCCTTCCAGCAACCCTTGGTTTTTTTTCCTATAGTTAAGAGCATTTGTAAAAGGAGACTATGTTAGCGTCAGTTACCTGTTGACAGAAAAAGTCACAAGAAGATTGAAACTTGTAGTTGAGGGAAATAAGAAAGTGATCTGAATAGACATCCAGGGTAATTTCTCAAGAATGTTGAAGTTCAGTTCATATTTTTTAATACTAAATTCATGGAGGTAACAGTCTAATTGATATATGAATTATTTTTCACATAGGCTGAGGTTCTTATATATAGGGACAAAGATAGATGTTCACCCAGGGTTTGGAGTTTTGTTAGATATGCTTGAAAAAAAGACAGGAGTGAGGCAGGGAGATGGTGAAGACATTTCCAAGAGACAGAACATAGGATTGAGGAGAAAATATGAATGTGGGCAAAGATGAGTAGAGCTTAATCCATCAGGAAATTTAGAAGGAAAAATTGACTATAAGCCTCAAAGAATTTGAAGTATAGATATAGCAAAACAGAGAAAAGCAAGCAAGAAGGAAAAAAGTTTTGGTCGGAGAATGGAAAGTTTAAATTTAATATTTCAGAAGTGAAGCAGCTTCAGGTTATGACAGGTACCAGGGTATAATGGAAAAAGAGTGTAACTAAACACAACTATAATCTTGTTGAAAATGAAAATGTCAAAAAACTTCTCTTGGATGAACCATCTATACTAAGTTGAATAATGTCTTCCAAAAATTCATTTTTCCCTGGAGCCTACGAATGTGACCATATTTAGAAATAGGACCTTTGCAGAGATAATCAAGTTAAGATGAGGCTGTATTGGATTAGAGTGGATCCTAAATATCACTAGAATCTTTATAAAAAAGACAGAAATTTGCTCAGGTAGACATAGGCAAACACAGAAAAAGGCATGTGAAGATAGGTTGGTTAAAGTGATGCATCTACAAGTCGAGGGTTGCCAAAGATTGCTGGCAACCACCAGAACCTAGCATAGATGAGGAAAGATTCTTCCCAAAAGCCTCTGATGGAGCATGACCCTCCTGACTCCTGGATTCTTAACTTCTAGACTCCAGGACTGTGTTTCTGTTGTTTTAAGCCACTCAGTTTGTGGCAATTTGCTATGGCACATCTAGGAAACTAATATATCTTCTACACAGGTAACTACTCAATATAATGGTGGGATTGAGCTGGAGAATAAAATTGTGAGTTTGACTCAAAGCTGAGGACTGCAGATTGATGGCATAAGTATGGATTAATGCTTAGACCTTGGTTGTTTACTAAAGAAAGTAAGGTTGGGTAAGTTGGACATGGATTTTCAAAATAGCTAATTCCATCAATACATAGATGGGAGTCTTCAAAAGTTCACTGAGGAGTTCATTCTGGCTTGAATTGGTTGCTCTAAAACAATCTTAGTCCAAACAGCAAGACAACGGCAATATTCACTTTCCCCAAAATTCTCTCTACTTATTTAAAGAGAAGCAAGCAAAGATGATTAGAAGAGGTCTCCCACCTCCCTGAAAAGTTCAAATTCACTAAAATTGATTTGGGAAAGGCACAATCTTTATTAGATTTAATGTGCAGATTAAATTTCATGTGTCTGTTAAGAGATCAGTTTTACATTTTTAAGAAATGAAAATACCTTTTTAAGACTTCTGATAATGAAAGCAGTAGATAATAATGGTAAAAGATTCAGACAGTACTAAAAATAATAAAAAGGAAAGTGATAATTCACTCCTAATTTTATTACCCAGATTCAATCACTATTAACAGTTTATTATATATAGTTATCAAATAATTTCACATGTTTATTTAAACTTTAAATAAATGGAGATTTTAACTTTATTATACAAGTTTCTCCATGAATAATATGGCTTAAATCTATTTGTGTATTGATACATGTGTCATCATTTTAATTGACAGAAAATATTCAATTAAGTAAAGAACTGTAATCAATTCAATTCATGCCTTAAAGATACTGTTTTTATGACTCAATTAACATGCTTTGTATATATTTTTGCATGTATATGTTTACTTGACTACAACCTTAGGGAAAAAAATCAATGAAATAGAATTATTGACTCAGAGTGTATGTTAGTCAGAATGTACTAACTGCTGTAACAGCCCCAAAATTCATAAAAGTTTTTTCTGGGTCATTCAACAGCATTTCATGAGTAAAGCAGATCTCCAAGTGGTATTTTCAATCCTAAGCCTTCTCCTATTTCATCATTGTGCATTCCCTAAGATTCAGAGTCTTTTGGTGAATTCTCTGCAAAAGAAGTATGAAGGATCACTTGAGGATGTTTTTGGAAGTATCACACATCACTTTTGCCCAGAATCCACTGCCTGTAACTCAGTCACATGGATATACCTACATGAAGAATGTGGTCTAAATGTGTGCCACAAAGAAAGAGGAATATAGCTTTTGGTGAACCCATAGTAGCTTCTGATACAGAGGTCCCCAAATATCAGTTCTATACTTTTTCCTACTCACCCTTTTTCTAAAATGATATATTCTGAAGTCTTATCTGGTCACTGCATCCAACTCGAAGTCCTGGATATTAATTGTGATATGAATGTATCCCTCTTTATAGGATCCAGATATAGTGCCTTTAGTCTGATAACCTTGCATTAAAGAATTGGCTCCCCCTACACTCAATATATGCTAGTGTAGCTCAGATAGGATAGCTACAACAGAAAATCCTATTTGAGAAGGGCAGGATGGGAGCTGCATAGCAGTCATTTGTATGCAGACATCTAGAAATCTCACAAGGTAGACCTTATAAATACTCCTTAACATGGGGTACAGGATATTCTTTCTCGAGGCAATGTTTAGTCTTTGCGTGGAACTGCTTTATTTAATGGTTCTACTTACTAAGAAGTTACTGTCTTTCATATTCACAGACAAAGTAGACCAAGGTGAAAAAAGAGGAATATACCCTTCTTAGGTCTTCCTTAGTTCCTCTTGGTACAAATATTGTAATCTAAACATTATCTTATCACTTGAACGCTCAATGGCTATTAACTTTAGGCTCATGTTTCATTTATCAATGAAATTCTCTCATAAACTTAATAGACTGCTGTTCTATTTGCTCATGGTGAGTTTCATGTACCATTCACCATAACCAAGGCTATCTTTTAGGCAACAAAAATCTTAAGACTTATTTCTTTATTTCTTCAAACACATGTTGTTCTCTCAATGTATTGGCAATTCCTTTAGCCAACCTAAACAATACATGGGAAGTCCTACATTTAATCTGATTTTTAAAAAGTCTTTTATTGGAGTATATTTGACACACAGCATTACATTAGTTTTAAGTGTACAACACAGTAATTCAAACTCTCTATATGTTGCACTATGCTCACCACAAGTGTAGTTATCATCTGTCACCATACAAGGTGATTATAATATGGTTGACTGTATTGTCTATGCTGCGTCTTTTTATTCCCATGACTTATTCATTCCATAGCTGGAAACCTGTATCTCCCTCTCCCCTTCACCCATTTTGCCCATTCCCACACCCCTTCCTTTCTGGCAATCATCAGTTTATTCTCTGTATTTATAGGTCTGATTCTGCTTTTAGTTTGTTCATTCATTTGTTTTGTTTTTTAGCTTCCACATATGGGTGAAAGCTTATGGTATTTGTCTTTTTCAGTCTGACTTCTTTTTAGCATAATAGGTCCTTAGCTTCTAGGTCCTTACCACAGAAATGATTCATTCTTTTTCGTTTTAGAAGCTTTACAGTATCTTCAAAAGAATTTTTCAATCTTATCCTTCACTATTTAGGTTTTTAGAAACTATAGGGTTTTTATAAATTTTTATTGCTCCAAATCTCTGGGCTCTCAAAGTTCCTTTCCATGTCTAGTTTCAAAACTAGAAAGCCAAGACTTTCTTGAGCTTATCACTTTTTTTTTTTAAATTTTATTTATTTATTTGACAGACAGATCACAAGTAGGCAAGAGGCAGGCAGGAAGAGAGAGGAGGAAGCAGGCTTTCCACGGAGCAGAGAGCCCAATGCGGGGCTCGATCCCAGGGTGCTGGGATCGTGACCTGAGCCAAAGGCAGAGGCTTTAACCCACTGAGCCACCCAGGTGCCCTGAGCTTATCACTTTCTTAATAAAAGCCTATATACAAACACTCTGACCCTTGCAAACCACTTTCTCTAGAGTACAAGATCAGTAAGACCTGCATGTGGTCTACCTTCCAGATCATCACAGGCAAGAGTTTTCTTGATTATTTCACTACTGCATAACCTGGATTACCATCTTCTCAGCCTCCTGTCAGCATTGTATCGGAATCCCCAAATTCCTGCAGTCCCAGCTACCTTAGTATTATTAATATCTAATATCGTTATAACTGTCATTCTAGAATATAAAACACTCAGTTCCATACTTTTTGTAAATTGTGTTTGATTTTCTATGAGTTTAAAATCCTTACTGTTTTCTTGCTTTGAGCCACCTGGCCACTTAACCTAATGTCTCATATATTTAGGTCTTTACTATGCCAGCACCATACTTTAAGATATCAAATCATCTATAAGTCTGTGTTTTTACAAATAACCCTGAAATTTTGGTGGATTAACACAAGTATTTATTTACATTTACAACTGTGCAACAATACATGGATTTATTGTTGGTCAGTTGTCTTAAGTGGCTCTCTTCCATGCAGTGAATCAGGCACTCAGACACCTACTGATACATAACTCTTCCATTTCCTAGGGTCTTCAAGTCCTTTGCTGGATTATCATAATTCAACTAATAGGTGTTTTATAAAGAGTGCATAAAACATTACATATGGTTTGTTTTAATGGTCAGGATTTACAGTGGTATCCGTCACTTCTAACCACTCTTCATGGGCCAATCTTAGTCATATGACCATTTAAAAGCAGGTCTAACATCTAATAGGAAATCTCATCCAGCTGTGTGCCCAAGAGGAAAAGGGAAGTAGGCTTTTCTGAACACACAGAACCATCTGAGAAAGTACTTGTGACTACTTGTTACTGCATTGTCTATTGGATTTATACCAGATTGCCTTCCTGTCAACATTGTATGAGAATCCCCAAATTCCCACAATCCCAGCAACCTTGTTGTTACTTATGTCTTAATAACTGTCATTCTAGAATATAAAATATGCAGTTGTATAATTTTTGTAAGTTGTGTTTGATTTTCTATGAGTATGAAAACCTTATTGCTTATTGGTCATTTGTATTTGTGATTTTACCAAGTCATGTTGTTTATGTATTTGGTATTAATCCATTCAGCTTTTCCCTAGTGTATCTAACTCAGTAACTCAGTATAGATGTATACATCTATATACATATACAATTATTTTATTTATTTATTTATTTATTTATCAAATCTAGGGTAAAAGTCTTTCCTTAAGTATGTTCATCATTTCTATTAATTCACTTTCTACATGTCAGTTTAACTTCTTATTATTTTTAATATTATTTTAAAGCTAAAGTATCATTATTTTCACCCAGCATTATTTTCTTAAATCTGTCAATTCACTTTCATGTGTTTGACAGTCAATCTCACTTTTAATTTTCTGTTTATGAAAATAAATGAAAACTTTTCTATGCAATTCAAATAAGTTATTTTTATTTTTATTTTTATAAGACTTCTTCTAGGTTACAGTCTTCATCTAGTATTAGTTTGCCTTATACATTACAACTTTTTTGTTACAGATAGTTGTGTATTGTTTACTCACTTAAGAATTGGAACATCACTCTTTGGCATGCTCTTGATCCCCAACATTGTACGTGGATTTTATCTTTTTCAAACCTTACCCTTGTTTTTTTTGTTTGGTTGTTTTTTTTTGTTTTGTTTTTTTCCCTGAGTTCAATTTAAAACCTCCCATGAAAATTTAGATATTCACACAGAATTTTGTGGATTTAACTGAACAGTTCTGTCCTTCAGTTGCTGAAGGAAGATGGGGCAATTTAATAATATTTGGGATACTTTGAGTTTCTACATTTGTTGAGCCCACTGCATTTGGGAAAGTGCCATTAAGTTAAATTAGGGTAACTTTCCCCATTAGTCAGTGACTATATTTGTTCTATCACTTACTGTATTGAAGCTATGTTGGTGAGAGAAGATCTATGCTATTTTAATGGTGACCTTTAAACTTTCTCTATAAAGTTACATTTATATTTCCTGCTGCTGAGCCATATCTGCATAAAAAGGCTCTTAGAAGACACTTTCTTGAGGATGGCCAATTCTAAAATTTATTTCTCAAATTGAGATGCAATAAAACAAACAAAACTGAATTTGACAGCTCTTATATAATACATAATTCATCTCAAAAGCTTAAAGCAAAACTATTATTCAAGAAGATAATGAGACTTCATCATATGTTTGTGTGAATGAAAAAAAATTTCGATATTGACATACAAATATATATAAATATATATGTACATATATATTTTGACATATATATGAAAATCCTCCTATTAAAGTTGATAAAGCCAAATTATTTGACCCACAACTGAGAAAGTACACAATGATCACTTCTAACTTTTGCAAAGTTAATAGAATAATTGGTATCATGTTTTAGGAAATTACCTATATCAGTTATCTCTATGTTAAAAAACCCCAAATTTAACAGCTTAAAATAAGAGCAGTCATGGGACACCTGGGTGGCTCAGTCAGTTAAGTGTACAACTCTTGATTTTGGCTCATGTCATGATCTCAGGGTCATGAGATCGAGCCCCACTTAGGGCTCCACACTGGACATTGAGCCTGCTTAGGATTCTCTCTCCCCCTCCCTTTGCCCCTCCATACCCCTTTCTAAAAAGAATTTTAAAAGAATAACAGCAGTCATTTACTTTGCTCACAAATCTGCAGTTGTGGCAGATTTCGGAATGATCATTCATTACTGTTCTTTTCAATATCAAGAGCAGTGGCTTAACTAAAAGATGAATAATCCACTATCAAAATGACTCCTTTACATGGCTGGCTAGTTAGTACTGGCTATCAACAGGAAGCTTAGCTAAGACCATGTTCCAGGAGGTCTTGGTTCTGCTCTATGTGGATGTCTCCATTAGCTGCTTATGTTTCCTGACAGTGTAGGTGAGTGGGTTCCAAGAGCAAGTATTCAAGAAAATTAATCAAAAATTGTATCACTTTGTGACATAGACTCAGAAGTCATATAGTCTCACTTGTGCTCTATACATAACCATATCCAGATTCAAGGATAGGGAATGTAGTCCTTACCTCTTAATGGAAGGAATGTTAAAGTCACACTGTAAAAATAGAATATGGAATGAGTGATACCATTGTGACTATTTTTGGAAAATTCTATCACCCATGTTATCAAAATAATCTCATTAATAGTCTTGGTCTCAAATCTATAAGACTCAAAAGAAATGTCAGTTTAAAAATGTATCTATTGATATTTATTTCTCCAATTTTCTCTTGGCATCTATTGCTATGAAATGAGGCATTACTTGAACAAAATAATCTTTATGAAATCTCAATAAACATTGTATATGTAGAAGAATTAATCAAATTTCCTTAGAGTCATTCACTTGAGTAAATAATTATAAGAAAATATAAAATTTAGGTATAAATAAAATCAAGAAAAACATTTTTCTGCTTTATTTGATATATGTTTCCATTTTTTATTTTATACATGTTTTTATCTCTACTGTGATTTCTATATGCTTTCTTTCTGCAATATTTAAAAGAATTTAGTATTGATTAAGCATTCATAATTTGTTTCTATTATTGAACAGAATAACCAAAATCATAATGGAAAAAAGAGATTAAAAGTAAATACAATTTATGTTAAAGGAAGATAATTATTTCATTGTCAGAATGAGAAAATTAAGTTTATTACCCTAAAACAAATAAACAAGAAGAGAGGGTAGAAAGTTATCCACATTTCAAAAGACAGAATTTAAGCTTTTTTATTATCATTATCTGTGTATTTCTATAACCAGATATCTGATACCTATAAAGTGATAGTTTATAGTTAAAAGTGCCAGATTACAATTAAGCCCCCAAATAAGCTCTCATTCTTCAATATTAGAATTTTAAATTTAGAATTCAAACAAATATAGAATTTGTTTCTGTGAGAATTCTAATGTTAGGAATTTTTTAAATTTATTAAAAACATAGAACTCAATTACAATGAGTATCACTTACAAATTATTTTCATAATCTTAAAAAAATAAATTAGAAATGCTAAACTTGTACCAACCAAAGGGTGTATAGTAAAATACACATGGAACCAGTCTGGCTAAATTGAAGTGTGTTTTGGTAAAATGTTAAATACAATAACCAATCTGAGAAATTTTATAGCCTACATGATGAATAACTTAACTGATATATTTCACTTTTCCACTGATTTCCTTATTCATATGTGAATGGGAAAACAAGTTCTCAATTTAGCACATGAATTGTCTTAACACAAGAATATAAAAAACAGTGAATGTTAAGATTTTGCAATACTGCGGTGACAGTTCACTTCCTCAAAAAAAAAAAAAAAAAACCTCAATTCTCTGGAATGCATCCAACAACCTAGAAGTAGGCAGCCAAAATAGACAAATGTAAATCCGTAAGAGAGTCTCTCAGGCATTTAATCAGAGCCAATTTACCATTGTTTCGGGCAATATTTTATCAAGCTAGGTTAGTGTTCTCCAAAATCAACAACAATAAAAAGCATGCTTTGAACAGCAGGGGAGAATGTGAAAGGGAAAAAGTATCTGTTGAGTACTTGGTATGTACCAGGAATTCTGCTACATATTTTATAGATGGTGTTTGTTCATTTAGTTCACACGACAGGTAGGTCCCGCTACCTTCATTTGGCAGGTGAGAAGAGTGAGTCTCATTTGGTTTGAGCAATCTGCCCAGCCAGAGAGATCCAGGGTTCAGCTCAGGTCTGTCTGCTTCCGAGGCTCTTTCTGTTTTCACTGTGAGTGTACAACCCGGTTTCCCTCTGAGAAGGAAGTGACCCCTGTGGCAGGTGTACTCACTGCAGCATGAGTCCTGAAAACTTGACATCAAAAGAGGAGCGGGATTAAACACTGAAAACCTAACTGCAGGATTAAACACTGAGAACAAAATAGCAGTCTGTGACCATTTATGTTTGAAGAAAAACTTCGCAACACAGCTTGAGTGCATCACTCTGTGACTACTTGGAGGAATAACTAATATTGATAAAATTTACCCAAAAGAGTGCATCCAGAAAATTTTTCTTATCTAAAATACATACATATATACATGCAAACTTTCTCTGCTTAAGATATAAACTTGAGTTTATGGAAAGTAATTAGGTCAGGAATCAAGTGACCTGGGCCCTAGATTAGTCAGTTTCCTCCCAGAGGCCTTTTTTTTTTTTTTTTCACATTATCAATGATATCACCCTCATTCTTCAATGTTTAATCCCATTTTTTATTCCTAACCCTATTTCTTATTTTCATTATTTAAAAAATGCTGAGGATAGTCATAGGTACAGTTTTAGACCTTAACTTTAAATACTTGTGTGTTAAAATAACTTCTATTTTCTAAAAGAGTGTCATTAAATTAAGTATCTATAGCAAAACAATAACAAAAAAAAAAAAGAGAGAGAGAGAGATTTCATCCTACATTCTGAGGAACTTTCTGACTAGACCTGGTCAGAAAAGTATTTCCCCATAGGCTTATGCATATTGCCTCTAGGATTATGCAATATACTTATATTTTCAAAAATGAAAATGTTATTAACAAATTAATATGAGCCATATTTTATTATTATTGCATATATTGTCTATATAAATAAGCCTCTCTCCAGAGTTTTTTCTAGTCATCAAATTTCAGATGTCTTTCTGTTTTCAGTCAACATACTCACACCTGAAAGTACTTCAAAAGACATGAAGTTTAACAGAAGTGAATAAATTACTAACATAAGATGCTCAAGGAAAAGGATATTGTATGTGTGCTGGGCACACTCCATCCAGTCTGGTCTTCATCAAGTCAGTTCCAGGAATAGACAATTAACTTTCTACTTGACATCACAGGAAACAATTTTTCTGAGTTCTCTCACTCCTGTTAGATCTTGGATGAGGTCAGATTTTTAACTTTTTGTTAAGATTATGTACTGGAATGATAAGAGGAAATTAATAGTGTGGATGTGTATTCTCTGACAGATAATGTGCTTTGTATTTTTGTTTGTTTCTACCCCAGGCAACATCTCATTAATCCTTCTCAATAATCTGGCATATACAGTATGTTAGGTCATGTTTGAATATAAGGAAACTGAGTCTCAGGAAGCTTAAAAACTTAAGAAACTTCCTCATGGCTACATAACTAGAAAATAGTACTGCTTGGGATTTATATCCATGACCAGCAATTCTAAGATCAATACCCTTTCCATGATACTCTCCTGTTATGATTTAAGTCAATAAGACATACTACACATCATTTTCTGTTTAAAAGGAGTAAGAAGAAAGAGGGTTTTAAAATCTCTAAATTGGGCACCTGAGTAGCTCAGTTGGTTAAATGTCTGCCTTTAGCTCTGGTCATGATCCCAGGTTCCTGAAATAGAGCCCTGCATCAGGCTCCTTGCTCACTGGGGAGTCTGCTTCTCCCTCTCCCTTTGCCTGTGCCCGTGCTTCTGCTCTCTTTCTCTCAAATAAATAAATAAATTGTTTTTTAAAAATGGTTTTTCAATAAAATAAAATGCCCTGAATTAGAGGTCAAACAATACATATCAATTCTGCAAAACGTATGATCTAAAATTTCCAAACTATATTTAGGTAAAAATATATTCACCAAGTTGCCCTTTTAATAAGTAAAATATATTTTATTATATTTATACTTAATCAGATTTTCTCCTACTTTTGTTTATTTTTTTAAGATTTATTTATTTATTTGACACAGAAAGAGAGAGAGTATAAACAGGGGGAGCAGCAGGCAGAGGGAGAGGGAGAAGCAGACTCCCTGCAGAGCAGAGAGCTAGATGTGGGACTCCATCCCAGGACGCTGGGATCATGACCTGAGCCAAAGGCAAACGCTTAACTGATTGAGCCAGCCAGGCACCCCTTCTTCTACTTTTAATGTACTCTGAATAAATACAGCATAATTTTCATAATGTTTAGAACATTAGAAGTTGAAAATCCTTTAAATATATTTATAATTCTTAATTGTTAAACTTACATAAAACTAACTTTTTCACAGAAAATTTTTTGGAAATAGAATAACTCTTTTGATTTTAAATCATCCCAGCAAAGTAGAGGAAAGAATTATTTTCTTAGAAGAGTTTGTCCAATTCTCTTTTGTACCATTTCTCCCTGTGAATGTGTTAGTCTTCAATTAGTCATTATTTTGTTGCTTAACATTGTCACGTCAGCCAGTTCACTGATTTTTCCCATTAGGCTCATCCAAATGATAAATTCTTTCCCGATTGATTGAGCTCTCTTCTTGCCAAACTTTTTAATTGATATTTTATGTCCTTTTTAGTCATTCTTAAAGAAATGTCTTATCACTTCTATGTTCCATGTTTATGGGCCCAGACCACAAGAGGTTTCCTCTGTATGATTTACCCAAAACAAAAATAAACACAATTGTCTGTCATTTGAAGCAAGAGGCTTAGGGGCTCCTGGGTGGTACTGTCAGTCAAGCCTCCAACTCTTGGTTTTTGCTCAGGTCGTGATCTCAGGTTGTGAGATCAAAGCCCGTGTTTGGCTCCACACGCAGTGTGGAGTCTGCTTGAGATTCTCTCTCCCTCTCCCTTTGCCAGTCCCACTTGTACTCTCTTTCTCTAAAATAAATAAATAAATAATTTAAAAAATAGGCGATTTATTACTTTTAATTAGAATGAACCCTGGCACGGCAGAAATAGCATATACATAGAACAGAATTGGTTCTAAGTTTAGGGCTGTCCTGGCGGAGTTATCAAGGAATTGCTTAACAGTCTCTTTTGCTGGGCTTCACTGCATAGTCGCTGATGATGCAGCATCCAGGCTCTAAAATAAACTATTAAAAAAATGTGAGGTGAGACACAGGTCTCTATCTCCCCTGACCTTGGGAAGATCTGGTTAGTATTTTTATACTAACTGTTCTGTTCGTATCGGGTTCAGAGGTCTTCAGAACTGAAAGTGTGCCTCTCAGAATGGCCTCCGACCACCTGTTCACTAACATTTGGGAGAGATTGAGTCAGTTACTGGGTAGATTTCCTGTAATAGGGCAACAGGAGTTTGGACTGTGCACCAGAAGGCATACAAGAGAAGAGTTAAGATGGCCTCCTGACAAAGGCCTCAATGGAAACATCTTTTAAGTCCTTTTCAGAGACTGTTCCCTCCCTTTTTCCAGCTACCAGAGTTTGGTCCATTCTGAAGGCATAGCTCCAGGTATACTTCCCAAACCTCAAATCCTTCTTTACTAACATGATTGTTGTCACCCTCCTCTGTACTTTCTTGTCCCACATTTGCCGTTTATCAGAGAAACCTGCTGCAGCATTGTTTTAGTTGTTTCTGTGTCTGATCTACTCATTAGATCACTAAGGGACTCTCCTCCTGCAGTGCATGTGCAGAGAAACAATTCCATAAATCGATCTGAGGTATCAGAGCTGATGTTTGAATACAGCCAAATTCAAGGGCTGAGAGTGTAATTGGATCTTGATCCATAACATCGAAGGTGTTTCCGTCTGAACTCTGAACTCTGCCTCTTCTTGGGGGCTTCTGCAGTTTCTAGGGAATGCCTGTGTATGTGAGTGTGTTTCTTTAAGAATTATTTGACTTCAATTTTAACGATTAAACTGGTTCTCTATAACCCTTTTTTTTTTAGTAAATTTTAGAGATGACATACCAAATGAGTGTGCTACTTCAAAGAAGTCCCCTGAGGGGACGAAATTTATTCAAATTCACTGTCTTTGCTCAGAGCATTTCTAGAATGAAACTCCTCTTAGGAATTTGCCTTCAGAATTTACTGTGGAAGAAATATGTCAACCTCATTACTTTATAGTCACAAGACATGCTTCTCTGGCCTTGAACCTCTTTTCTCTCTTCTCCTTTTTTATATCTTGATTTTTTATGTTACATTTTATCATTTTTGTCTTATTCTCAACTGATTAAAAAAAAAACAACCATTTAGAGAAGGGGTAAAGATGGTAAGCTTAGGAAAACCTCTCTAAAACATATAAAGCATAAGAGTGTTAATATTTGTGAGCCATATATAATGCATAGAACACCTTGATAAGCGCTCTACATGAATTAACTTGTTTGTTTTTCTCCTCCAAGTCACACTATGTGCATTCCATCTTCATTCCCATTTTACACAGTGAAATAAGTGAGAAGTTAAGCTAATTAAGTCTTAAGACTTAAGTCTTATAGCTAATTATGTGGTTAAATAGGGATTCAGACACTGTCAGGTTGAACTCAGGTCCTTAGCTCTGAATAACGAGTCTGTCTAGTTTAGATGATTTCAGGACTGGGAGACTAGTCAGCTTTTCTCTTTCTTTTCATTTGTGCTCAGCCCTGTTGAGAGTACTCCAGCTTGAAGTTCCTTATCTTCTATCCTCAGACCATGCTATTCAGGAACATTTTCCACATCCGTTGTTATCAGTGCTTTTCACCTTTCCCTTGGTCATAAATTATGCAGATTCTATGCTATGCTCACTATTTGACTACTGAGCAATTAATACTGATTATGAATAAGACTAAGGGACCAAAGTGTCCACTGGATCCAATATTCCCCTGTGTTTAAGGTCATGTGCTGAAGATGATAAGGCATCCATATCAAGAAATGGAAAGGATCTTCTTGGAAAAGAAGTAACAGTCCCAGTGCCAAATGATATACTACTTCTCCTAATAAGGCCTTCCACATTCTTTAGAAAATATTCCAGTGGTTCTCATAGTAGGTTGAGAGGGGACAGAAAATGAAAATAGGTTAAACGTTTTTTTGAAGAAATGGATTTCTTGTAACCTTGAGACAGGTCTAAAACATAGTATTTCCAGTATTATGCCATGTCAGTTTATGATATCTAAAGAGAAGAGAAGAGAACTCCTGGATATAAGAGGAGCTTATATCATGTGTATATATATACATGGTATAGCTTGTATCATGTATATATATACACATGATATAAGAGATACATATCATGCAGACTCATTACCTACCCTAACCTTCAGTCCTTTCTATAGAAACACTCCCTGTGGTCATCCAGATTTTACTCAAAAAACTCCCCCAAACAAGCTATTTTATCTTTCCACAGTTTTGACTTTGGGAATGGTTTTCTCTCTCCAATCAAAATATATATCCTAATCTTAAAGCCATATAAAAATAAATACAATTATTTTCCCTTTTGAAATGTTTTTAATTATTTCAATGACAGCTACTCAGATGTCCTGTCTGGAATTTTCTTTGTTTGGAATAACCATGTGCAGCCTGTTTAAGTAGTTTTTGTAAGCCTTAGTTTTGAGTTTATTGATTCATTCATCAAATATTTACTGAGCGTCTATTACATACCAGATATTGTTCCAGGAATTTTGATACAGAAAAAAGTAAAATAGATCAGCTTCTGATTTCATAAAGCTTATATTCTAGAAAATAAGGGGTGATAGAAAATAAGCATATGCACATATATGCACAAACATATATATATATACAAGATCATTTCAGGCAGGATAGAAAGAGATGGTATACAAAATATAAAATATAAATATACAACATATAAAATATGTATATGTATGTAAAAACATACATATACAAGATCATTTTAGGTAGGATAGAAAGAGACTGTATATAAAATATAAAAGATAAATATACAAAATATAAAATATAAAACACAGTGTTGGCATAAAGATTGCTGGTACATAAGATTAAGTGTGTGTATGTGAGAGAGTTATAATTTTGGGTAAGTTGTCCTCTTTGGAAAAGTAACATGATATGAACTTTAAATATTTGATAATAAATGTTGACTGAGTACATTTATGCAACATGTAAGGAGAATATTGTATGAAATCATTTAAGTATAAAGGCAGGTCAAACCTGGAAAGACTTTATCATAAATTTTAAGAAATTTAATGTATGTATAGTGGAAGTCATTGGAGAGTCTCAAGCAGGGGATATATATAATTTGACCCATTATTAAAAAGAAAAAAAAAAGTCAAGTTACCAAGAAGATAATAGACCTTGGTGGGACATGAAAATGAAACCAGGAAGAAAGACCACTTGGAATCAATTATAAATATTAGGAAAGAGATGATAGACACTTAGAGTAATAATAGTGAAGAAAAAAAATAGATAAATTCAAGATATATTTGCAAGTAGAGCCAACAGGAATTGAAGATGAATTGTGAGTGAGGGGGAAGACAAGGAGAAGAATAAAAATGACTTCTGAAATTTTGACCTGACCAGTTTTGGGGGAGATAGTGTGACCATGGCATTTACTAAGATGCAGAGAGAGATGACATTCAGAAATAGGGTGTGGTATATTGCATCATTATGATGTACACTTGAAACTAATAAAAAATAATATGTCAATTGTACTTCAATAATTTAAAGAAAGAAGAAGAAATTGGGTGTGGAAGAAGGAGGCATCAAAAGTTCTCTTTGGAACAAGTTTGAGAAATTTACTAGACATCCAATGGAGATAACCTAGTAGGCAGGTAGGTCATAAGAGATGGGACTAATACTGTGAAACTGGGAGTCAGAAACATGTCAGGTGCTCATGAAGTTATAAGACCAAAATAGAACATCAAGAAGGCAATGTATAGACAGAAATGGGCCCATGGCAAAAAAAATGATTGGGGACTTCCAAGATTTAGAGGACAACCACAGGAAGAGAAAGAAGCCAAGAAGACAGATCGAGCAGCAAATGAGACAGGAGGAATCATGATTGTATTACAAAAACCAAGGGAAGAGAGTATATGAAGCAGGATGTCAACCTTGCTGAATCTTTCTGACAAGTCAAATAAAATGAGAACGAAGTAGTGAATAAAATATTTGGCAAAATGAAGATCACTGGTGTTCATAAGAAGAAGACTTTTATATGAAGTCATGGGAGAAATGTTGGATACCAATGAGTAGAAGAGAGAACGCAAGGTGATGTATCAGTAATACCTCTTTTTAAGGAACTGTCACTTCCATGAAGTTGTGCTATCAAGGAAGGCAGAAATATATAAAGTAGCTTGGTTGGAACATAGAATCACAGAAGCTGTCATTTGTTTTTAGTGGTAAGTTTCAAACATAATATGATCAATAGGAAGGGGAAAACATGATGATCTAGGGAAAGGGAAACATAACGGCTGGAACAAATTTCCTGAGAACACTAGTGTTATGTAGAGTTGGAAGCAATAGAAAATTTGGCCTTAAGAGCAGGGTCAACTTTCTCACTATAGTAGAAATGTTCTTATCATCATTATCAATGTTTTTGACATTTTCTCAGTATCATAAAGTGTTTCCATTATTTTGCTAAATATTAAGCAAAATACATACATATATAAAAAATTTAAATATAATCATAGATTTGTAAAGCATGGCCTAGTTTTAAGATGATCTCTTATGTATCTATTTAAAGGTTTTTACAATCGCTCTAAGTTTTCAAGGCTAAACAATTAAAAATTATTCATCTTGGACAGATTTTAATATGTAGAAATTATTATTGAAAATTGCCTGAGAAGTAGAGTTTAGAGTTACCATTGATATTTGGCGTTGGCTTTTTTTTTTTTCCCCAAAATTGGGACAATTCAAAGAAATATTTTGTAGATTCCCCTCCTTTTTTTTTTTTTTTTAAGAATACACATGAAGGTAGTTTCTTGAATAGGCATTTGATGGTCAGTTAATGTATTCTCTTTCTACTTAATCCAAATTTATTTACTCATTTTATTACTATGCAGTCAGGAAAAAAACTTTTTGTTCAATTGCTTCCTGTAGTTGACAACATTCAAAGATGAAACACTGACATTTATATGGCATTTATACTGGCATTTATATTTATCAATGTACACTGGTCATGTCATTGCCTAACATAGATCCTAGTATGGACTAAAAGTAAACATTTATGAATGTAAAGAACAGAGAGTAAACACACATAAGGATTAGAGCTCTGGCCATGACTTAACACCAAGGTCAGACAATGCTTTTGATCTTACTTTATAGTTGCTACAGTGATTTGTTATAGGAAGAATAAGGAAATGCCACACAGAAAATGTTTTTGAGACAGAGTAGTTTTATATGACCTCTTTCCAAAGGTTATTCTTTTCTCATATTAAACATCTGAGGTCAGCAAGCATAGCCTCCCACATAGAAACTACAACTTTATCAAATGATTTGTAGAAAATTATGATTTTGCACAGAGAAAGAAAGGAGAAGAAAGAGAGAAGGATTAGTGTAAGGAAACAGAAAAAAAAAAAAAAAGAAACACAAGGACAAGGCCAAAGTTTTTTCTATGCACTTATGGTAGACAACTTCAAATTTTATTTCAAAGAAAAAATGAGACAAAACAGAGGGAGTTAAAGACATAGCCTTATGCAAATGATCCATAAGCATAACAGGATTTATATATATATATATATATATATATATATATATATATATATATATAAAATAGATATAGATAGAGTTATATAATAAATTTCAAGACATCACATCACAAATTAAAGCAAAAATACATCTAGTTCCAGGATCACTGAAAGCTTGTCCTAGTCAGCCGATGGAAGGGTCAGTACTAGTTCCCAGTAAGAAGTTTTTAAGCTGGTTAGCAGAAAAACTTATAGAAGTTTCTTGAAGTTGACTCTGCATATTACTCACTTTTATATGAATAACTTGGGAACATTTAAGTTGGAAATTATGGAGATTAGCACAACTGACACCTAAATAAGAAGAACCATATTTCTCTTACACATTCACAGGGATTGATTACAAGTATAAAGGATTAAATACTTAAATATGAGCACACTTATAAAATGCTTGTGTATGCAATCCATTCATATGTTTAATTATTTATATGAAAAATTTTATACCAAGATTTAAACATTCTCAAGTTATTAATATAGACATCTATTAGAATTAGATGACAACTACAGAAACTATTAACTATTCTTCCTTTTATCTTTATGATTCCCAACATGCAGCTTCAAATAGTCAAAATAACTACTGGACACCCAATAAGTCACAAATTATAGGACACCAGTAAATCAAATTTGCTGTCAAAGAAAGGTGCAGTCTCTTAATTAAGCACTTTAACTAGAAGTTAATGAAATAATTCTACATATATTCTAATAATATGGCTCTGTTGTCACAACTTGTGTATTTGGGCAACTGGGAAATATAGCTTTTATTGTAGGTTTCCATGTACTTCCATGAAGCTCTGAAGAAAGTAGGAGACAAGGGATAGTGGGGTACAACCAGCAGTTTCTGGTACAAAGCCACTTATATGTTTCTATTTATGTATGACATGTAGAAAAATACATAGTCAAATAGATATTACTCAGAAATAAAAGTAACATGCATATAGGCAGACAACTCACATTTGCTGCTACAAAACCATATGCATTATATGTGTTTATATGTGTGTATATATGTATTTATATGTGTGTGTGTGTGTGTGTGTAATTATTGATCCCTCACTAATGTTTCCCATACTAAGTTTTTAAAAAATTTAATCCTAAAATCTATTCATGTTCCAGATGAAGAAACTGATGATTTGAAAATTTTAAGAACTTGCTAAAATCTTGCAGTTTGGCTTTGACTGACTTTAAAATTTGTGTTCTTTATTAGGATGGGTGGATGGATGATTAGATGGATGGATGGATGGATGGATGGATGGATGGATGGATGGAATTTCAGTAGACTGATGATGACTGGCGATGAGGGATGCATAGATAGATAGGTAGATGCTTAAATATATATATATATTTTTTTATTTCCCAGGGCTACTTTAACAAAGTACTATAAACTATGTGGCATTAAATAACAGAAATTTATTCTCTCATAGTTCTGGAGGCTAGAAGTCCAAAATCAAAGTGTTGGTAGGGTTGGTTCCGTCTGGAGTGCTCCAAGGAAGATTTTCTTCCATGCTTTCTCTCCTGGCTTCTAGTGATTTCTGGCCATACTTCTTGTGATTTTTTGCATTCCTGGGCTTCTAGATGCATCACTTCATCTTTGCCTTCATTGTCACAGGGAGTTGTTCCCAGTGTTTCTGTCTACTCTGTGTTCAAATTTCCCTCTTCTTATAAAGACACAACTCACTGGTTTAGGGTCCCTTCTAATCCAATATGATCTCACTTAACTTGACTAAATCTACAAAGACCCTATTTCCAAATAAGATCATATTTACAAATGCTGGGAGTTAGGACTTCAATATACCTTTTGGTGAACACAAGTAAATTTAAAATAGAAATCTATTTCAATATGCTTAGGTTGACGTTCAACAAAAATCAACACTGATTATTCATAGTGACATTCTGATCTCAATTAGTTGAGTTTCTTTCTCAAAATTCCAAAGGAAGAATAGCCTCAAGATTTGTTTACTAGAAAAATCTGAACTCAAATTTATTCGATTAAACATCCAGATTTCCCCTATTCCAGGATCCAAGAAACTGAAACTTAATCCTGTCTTATGTGGAATCACCTATAAAAGAAAGAATACTATAACATTTGGGTAGTTGAGGAACAAAAATCCCTTTCTATCTAGATCTATTTGTAACTACTTAGCCATCTCTAATTTTAATATGAATTAATATATACCTTTATTTTGAAAAATACTGAGTGAGAAATAGATAAATAATAAACTATTAGATTGCTTAAATGTAGATCATAGTTGTAAGAACAATCAATGCAGGCATTATATGACTTAAGAAAAGATCAACTTGAAAAAGTCATTTTCTAATTCATTTTCTAATAATTCAAACAAGTACCAGTAGATTTCAAAACCCTGAAATGTAGAGGCTGGTATAATTTAAGCTAAAGTTATATTTGAAGTATCATAAGGTATGTGTTTGTTTGGACAGAGAAAGAGAAACATTACAGAATGTACTGTTGATATTCATTGTGAGGGATGAGTAGATAATGATATAATTTCTTTAAAGAAGATTTAAGCAAGGTTCCTCTGTCATTTCTATGTAAGATGGAGCAGATGGAGAAGACAAGTTAGAACATGTAGGAAGCTCTTTGATTCATCTCCAAGTGAGGTGATGAAAGTGTGGATTAGAATGTTGACAATGAAAATAAAGTGAAAAGAACTTGGATAAAAGGTATCTTGAAAGAAAACTCCATAGAATTTGGTGACTAACTGGATCTTAAAAAGAAGGGTTGGGATGAGTCACATATCATTTAAATTTTGGAGACTGAATGACCAGCTTGAATCAAGACTAAGAAGTGAGAGTTTTTCATTAAGTACAGTTAACTAGTCACAAGCTAGGAAGAAAAATAATTTACAATATGTTGACTTCCTATCCACTAGTACTTGGAAGAAATCAGGTGAATGTCAACTCAATGTTTTTCTTCCACCTTCAAGTATCTAAAAAAGTATCTATACAGCACACTGCTATGCTCCTTCTATCACTCCTTTCAATTTTCCCTTGGTCTATACTATCCTTTGTAATGGAATTTTGGGACAAATATGATGTGCCAATTGCCTCTAATAGACATTTGTGTCACAGATCCCACTGCACGTTTAAATCATATTTTTCCCAAGTTCAATGTTTTAAACTATCTAAAAGATCAATGAAGAAAGGTACCTGCAAAAGAAATTATATAACGGACAGTGATATGATATATCAAAGAAAATATACACAAAATCTGCTTTGCCTCCCGGAGCTTAATCACCAATAGAGGCTTTATGAATTTCACAATTAATTTCTCTTCATACTGCTATAATTTTTTTTTTTACTTAGATAAACTGAATTTAAAAGGATGCAATGATTATGTTAATATGCTAAAGACATTGTTTTAAAAAGTCATAGATCTTATTTCAAGGGCTTTTTAATTTGTTTTCTTCTCACTGAGACATATTTGAGAATCACATGGACAATTACTAGGAAAAGTTTGGCTAGTAAATTCCTATAGTTTACACAAAAATTGCATTTCAAACTTGATATATTAAGTATATGCTTATTCTAAGATCATCTTAACAGGTGATGGGAAATAAAATTCATATAAAATAGATATTTTCTGGGTTGTTCCATAGTTCAGGGTTCATGGTTTCAATGAGCTCTTGTAGCTCTTTGGAATTATTTTTAAAAGCTTAGGACACCTTGTTAAATTTAGTAAATGTTACAATTACCATTTATAGTTTTATAAAAATGCTGACAATAAAAATAAACAAGACTATTTTCTATAAAAGTATTATCAAATCCCTTAAGAAAACAAATTTAGTATTTTGATCAAGACTTACTTAGTTTTGGAGACCAGAGATAGATTTAAAGTAATCAAATATTAGATAGTCTTTGAGATATAGTAAAGAGATTAAATAATTATATTTACTTAGAACTTGTACTAACCTGTGCAAACAGGTTTCATTGTGTGAAGCTAAGTTTTAGATTAAAATCTCTTCACACCACATACAATGGACCAGCACTCATAAGGTTTCATAGCACCTCAGGTTTGTCCATATTTTAAAGTAAATATTATGTAGAGTTCATTTATTTTCAATTATAAAACAGTAAGACTATTTTGTAGGGCTTTCTTATTTGGTGTCCTCTTGGATTTATCTGAAACATGGTATACACTAGCTAATATATATACTGCTATATTTTAACACTGATAACCCAACAAAATGGACTGGAAGGAATTTAGGACTGAAATTATTCTTGACTTTGACAACACATCAAACGCAAGAATGCTTTCTAAGTCAATGAAGAATTGCTTGAAGCAAAAATTTAAAAAAAAAAAAAACCTGTTAACACCTGCTTGATTATCTTGCCTAGATCCATGAATCCTTTGAAAAACAACTTACTTTTTAGTGATAACATAAATACAGTATATCAAACAAACATATAGTCATCTGGTACTATTTGATGGAAAATGATAAAGCAATCAACATATACAAATGGGGTTTGTTCACAAATAATTTTTTTCCTGATACCTATATAGTCTTTTTTGTTTTAAGATTTTCTTTACCAGATACCTATATATTCTTATTATCCAAAAATCCATGTGAGTATTATGGGTATAAAAACTCTGTGCATGTGTGTGTGTATATATAT